>NW_026864737.1:0-372184 GCF_026571515.1 Ruditapes philippinarum | reverse complement strand
ATATATCTTGTACACGTCATGAATAATGGCAATTGATTATGTTTTGAATTTGTCTTAAAACATTTATTTATCTTTTAATTATATGTCACATTTATTTCAGTAACTTATTCCTGTCATGTATATATTAAATACGTATGGCATACCGATGTTGCTTCCTAACTTCTTTCTTTGATCACAACATTATTATATTATTTTATATAACAATATATTTGAATTTAAAATTTGAAACCGGTAATATATCATAAAAAAGGGTTATAAACTATTTTAGCTGTACTGTGTAAAATAATATCAAAACTTAGTACACTTTTTTGTTCCCTAGAAATTGGAAGGTATATTAGATCACAACAAAACAGAAACGTTATATATTTTAATTTAATACTAATACCTACCCCTAGGAATAAATCTACTTGACGTACATCATTGCTATGGTTTTTTTTTAATTCCTTAAAGAAATCGCAGACAATAATTAGACATAAGTTATGAAAGATTTATTCAATAACAATATTTTTTCTTTTTGTATAAAATGTATTATTTGCATAAAATGTAAAACCGTTATATAAATCACTTCTTATGACACATTATCAATATGCTGCCCATAGAGATTGTATCAAAAGCATCAGAAAAATAATTTTGTAAACAGTATTATATATGTTAAAATAAATTATCTTTTGATGTAACCTTGATATGAAATTATATGAAATGGATAGGATCAAATAAACGCACATTATCTAATTAAAACGCTTTGTTTTTCCAAGTGTTTATGCTACGATAAAAGATTATTTGATTTGTAATATAGCTATCTATTATAATTCTCTTATCTGCAATCACGATTCATTATTCATTGCTTTTAGAGCTTCTGTCCAGATACAGATTGTAAACAGTTATTTTTTTACTTTAGTTATTTTTCATTTTATTTCGGATTTTTTTTATTTTATACAATGATTGTTTAAGACCCAATAAACTTAAAAGAGATACTGGAACTAACAAGTAATAAGCAATTCCTGTGTGTAATTTGCTCAATGAAGATGATGGGTTTTGAACACACGGCCAGCAGTAATAAGATTTTTAGATTCTTATAAAATATATTAATTTGATATTTAGTACAACAAAGGATAACTATTTGAACAGGTAATGTCTCTGCATAACAGAGGGGGTAGTGCAAAAAAGGACAACTATTTGAACAGGCAATGTATCTGTATAACAGAGGGGGGTCTTAGGCTCTAATTATTGCACATACAAATTATTGTATACTTTTCTTAAAACAAAATAAATCAAATATATGTGGCATATTTGTAAGGGTTGCTTAATTCAAATATCATGCCCCCTCCAGTTGGGTCTTAAGTGTAAAGTAGCTATCGCTTTCCAGCACGCTGATTAAAGGTCGGTTGCTAACTCAGGAGTCCGCTTGTGCTTGAAATGATACACGAAGAAGCACAATGTTTCGGGTTATTGCTAAATTCCGAGAAAGAAAAGATGAATTTCAAAATACTTTTCGTTTATTCACGTTATCTGCTAAATCTTTATAGGCCGCGACTAGAAACAATTTAAAAACAGATGATGATAATTGATGCCTTTAAATTGTGACTGTAGACTGTATTAGGTCAGAAAACAATAACGTGACTGCCATAGAACATATTAATTTATTTAAATTCAATTTGGAAAAATAAGATTTAATTTAGAGGAATATAGCAACAGCTCGACAATAGATCATTTAAGGATTTTACCTCAAGCAAACTTGAGACGGAAAAAACACTTTTGTGTCAACGCCAATTCAATAGCTTCTTAGCTAAAAGCAGTATAAACACAACACTCTCTGATGCCACTTAAAGATGTGGTTACGAAATAATAAGATTACGAAAAGCACTTCTAATGGAAGATATAAAAAATCCAGTTATCATTGGATGATAGTTGGATAATTGTTTGTTCTGTCGTTAAGTTTGAAATGGTCTAATCTAGCAAGGCCGACTTTAAAGCATTTAATCTGTAAAGTAGGGTAGACGTTTAAGCAAAGTATGGGTACATGTATAAGTCTTTAAACACTGTCGGCAGGACTTGACTGTTTGCTAAATAACTTTTAATATATTACATTTTTTTCTTAATATCCAAAATATTGATTGAAATTTGACAACGACATTAAAAAAATTCTCACGTTAGTGGACAAAATGGATAAAACGTTCCAGAAATAGTTACTTGTAACCTATGTGGTAAAAATGATTAAAGGGGGCAAAAAGTGTTTAATGATATTTGCAGCTAGTTGAAGCAGGAGACAGTACAGTACTTTGATACGCATGTAAATATTTATATAAAAATAACATCAGATTCTTTTGTTTTCAAACATTATAATAGCACATTGAAAGGTTTCTTACCATATAGTTACATGTATTAGTATTTTATTTTGCAAACATTTGATTTAAAAGCCAAACAATTTTAAGATGAATATAAAGTATTAAATAAAACAAGAAACGGTACATAGCGTTAATTGATTGGATATAAAATATCACTAAACAGTAGCATCATTAGAACTGACATTTGTCGCTCTTCATCGGCCTAATTATTCTCAAGGTATAAGATGAACGAGATTTTATCAGCCAATTCAGCAAAAAAAAATGCTTACTTAAGGAAACATTTCCGAAATTCCTATGATGAAGCTTCATTATTTCTTGATTTTTTTTCCTAAATGAAAAAATACAATATACCTTTGCATGGATCAATTATACGGCTCATTTGCTTCAGAAAAACTTGACAAAAACCTGCTTGTAAAAGATAAAAGATCACCCTCATAAAAGGAGTATTTTTCCTACTAAAAGTAATCGATAATTGTACGAATTATTCCATATGGCAACAAACATAAAGCAACTGAAATACATGTACTAGCCTATAAGCTGATTTACTTATTTCACACTAAAAGTTGTAATTAACTTGCCGTAATGTTAAAAATAGTTGTAGCTTCATTATGAACATTCTTTTGTTCAGCAGTGACTTCCTTTTCTTTTCTAATCATCGATATGTGTGCAGGAAATTGACTAATAAAAGCTCATTAATTCAAGGCCATTCGTGTGTAGTAATTATACCTATAATAAATGTAAAAGGTCACACCTAAAAAAGTGTTATAATGATAATTTCACCTCACCGATTTTCTTCGCTTTTTGCCATTTTTCATTTATACTTTAATTCGTTTGAATTGTTTGATAACAATAAAGAGGCTAGCGTTATGTGATTTACTGTTTGATCTTTTCATGTAACTTGATATACTCGTCTAAATAAAATACTGTGTCATTGTGCTATCTCGTTGCTAGTAAAATACAACTTCTTTTCCTGTACATTTTGTACATGTAATATGTGAGCAATCCTTTGCGGAAGTCGGATTTAATATTTATGTATACTAAACGACTTATTGCTGTACTAGATAGTTTTGGTTACTTTTCACTCAACGCTGTAAAAATATCTGGAAAAAAATTGATTCCTCGGAAGTATTAATCATAGCAATATACAAAATTGCAGACACGGCTTGATTAAGTCTGTCCCATACCACCGGCTCGAGTAGTACTCACTTTTCAACACTTAAAAGTGCTCGAATCAATGATCCAACAGGACTAGAAAAATATAACACTGAAGTGAAGTACGGGGTATTTCTGTCCCCCGCTGCTGTGTATAAAGATCTGGATCTCTTAAACCCTTTAGTAAAATGTAGGATAGAAAACAAAATAAACTATAATCTGAACCACAAAGAAAGGAAGTGGCATCAATATCTAAATAACTTTCTGCTTCTTATGTAACTGTTAAAAGTTAAGTACTTGTCATCGTGAGCTTACGTTATAGCCGAAAATACAGACATCTTGAGAGTATATCTAATTTATTTTCTTTCTACACGCACATTACAATGTTTCCCAAAAGGTTTCAAACTTAATATGCCAATTCAAAATAAAAGCCTATTTACACGTCACGTGAAATATTGTTAATGATATACCAGTCACGCATCATTATGTCTCTGTCACTGGAAGCGCTTGTCAGCTTTGTGTTTAAAATGTGTGATAAACTGCGCAATCTTGGTATATGAAAATTAAATGTCATGTGGTTGATATTCCTTTGATTACGAATGTCCTCGTATTTATATATCTTATATCTTGTGTAATGCGTTATTTCTTTACAATCCGATATAAAAGCCACCAGCCTACATTGTATATCATCCCATTTTCATCAACAACATATCTTAACAACTACTTTCTTATATTTTATTGAGACATACCTTGCATGCCTGTCCTCATTTTGTCCTCGTTTGTTTCTATCGTTTCTTAATTAAATAAAGTAAAACAAAACAAAAATGGAAAAATGGTCAATGTATAGTTACAAGAATAATTTATGCACTATTTAAATTGATCGTAACAATTTCTTGTCGTCCAAAACCATGAATACATTACATTCTTTTCTTCATAATTTCTTGAATAACTAGCTTGATGGCTAGAATCTTGCAAAAGCTTAAACGTAAGATGTTGTATGAAGCCTGTCAACTACAGTTAAACGAGGAAATTAACGAAGACATTTTAAATGTTTCATCGTTTCATCTTTCTTTTGAAAGAAAAATTAAAACAATCCTTTCGTGTCATAGTAACTTGTTTTCTGCGGCTACAAATAATTTAGGTGTTATCGACATAACTAATCAAACGATAATATAAAAGACAAAGGTTCCTTTATCGAGCAGGATAAAAACAACTGTTGAATGTTTGAGTAAATTCATATCGACGAATATATTAATCACTTTAAAATGTACCGTCACTGCATACTTCTATTTAAAAATGTTATATAAATTAAGTTTAATACTTTTATCAGATAACAGTGTTCTTAGCTCAACATGCTTCCAATATAGATATTAAAATATTCAGAAGTGTTCCACAATTATTCAACTTTCCACCACTTACAGGCTTATGTTCATTGTACTTTAATTTGGACAGACATCACTAATTACTTGTGGAAACAGCGTGATCAAACATTTTGACTTTGATAGGATGTTTGCTGATCATTAAAGAAGACCCTTGCTCAGTAGAAATATCGGTTAAGTATGTCTTTTCAAATCAGCCAAAGAGTTCTGAGAAGCTGGTTTCTTAATTTTTATCAGTACAACGATTGCTTCTCTTACTTATTTTATCTATGTTTCATTTGTCTAAACTGTAACTGTTTCAAAAGCGGAACAAAAAGCTTAAAGCGGCCTTCAGCTTTTCTAAAGTTTAAATATGTAATTTTTAGATGAATCGTTGAAAATGATATTCAAACGAAAAGACGATGAAATGCATAAACAATGCTGAAACCCCTCGATGCCTCTAATCTACCGAACCGCTCTCTTTTTATTCAAATCAATAAAGCGGACGATCCGTTTCACGATCTTCTATTTGTAAAACATAGAACGTCACTAACGCGTTATAAATAACTCTCAGGACGCTGTTTTGAAGTAGGCTCAACAGATGCGCTTTTCCAAGATAAAATTACTTAAATACTTAGTTTGAAACAACACAGAACTGTTTTTCAAACAATAAATAAAAGCTTAAGACCGCTTAAAACATATATAATATATATTATTCATAAAATGTAGCCATTGCCGTCAGTTTTATTTCGTGTTTTATTCATCTTTTTGTCTTGGTATATCGTAATTCTCGACAGAGCAGCGGTACTAAAGGGATTAACCCTGTTGTTGACTTGAGGGACTGTGTTTATCTTTAAAGGAATTGTGTTCATTAGAAGGTAAAAACCTTAGGTAAAATGACATACTTCGCTCCTTTAAAACAAATGCATCCGATTTCTGTGAATAATTTGATCTCATGTATTTATTCTGAAATGAACACAATTGAATTGTCTGTCTTTTTATAATATTTGTTTAATGTACAGATACTTGTAACAGATAAACTATTGCAGGAAACATATAATTCTTATTTATGTAGAGCAATAAAATAGTGAAGTTTTATGTAGATATTATTGCACAGTTAAAGACATTTCAAAACCTATCAATGGTAATATGTTATGAAAGAATAAAAAACGCCTATTTATTATTCATAGCGATTCTCGTTTTATTAGCAATTTGCATTTACATAGAATATAAAATAAAACCATTGCATAATTCTCATCTTATGGTACATCATAAATGCATTGCCGACTCAAAAACATTGTACGTGAGTAATATATTACTTTTAAATTGGTTCAAATGACAGAGATAAAAGAAGGATGAAGAATCTTAAGCAAAACATATCTTATCTGACTACATAATATCATTTCTGTGTATATGACATCGCACTGACAACGTGATGGAAGACCTCTGGTAACCCTCCACGAACAGGCACCAGCGTAGAACCACCGATGTTCCGTAAGCTAATTTAATTGCATCCTCACATTATTAAATCCGAAGACAATGACATTTAAAATATTTGTCTGATTTAAAATTCAACAGACAAACATGCATATATGTCATTACAGAACTTAATATTTATAACCAAAGTGTACCATGAATGAATCATTAATAATTATATTTTATCTTGTTCTCTTATATGGTTTTCAATCTCCTTAATGATATCTTTAATATCACAAGCGACCCTTCACATCTAAATATAAAAATAAATAAACTGTTATTCATGATACACACGAACACTAAATCGATTAACCTTTGAATATCTTACAGTTGAAATATACGTCTTGTAAACATATTGTCTACTGTAATGTACTGTACAAGCATTTTGCAAATATAAAGTATCATGTGTCTAAATATTAATCTTACCTGTCTTAAAACTTAAAATGATTGGAAACCATCACCAATTTCTCAAGTACGATTACAAATAAAACTCTGTATTCGAATATTTAGATATTAAACAATTATCCAAAATGTCAATGATTCTATAAAAAGTACGCTTTAAGTACCAATATAATTAGTGTAACATTTGTTGCTAATTAGAAAATCTCTCATAATATGTTGAAGAACAGGAAACTTCATTTAAGTTGACATTTCGTGATTTCTTCATACATGTAATTGATAAGAATTAAACGTATGTCAAATTTGGGGAAGTTGGTTCTTATTAGAAGAAAAACAAGAATAAATGTAAAAAATGCTTTTCATAATAACTATTGTTCCTCGCAACCCCTAATATATAGCGTTACCTTATTCATTAACTTTACTTATAGACAATTCAAATATAAATATTTTGCGACAAATGTTTCAGCATAATTGTTGTAGATAGTAAGACAAAAATGTTTATATTACATTCATATTGACAACATTTTAATAATTTTATTGTTATCTATAATTATACACTTACTAAGAAAATTACTGAAAAATATAACAAAATGACAGCCAATGTACGAGTCCATTGCAAGAAAAAAATACAGCAAAACATTACAGGCAATGCATAAGTCTATTTAGTACTAAAAGTAATATTTTGGTTCGAATAGATACAGATGAATGACGTCGAGATATAACTTGTTGAAGTCGTATTTGATAATATCAGAACGACTTGCTAACACGCAAAACATAGGCCGACGACACTAGCAGAATCAGAAGTGGCTTTGCTGAGATAGCAAAAGTACATTTCATTAAGGAATCGCTGTTAACATTCGGAGAGATCAGCTCCAGCTCAGCATTACCAGTATCTTGTGAAAAAAATGCTTAACAACTGATCAAATACAAATGTTAAACAATCTTATTAATATCATTCAAAGCTGATACTATCTGTCAATATCACCTGAAAAGGCTTTTAAGTTAAAAGCAGCATTTTGATGAAACAACTTAAAAGGACTCTCAATGATAAGTTTTTACTGACCAAACAGAAATCTTAATAGCACATCCCTAATGGAAGATTACGACCATAAAACGAGATGTGTGAAAATGATCCGTTAAACCGTCAGAAGTTTGTTTTTCTCATATTGCTAGCCTAATCACATTTTACATCAAGGTTTTTATTTCAAATTAAAACTTGATAATGTGTCCATAGGACACGGGTGCCCCCACACTCCACTGTTTTGTTAATCTTAATGCTCTAGGTCATATATTTTTGGGCTACATGAGTCACAAGTTGAAAACTAAAAATCTTTAACTAGGCAAAAAGCAATAACATTGAAAATACTGAATAAATTTACAAGCGAACCCCATGGTGCACAACTACACATGCTGACCAACATTCTTGTAATCTTTAAGGCCTACATGTCAAATACTTTTTGAGCTATGCATGAACAAGTTGAAAATTGCAAAATAATACTAAGTCTAGGGCAATAACTCTAAGAAAACTGTAGAAAAATCCATATGCAAAATCCCAGGTGCATAGCTTCACAGTGATGTTGATCATTGATGCAAAGTTGATTGATTCAAATTCAAGCACTCAAAGAACAAACAACACAACATAATGAAACGTTTCTTACTAAGTCAAGGGGAATAACTCTACAAATACTGAAAAAATCAACAAGCGGAATACAAGGTGCATAATTACATATGCTGACCAACATTCCTCTTAAGTTTCATGACTCTAGGTTAAAATACATTTTGAGCTACGCACGACATCAATTAAAAATCGTAAATTTTCACTTAGTCAAGGACAATTACTCTGACAAAACATATTACTTCACAAGTGAAACCCAAGATGCACAACTTCACATGCTGAGCAACATTCCTGTAAAGTTTAATGACACTAGGTCAAATACTTTTTAGCTACATGCGACACAAGTTGAAAATTGCAATTATTTTAAGTCAATGGCAATAACTCTAAATATACTAAATATATCCACACGAAAATACCCCGGTGCACAACTTTACATGCTGAGCAAGATTTCATGACTATAGGTCAAATAGCTTTTGAGTTATGTGCGACACAAGTTGAAAATTGCAGATTTTTACTAAGTCAAAGGCAATAACTCTAAAAAATACTAAATATATCCAAACGAAAATACCCAGGTACACAACTACACATGCTGATCAACATTCCTGTAAAGTTTCATGACTCTAGATCAAATACTTTTTGAGCTACGTGCGACACAAAATGAAAACGGACTGGCTGATGAACGGACGGACGGACAAGGGTAAATCTAAATCCCCCCCCCCCTAAAGTGGGGGCACAAAAAATGCAAAAAAACACTATGTTTTCCCCTAAGGAATTAGTTATTATTATGTAAAAAGAACATGTAAAGTTGTAAACGAATGCAGATTGTATTTTTATATATCAATAAAAGAATGTTAAACATTTTGATTTTAGAAAATCATCATTTTCTATCAAATCATACATAGCCTGGTTACACGTTAAACTGGATGGATAAAACAAACTGGTAAATGAGTGAAAATTATTATATAACCTCATATCTTTTTGTATTGGAACAACCTGCCTTGGATTATGTCAACATTAGCAATACACCTTTTTTCTAAAAAACATTTTATATTCATTTAATCTTAATAAAAAGTAGTTTAAAACGTAACTGTAAGCTTTGAACTTTTCAATCGACCCAAAATTGAAGATTCTACTTTTAACAAATTAACGATGTACATGAAACGGAATATGATAGCACAGACTTGTTTAAGAATGAACACAAATCTGATAGTTTTTCCAATAAACAAGATATATGTGTCTGAATCAGACATTTATGTAGATCTGATACCATAAATGTAAATATTCAATAAGCATTGAACATTAATATCAAATAATGGGGTTTGTACTGAATTTCAAAGGTTACCTATTGTGTGTCGAGTTATTTGTAAATTCTGAACTGCTTCTGTAAATGTACGTTCAAGGCATTACCACTCTGTGTTTCATCACATGTTTGTCCTGTGTATTGTTAGAAAGCTAAACAGTGACTATAAAAGATAATACAACTTATTATTCGCTCATGTATTTGTTTTAACATTATTTTTTCCTAACTGGCATTATTATAATCAATTATCTTTAAATTTAAGATTATTTTATCACAGTATTTACTTCATATATTTAGCAGCTGCTTGTTAAGACAACATTATTTGTTCCATCATTATTCAAATATCTGTCAAAGGATATCGTGATGAAAAACAAGGTTATTTGTCAGTATAACTCTACTCAAAATAATGATGATTAGTCTAGCAATGAGTACGAAAAACAAAGATTATCTTATCACCTAATGGATGTATAACTAGTCACGTTTTCGGAAGGATATGAAAAAGACTGACTTGAAACAGACATAATTATTTTCTTATAATAAATGCTACTTGTAAAGTAAAGAATGAATAACATATTTGTAACACAAGCTCTTATTAAAAATTGATTTTATCAGAATCAGATATACGTTGATATATAACTTGTAGGTGACTGTTTTCGAGTATGGTGTCTTTATTTAAATTTGAAAATGTTCTGTTCTGTTTCTTAGTTAGGAATAGCTTTATCTAAGCTCTCAGACATAAACCAAATAATCATCTGGCGAATGTAGACATACTAATGTAACATCCTGTTTCCTGAAAAGAAAACACCCTTTGACAGATTGACACAGTTTATAAATCAGTAATACGACAGTTACATTGTCCAGCTGTCTTATTGGTTTATTTTTACTTTTTTGTCCTACAGAGCAACAACAATACAGTATATGTCATGTTACTCCAATAAAGGTAAGATGATTTAAGCGAAAGGCAGGTATTACAAACTTCAAAGCAACATTTGGGGGTGAAAGGCACCTTAGCAGCTGGGGCTTAGGCATGCATATACTCTTCTTATTCGAACCCATTCAGTCGCCTCTTACGATCACACAGGTTAAGATGGTAGCTGCAATGACTCAACCTGATCTATAAAGGAGTATGATGCATGTATGGGACCGTAAAAATACATGAGCCAGAAATTGGAAATTAGAATATGCATTTTGTTTCATGATTTTTTGTGTCTTAATGCATTTTCTGTCTCTGTAAATTTAGAAAGAAAATCAATTCTGTAGTGTTTTTTTTTTCTTCCAAAAAAATGTTTCAGTTATTGTAAAGATGCAATTCATAACTATACTAATCAAATCGTGTCTTTATATTTGCATGAAACATATATTAAATACTTTCTCATGTCGTTTCAGTCAATGTAAGTTTTTTTAATCATTTCAATCAAGCAGTATTCTAATGTGGATTGGTCTACTTTTTAGACAATTTTCAACTATAATCGATAAATATTATGAAAATATGTATTTTAATATTATGATAAAATAATTCTTTAAAAAAATCAATTCATTTCAATCTAGAAGTATTTTTAAAGTGGATAACTGTACACTGGGGACAAGTTTTCACAAACTAATATAAAAAATAAAATGAAAATGTATCATTTGAATATTCGGATAAGTATTTTTCACAATACTGTTAAAAGAGTTCTAAGATATTTAGTATGAACAATAATATATAATGATATATAATAATTGTCTAGAACTATTTATTATCTACTATATTTAAAAATGCAATATTTGATCATGTATCTCACTATTATCAACAATTCTGTTATGGTTTGTTGTCACTTACGATATTTAATACTTAGTCTATCAACATTATTATAAATGGTTTTAAAACCTTCCATTATGGGCATGCATATGTTTGCTTTCAAATTGAATGATTTCTAGTTATATTTGTGTAATCAAACACACTTTATAACATAAACTTAAAAACTTCAAACATTGTTTGGAGGTAGTATTGGTAGTTTTTATTCAGGATCACGGTCGTAAGCCAAACTGAATTTACAAATTCACAGTTCAGCCATCGCATCGTTCCTTGGCAGGCTGTTCAGATATTGCTTAATTTGTACAACGCATTTCTTACAATAATCTTGTTCGTCATATAAGTACGTCTAAGTATGTCTGTGTGATAAGCAAATTTCTTCCCCCATTAAAAATCAATTAACTGCTTGACAAATTTCCAAGACTAATCAACTGACTTGTTCAGGCATATTTAACCGACAATATCGCTGAGTAAACGCAATACTAAGTGATAAGCGAACATCCTTAATCAGCTTTAAGTGTCTCATCACATTACTTGTAAAAATAGAATGTGATGTCGTAATGTAAAATATCCAAAAGGAATACAATTTTCTCCGTGATAATTTACAACTAGTAAACATTTGACATAGTCAATATGTTCTCCATTGCGTAAAAGTTTAGTTGGCATATCTTAAGTTCCTGTAGCCTGAAAAACATGTACAAACAAGAATATGTGTTTGATAAACACAAATGCCCCCGCGCTCACTATTGTCAATAATTTAACTTTAGAGAGTGAAGTAGCTAATTTGTATGAAAGACAAAATTCTACTTTGTTTACATTATGCCGCTTTTATGACAATTATTTATTTGATTATTATTATTTCATATTAGGCGCTACTTTTCTTTAGGATATAAGCATCTAACAATTTTATGCTCTTAACACTGTTATGAAGTTCATGTTTGCCCGTTTATAGAAATAAAACTTCATTCATTTCTAAGGCATTATGTGCCTTTAAACACTTTATGACAACAACAACACAGTGATCATAAAAGTTTGTCTTTTTTTTTTAAAGACGAGCTAGCTAAATCAAGTACAAGTCATTGCACAACAAGAAAACACAACACTATAGTTCATGTGTATGCACAGTCCAGTATAATCTGTGTTCATAAAATTATACCTTATGCCGACTGTTATGTGCTTTAAAAGAGATCGACTTAGGGCCGGAGGTTCCATCTAGGTCTAGGCAGGCATTGCAAATGGTTTTTGTACACCCCTTGTTGTGATCAATTGGAATTTGAAAATAACCAACACTACCAAGTTTAGGCTCTTGTGGGGGTACTTATCCCACCGTTAACTGTTTAAAATTACTCATAAAACAAAGTGTTCATAACAGGTAATGGTTAATTGTTTAAACTATTACTAAATTATTTAAATATTGGCACAATCAATTCATAACGAGATAATTACTGCTCACAGAGAATTTTTAAAGTGACAGGATACCCAGCAATGAGCACTGTTGACCTTGACCCAACTGACCCCTAACTCCATCCAAAAGAAGAACACCATGTAAGTTATCTTCCTACCAATTATAATACAAATCTGTCAATAAATAAAGGCTGTATGAGCAAAAGTGTAAAAATCTATTTTTAGCAGAGATGACCTTGACCCAACTGACCCCTACCTCCATCCAAATGAGAATACCTCAATTTTATGTTCCTACAAAATATACAGGACATATGTCGATAGAATAAGGTTAATACACCTGTAAAATTGTAAAAAAATCTATTTTTGACATTTGTGACCTTGACCCAAATGACCCCTTACTAAAGGAAAAGGAAGAGGACCTCTCTTGGTATGACTATTATAAAAATGAAAGACATTAACTTAAAAATAAAGGCTGTATGAGCAGAAATGTTTAGATTTATTTTTTTTACACAAGTGACCTTGACCTTGACCTAGAGACGCCTAACGCCACAAAAAATTAGAGGACCGTTAAAGGTATCCACCTACCAAATATGAAATCTATCATTAAATATTATTAAGTAATTAGGTGAAATTGTTTGATAAATCCAACTTGGCGGAATAGATTAACCATACAAGGCCCTATTTTCAAAATGATAAAAAGGGAAATTACTGGGAAAATGGATGGCACATTTATATAACTTGGCAATAATATGTACATTGTATTGATAAGTAAGTGTGAAAATTATTAAGCCATTAGTTCAGATAGAACATAAGATATTTCCAACTTGCCGGTTTAGGTTAACCATTATTCATTTTCTTAGTGCTGAAAAGGGCCATAACTTGGTGCAAATGGAAGCCATAGTTTGGGTTTGAAGCGTAAATATGTCTATATATGTTGAACAAAATTTAGACGCCCATAGAATCACCAAATAGTTTTAAAACAAGTCAGGTGACTTGAACAAACCGTTGAAGTTACAATAACAGATATTGTTGATATTGTATGATTGAAGCAAGTTATTCATTTGACATGTTCTTTAACGTTTCCAGAGTTCACTTTGACAACTATTGTGAAATGCTAGGGCTCTAACCTGACCCACACGGGTCAAGTTAAGAAACCACCATTTTTGTTCTTTATATGGAGAAAACTTTTGTTCCTTTGACTGTCTTATATATTTATTTTGATGGCATTAACAGAATAATGAATGAAAAATTCAAAACTAAGAAATGAAAATTTTGCCTGTGTCTCCCTTTAAATTATTGAAATAATCGATGTGTTCTCAGTTCGTAAGTGTAAATTAGGCATTAATATATACTGAAACAAAAAATAACTTTAAATGTAGATATATTAGTACAGTTTTTCAATCCTTTTGAAACTAGATTGTTACGTTGAATAAACATATCGGGCTTTTATACGGGAATTAGCTGACCGATTTTGAAAACAAAACGAGTTTTACAAGCTTCTACATGTATATATGTGTGTACATATAAGTGCCTTGAACAACTGGCACATACTTTGCGAAACTACTTACGGTCCACACTGTTTTTATACTTTTTATATGAAAAGGCATCATCATAAACTAAAATAATTTATGGCCGCGGAAACTAGATTTCTACGACACAGAATTGTAGAAATGTGTTTGAAAAAGATTAAACGACCAAATTCTGTCATAATGTTTTTTTTTTTTTAATTTACTGGAATGGCTTCATGCAAATGCTTGCATTTAAGCGGATGCATCGTTTCAATAAACTGACAGTTATGATAGATACAAAAATATAACGAAACATATTGCCAAAAAAAAATAAGTCGGTTGTCGAAAGGTATAACGAGTACATTTAAATTAAAAATGTTAAATAATGTGACGATATTTGTAACAATTTAAGTGAAAAAGAAACAAAACAACAGTATATGAAGACTCAAAAGTTGAAGATGTTTGTAAAACAAAATAAAAATTTCAAAATATTGACGATGAGCACAGCATGTTTTGTTAAAACAAATATCAGTTTAATAATATTAGTGTATTGAATGGATTTACTCTGTAGAGTTATTATGTTACCATTGACTGTTCTGCGTACCTTTGATTTGCAGAAGTAATTAACTTATAAGTCAGTGTAAATTAATTAAGAGTTATATGACACACAGAAACATGACAAAGACACTCACAGGGGGCTGAAGTTTGATTATATGAAGGTGAATCCTTTGTTTGTTTGTTTCGTTGTCTTTTTGTAAGTTATTATTAACCTGTCATTAGCTTTCTTTTTTGCAACTCGAAATTTATGTCGTAAATATTTATATTTACTGCCATAACATTTAATGAAACATATATTTTCTCTAAAGTGAAAGTGCTCTCACAAACACAACATCAAAAAGAATTTGAATGAATTGTAATTTACAAATCGGATAGTTAATAAATTGCTTAAGAAAACCTTGAGTTTGATAAATAATCATAATGAAGGTCATCAACTTTAAAAGTTTGCAGTGCAAAATATTTTAAATTGCCGTCTTCAACTTTACAATTTGGACAATTTGGACAAACTGATTCATCAATTTTAGGAGAAAACGTGAAGAACGTGGTCAGACGGCATAGTTGTGTCGCTCCCTGATCTTTGTTTGCAATGGCTGCAAAAGTAAACATAGTTGCAGCCAGCCGGCCAAGGGTAAAATGTCATTGTTTTTAGATTCAGTTTGACACATCACAATAGAGCATTTGATAAATATTTCGAAGAATTTCCGCTGTACAAAGTACAAATAATTTTTGCCTGTAGTTATAAATGTTAACTAAATTTAGTGCAAGGATGTTGTTTACGTGCTCTGAATTTATTGAATGATGTTCAATGAATTTGGCATTTATTACGCAACAAGATTAACTGAATTTTCACAAAAACTTAACCTCATTGATAGATTCCAATTTTTTATAAACTGTTTTATCCTGCAGCTGACGCATATTCAAAATGTTACAAGAGACATAAGGACAAAAAAAGAAAAACATCGCTATTATAAGGTAATTTAAAAGGGAACTAAGAAATGTTAAGGAATCAAATCATATCATTATACAAAACTTGAGTAACTATGTCAACAACGCCTGCTATGACAATGTAAGAAAAGTGGTATTATTTTTTTTTTTAATCCACTCTCAATGAACTTAATGCAGATCTCGTAGAATATTATAATTTTGATAAGTTGCATAAACATCCAATTCAAAACTAATTACATTTACCTGGTTATCTTTAAGAAGTCTCGTACTAATGTTGCCTCATTAAACTCTTGCATTTTCTGTTTTCCTTTGAAATCGAAGAAATAAAATGTTCAAATGTCAAACTGTAAAGATATATTATGATTTCTTTTTTCTACAATAATAGCCCATACAGTATTCTAGGGCTGTTTAAATCCTAAGCTTGTAATCATTTTTGCAATTTATCTTTAAACATTAATGTGTATATGATGAATAAAAAACACTTGTGATCATTTTTAAATGGCATGTCTTCAAATATCACCAAATGAAAATGTCTGTGCACATTAGGTATTTCTGTTGTTGTTTTTTTATTAATTTTATTTAATTATTTATTTACCAATAAGGGTATATAAGAGTAAACGTTTTGTATTTATTTATTTATTTATTTATTTATTTATTTATTTATTTATTTATTCAATATTTATTTATTTCATATTAGACACACTTGTGTGCCTATTTTTTTTACTGGAGAATTAATTAATTCTATACCTTCTAAAATCATATGCCAGTAGTTATTATGAATCTTATGGATCTACTATTATAATAATTAACGAAGTAAAGCAAGTATTACGACAAATATACAAGATACAAACATTTCCTTAACGTGTTCTTATCATCTAACGCGACCTTACTTTCCCCCATTATTATTTTGTTTACTGTCAAAGAATAACTTGTTGAAAATTAACGAGTTCTTATTAGTCTTTTTCTAGAAAAACTAAAGATGCTTGAGCAAAAATAAATCAAATAATGGATTTACAACAAGCCGGAAACGCTTCCGAATAACATGACACAAAACACCCGATTATAACTCAGATATAATTCAAAAGATTTATGCCGCTTTGATATAAAGTAAATTTTATATACAATATATCTGTAATAATTAAAAGATGGTTTTAACATAATTATACAAATTTTCATACTTTGTAGATAATCATTATCAAGTACTAAACATGACAAACCTTTCTTTTCTTCAAATTACATCAATTATGTATTCTTTAAAACACTTTAGGTATAGTTATTATTTATATATATTATTAGCTTTTTTACAAAATAGTTAGTATATTCTTGGTTTCGAGGATATAATTATTTAAAAATTCCCAGGCAGAAAACTAATAGAATATATTTTTATTAATTTAAAAAAAGTGAATTCAGTTCGTAAACTTTACAAAAAAATCAACACGAAAAAATAAACTTAACATAATAAACTCCAACAAAATGTTCAAATAATGACAACTATGTAGATTATACTGTTGTGAAGTGTTTTAGCTCTGTTCTATCAACATATTTTTTTATTACTCCTCACTTTTTTCGTAATGCTAATTTCCCATAGGCCTCTGGAAGTTATTTTTACTGTTAATGCAAGTGTACCACGTGACTAAGAATTTTGTACTGTTACATAGGTAACAGTATTTTTTAACAGTATAAAATCTGGTCACGTAGTCTATTCTCTAAATAAAATGAAATAAAATGGCCGCCATCTTTTTCTCGATTCATTCTTATTTTCGACGTTAAACCCCAATAGGACCTCAATTTCATCTCTGGAGTACATATGACACTCATAAAATTTAGTTGTTTGCACCCTGGTGTGCTTTTCGCGTATAAAATATCTTTTTGTTGAATAGTCAAAAAGTGAACATCCGTTTTCAACGGATGTAACTGCAATGTAAATAATTATGTGTCAAACTGGAGCATGCAGACGATTTAAGCATACAGCAAAGGATTATTTAACCATTTTAATTAGTGAAACGATACAGATATGGTGGACAGACATCAGATATCATCGTTATATTGTCGAAAATCATACTAAGAATATTCTGGAAACAGAAGGATCACATTTCACAGATCATAACCCTGTAAATGGGTTAGTGTTTTATTTTCTCAATAAATCTTAGCTTATTGTATGTTTATGATTTGTATATATCATCACTTGCTTAAAGAATAAAAGAAAAAGAAAACTTCTCAAGTAGGCCTAAAGTACACTTAAAACTTAAAAGGTAAGGACAGTTAAGTTATTGTTACTCTTGGTTTATTTTTGTTACAGTTAGATTTAGTTGACAATTTCAGATCATCACAGTATTTTTGTTCGGGGTAATAAAATAAATAACACATGGGTTTGTGAGTAACAGTAAAAATATCATCCCTCGTAAAAATACTGTTACCCGAGGCGTATTTTCCTCGGGATGATATTTTTACTGTTACCCAAAAACCCATGTGTTATTTATATAATATGACCCGACTTGATTGCGTGATGTAAACATTTTATTATTATAATTGACACAGCTTTGAAAATATACGCGCGTAGTTGCGTTTATTAGGTACACATTATCTGAGACAATTGCTAAACGATTACTATAATTATAATAACAATAGAATTTCAATATTTTGTTTTGCTCGTTTCATGTATAGACGCAATCAAACAGAGTTTACATTTTTCATGTTATTTTTTTGTGGTACCTGCTTCCGATTAATCACTTTTTATTCCCTAGAAGCAACGAAAACAACAAAATTGGTATAAAAATTGGAAAATTTGCCTGAAAATATGCAAATATTTTGCTTACTGTTGGTAGTACTTTTTGATTAAAAAAATACATTTGTCTCATTTTCCTTAATTCATTCGAAATATTTGTTATTGTGAATGCATGATAAGGTCATATTTCATGACCACTCAATCTTACACACTTTTAAGTTTTTATGTCTAACTAATTATATTTTTGCCATACAATTTCTATTGAGACTATGGAAATATGAAGCTTTGCAGTGTTTATTTGTTGCTTTTTTGTGCACTCAAAGAACAAAGAATACTTTAAATTTTGTATCATTTAGTTTATATCATTTTTTTTAATCTTAAACAAATATATGATAATGCGTTAATTTTTTATGCCTCATTACAAATAAGTAGTCTTAGCTAATTGACGATTAAAACACAGATAAAATCAGCATAAGATGCAGATATAGTGCGACGGGCCAATCCCGATAAAAACAATATAAGATTACTTTTAAGTACGCCAAAGTATGTCTAAGTGCCGGTCAAGTTTTATTAAAAGTCCATTAACTGTCCAAAGAAAAATGATATACAAAATTGTTTCAGGACTAATCGACAGACTGATACAGGCGTATTTAACCGACATTTTCATTACGCAAGCGCAATCCTCAATGATATAAAAACATTCTTAGCCGGCTTTAATATTTTATCAGATTGTTTGCATAAGTTTTTACTGACGTTTGTCTAAATGATAGACATGTAATAGGGATTAAACTGTTTTCGAGGATGTTGGTAAACAGATGTCAAAATTGATATATTTTTCCTGCGTTATAGTTTGTAAAAGTCTTAAGTTATCGGTAGGGAACACAATAAATACCACTCTGATCTAAGGTTAGTGTTCTTGTTCCGTTTATGGTGACTGATAATGCTTGTAGCATTAAAAAACCATTGTTCTGCCTCCTTTAACAAATTATTTAGGCTTAACGACTATTGTTTCTTTTTAACGTTTTCTCGATATGACAAATGGTGTGTCGATGTGACCTAAACAAAAGTAAAAAAACACACACAAATCATCTCTTTCATTTTCATGCATTGTGTGAAAAGATATGAACATAAAACCAAAATAATCTGTAGCTGAAGAAAACTAATTACTTAAAACAAAGAAAGGTTTAGGTTTAGAAATTTAATTTAAAAAGATGAAAGCTATTAAATGTTTTCACAAATTTTCAGGTTATGAAAAGTACTTTTGTGGCATCTTACGAGTGATTGAAAAAAGGAAATCGATTTGTCTGCCATCAATAAGCATAGGAAATCTTCCGTAAACAAACAACACAACGTTGGCTGTTTTATATTCATTAAAATTGAGACGTTGCAAAAAACTGAGTCAGCATTTTTTATTGTAATCAAAACCTTTAGGTACAAACAAATTGTAAAGTACATTAACTACATACTTTGATAGCAAAATACATTTGAGTACCATTCAGAGTAACATTTTGAAAGATATCAGAAGACCAAGCACAATTGTCAAATAAAGTAGCTTGAAATGGCAAAGGAAACGTGAAATTTAGTTATAAAATATCGTGTCAGACAAACGTCTAAATGAAAAAAGATGGGATTCTCCAAATCAAGTGAATGGTTAAGTTTTTTCCTGCAGAGGAAACTTATCTTGCATTTGTAATTAATGTCTCAGTTTTTTGCACTAAAAGTATATTTTCGTGCTGAAAAATAATTTGCACCTTATATGTCAATTTAATGACAAATGTATGGATTAGTGAATATAAAGATAAATGGTACGCATAGTTTTAAACTTCTTATATACATATCAACATATTTGAACTCAGTAATAGTTATGGTATGTTGTTGTTGTGGTTGAGGCTGTTGTTGTTTTTAATGCATAAATTTTTGTTTTGTTTAAAATGGTACCCAATCGCCGAGTAAAACACTGACTTTGATATGTAGTAAAACACTGACTTTGATATGTAGTAAAACACTGACTTTGATATATAGTAAAACACTGACTTTGATATGTAGTAAAACACTGACTTTGATATGTAGTAAAACACTGACTTTGATATTTCGATATGTAGTAAAACACTGACTTTGATATGTAGTAAAACACTGACTTTGATATGTGGTTATACGGAAGCATATAAAATTGCGTTTATTTGACAAATGCAAAACAACTCAACTTATAATTTAATATAAATGTTTTGCACGAAGTAAACTTGTAAAAACCAATTGTTTTTTATGTTTAATACAGTGACTTTTTTGTGAATACTGGATCATTGCTTCGAATTTATTTATTACAAAATTTTAATGATGTTTCGTATAATGGCATTCATGACATAACGCTGATTAATTGAACTGCCACACAACAAGACATTTAAATGCCAACTCCATCAATTGTTTAATTGTGCAGCTGTTGCATAGAAAAAATGAAATAAAAATGTCACTTAAGTTCAAAGTAATAAAACAGAGCAGGACAGTGTTTATTTGAAACTGCAATTTTTCGCTTAATTTAAGTTCAAAGTAGTATATGAAAATTTAAGGTGCCTTTCTCTGTGCGTTCTCAGATTTTATTAATGTATCGTGTCATACATAAAGACATAAAACATTTTATAAGCAATAATTTTTATTGTGGAATTGCCATCATAAGATAAATTAATGACAATATTAATAAATTGAAAACAATATATTACTTTTTGAATGTTATGAAATGCAATACTTCATGCCATTTTAGTAACTTATTCATATAATGTTTATACTTTTTAAATATAAAGTGATATTACTGTTGATAATTTATATTTTGACACCGTCAATGTTTTCTGTAGGGAAACCGATAAACACCACCCTGATCTAAGAAGGTTAAATGTATGGCGACTGATAATTCTTGTAACATTCTGATCTTCTCCATACGAACAATTTTGGCTAAATGAATTTCGTTGTTATGTATTTGTTTTGGCGCGATATGGCGAATGGTGTATCGATCTGACCAATAATATATTATATTTTGAAGAGCACAAATTTTGTAAAATGTAACTTTATACTTTTAGTTTATGTGTCGGCACGCGTTTTAAAATGTATTAAATAAAGCTTTTTACACTAACTTTGTTAACATGCAGAAAAAAGCCAATTTTGGTGTTATGTTTAAATTGGAAGCAATTTTCATGTCATGCTTATTGCTAACTAGTGAAAATCTTCAATTCAAAGTTCATTCTACTTTTGATGTCTAAAATGAAACATTTAACATGAACTTGCTAAATCTATGGTATGTTACTATTCAGAAATTTCCAGTAAAAGATTTTAACATAGGTTTGAAAGTAAAGCTGTTATTCTAAGTTTACTGTTGTTGAAATAAATTGTATGGGTAGGAAGGTGGTTCTTTCGACGTACCAACTTGAGCCTAGACTAGTGCACGATAGGGGAACATAAGGTCTTCTTACACATTTAAAACTGACAAATATTTGCGATATGATATCAAAAATGTATGTGTTATTTAAAATTAAACCTAGAAACAAGCATATATGACATTACATAACTTAATATTAATATTCATAGTCACAATGTACTATGGAACGCCATAGCTGCCTTATATAAACACTTCTAAAGTGGCCATGTCCTTTTGACAGATAGTGTTGTGGTTCTGATAAATGGTTATGTGGTTTTAATAAATGGTGATGTAGTTGTAATAGATGGTCCTGTAGTTTAAGTAAATGGTGCTGTGGTTTTGATAAATGGTGATGTCGTTTTGACAGATGGTGTTGTAGTTTAAATAAATGGTGCTGTGGATTTAATAAACGGTGCTGTGGTTTTGATAAATGGTGATGTCGTTTTGACAGATGGTGCTGTAGTTTAAGTAAATGGTGCTGTGGTTTTGATAAATGGTGATATCGTTTTGACCGATGGTGCTGTAGTTTAAATAAATGGTGCTGTGGATTTAATAAATGGTGCTGTGGTTTTGATAAATGGTGATGTCGTTTTGACAGATGGTGCTGTAGTTTGAGTAAATGGTGCTGTGGTTTTGATAAATGGTGATGTCGTTTTGACAGATGGTGCTGTAGTTTAAATAAATGCTGCTGTGGATTTAATAAATGGTGCTGTGGTTTTGATAAATGGTGATGTCGTTTTGACAGATGGTGCTGTAGTTTAAATAAATGGTGCTGTGGATTTAATAAATGGTGCTGTGGTTTTGATAAATGGTGATGTCGTTTTGACAGATGGTGCTGTAGTTTAAATTAATGGTGCTGTGGATTTAATAAATGGTGCTGTGGTTTTGATAAATGGTGATGTCGTTTTGACAGATGGTGCTGTAGTTTGAGTAAATTGTGCTGTGGTTTTGATAAATGGTGATGTCGTTTTGACAGATGGTGCTGTAGTTTAAATAAATGGTGCTGTGGATTTAATAAATGGTGCTGTGGTTTTGATAAATGGTGATGTCGTTTTGACAGATGGTGCTGTAGTTTAAATAAATGGTGCTGTGGATTTAATAAATGGTGCTGTGGTTTTGATAAATGGTGATGTCGTTTTGACAGGTGGTACTGTAGTTTAAATAAATGCTGCTGTGGATTTAATAAATGGTGCTGTGGTTTTGATAAATGGTGATGTCGTTTTGACAGATGGTGCTGTGGTTTTGTTAGCTGGTTTTGTCAATTTGATTATTGGTGATGTAATTATATATATGGTGCTGTTGTTTTGATACATGGTGCTGCAGTAATGATAAATGGTGAGCTCGTTTTGATTATTGGGGGTGTCACTTTGGCACAAGTGGTGTCATTTTATATATGGTGCTGTTTTTTTTATAAATGGTGCTGTAATTTTGCTGTATGGTGATGTTGTTTTTATAAATGGTTATACTATTTTGATGTTAGGTGATGGTCTTTTTATAAATGGTTATACTATTTTGCTACATGATGATGTTCTTTTTATAAATGGTTATACTATTTTGCTATGTGGTGATGTTCTTTTTATACATGGTGATACTATTTTGATGTATGTTTCTGTGATTTTTTATTACGATGATGATGAACTATTTATAGATGACCTGTTTGTTTATCGGAACATTTCGATTGGTTATTTTAAAAAATGGAGACGATTTTTCGCCAAATTCTATACACTCTTATCTGAGCTTCATCACATCTTGACTGTTATTTATTTATCCCCAAGTATTTCATTGCCTGCATAGATAATTTGCAGACAAAATCAGGCGGGATTTTTTCATTTTCAAACATTGTCCACAAGTTACCCATTCCAAGGTTTTTCAAAATTGCTTCCCTTGTTTTCCACCAGTTAAACATTTAAACTTTAATTTTAATTTATTAATCTCAGAGAAAAACATTTAACCCTTTTCTTGAAGAGGAAATTGTCAAAAATGGCCGTTTTCATTGAAAAGCCTCCTGTTAAAAGTTCAAATTGCTATGGAACTATGAAAAATGCTGCGATACTGATGAAAATTGGCACAAATGTTGACTGGACAATAGCCTCTGTACATGTAACAGCATGCTCAATCTTAAACTTCCTGTAAAATTGGCAAAGGGGGAACGTCTCAAAATTGCCAAAAATCACTATTTTGCATTGTTTTTTTTTTCCATCAAAACTGATTTCAAAGTGCTGCAACTTCTCAATGGATTGAGATAGAGCAAAAGGCTTTTCAGCGTTGGTTACACGTTACCTTACGATCGACCTGAGGCCCTTTTCTTGGTGATGAGGGGGACTCCCCCCCCCCAAAAAAAAAAAACAGAAGGGGGCACACCCCCTTTCTGACAACCCCTTGATGTACCATTTTGATGGGGCGGCGCCGAAAATATGGTCACTTTTTAACAACATTTCTCAAACGAAAAACAGTGTCTATGGCTTAAATAGGGCATTTTGTACTGCCTGAGGCCTCATAAGGGGGGCGGTCGACAAGCCGTCAGATAACGTCTATATGTGGTACATGTAAAGTCTATTGAAACGACATAACCATTTATCAAAATTACAGCACAATCTAACAAAACGACATAACCATTTATCAAAATTACAGCACAATCTAACAAAACGATATAACCATTTATCAAAATTACAGCACCATCTATAAATAGCACAGCACCATCTAACAATACGACATAACCATTTATCAAAATTACAGCACTATCTACAACAACCACAGCACCATCTAACAAAACGACATAACCATTTATCAAATCGACAGCACCATCTAACGAAACGACATAACCATTTATCAAAATTACAGCACTATCTACAACAACCACAGCACCATCTAACAAAACGACATAACCATTTATCAAATCGACAGCACCATCTAACGAAACGACATAACCATTTATCAAAATTACAGCACCATCTATAAATAGCACAGCACCATCTAACAAAACGATATAACCATTTATCAAAATTACAGCACCATCTATAAAAACCACAGCACCATCTAACAAAACGACATAACCATTTATCAAATCGACAGCACCATCTAACAAAACGACATAACCCTTATCAAAATTACAGCACCATCTATAAAAACCACAGCACCATCTAACAAAACGACATAACCATTTATCAAAATTACAACACCATCTGAAACAACCACAGCCCCATCTTACAAAACGAGATAACCATTTATCCAATTCACAGCACCGTCTATTGAAACGACATCACCAGATATCAAAATTACAGCAACATCTTTAAAACTCACAACACCGTTTAACAAAACTACAGCATCATCTATCAATTTGACTTCGCCATTTATCAAAACGACATCACCATATGTAAAAACGATAACACCATCGATCAGTGCTACAGCACAATATTTCAAATACACTCAACCAAGTATTCAAATCACAGCACCATTTATTAAAATGACATCACCATATATCAAAACCACTGCACCGTTTATAACATGACTGCACCATATATCTAAATTACATGACCATCTATCTGAACGACATCACCATATATGAAAATAACATCACCATCTATCAAAACCATAGCACCATCTATAAAACGACATCACCATTTATCCAAAGGACATCACGACTTGATAAGAGTGAATATAAGGCAGCTATGGCGTTCCATAATGTACCATTAATAAATTATTAATGATTAAATTTTATATTGTGCTTCTGTATGTTTTTTTTAAATATTTTTTTTACAGAATTTATTGCATTCTCGAAAATATTCTTAAAATAAATCTTTGTTTTTAGAATTGGCATGACAGCATGATTAAAGATCTATGAGTTGATGATTTAGCATCGCCTGCATTTATTCAAATTACAATCTAATTATGATTTAACTTTTTTATGCGATTAATTTTTGCTGAGCCTAGCGCCTCATCAAACAGCTATAAACTCGTCCACGGAAACTCAGTTTTGTACTCGATGGTGTAATTTAAATGAAAAAAAATATTTTTCTATTAAGTGGTACATTATGCAGTTTTAAAACTCATTTCCTTGAGGAAGCTATCCAGTTAGTTTACGGAACGTCGGTGGTTCTACTCAGGTGCCCGTTAGTGCCTGAAAAAATGCACGGAAGGGCACCTGAGGTCTTCCTCCACCAGTAAAGCTTGAACGTCGCCGAATGATCTATACTGTGTCGGTGTGACGTAAAGCCCAAACAAACAAACATACTCATTTCCTAATCAAAGGTTCTTGAAGTATGTTGATCATGTTATCTTGAACTTTAATCACCTACCTTTATTAAAAATGTTACATTTAGAAAGGTTTGCAAGTTGCATCTCAACAAAATCTCTTTGAAACCATTAGCGACACTTCACATCTTAATACATGTATAAATAAAGTGTTATTAATGATACACGTGATCACTAAATCGATAAACTTTTGAATATTTTACAGTTGAAACATACGTCTTGTAAAAGAAAGTGTCTAATGTAAAAGCATTTTGCATATATAATATTATGGTTTTATTTTTCCAATTTTTAAATTTATTAATTGATCAGAAACTAATTTCTCAAATAAGGTTACAGATAAGACTATTTGAGTATTTCGAAATGAAAGCAAAAATTCACTGTTTCACTGTGTAAACCATAAGTTATCGTACAATTAGTGTAGCATTTTTCCAATAAAGAAAAACTCTTGTAATATTGTCATTTAAGATATCGACAAAAATGTTTGTTGAAGAACAGGAAACCTATTTACGTTGACATTTCGTGATTTGATCTTATAAATAAATAAATGATTGTAATTGATAAGACTAACACGTGAGTCAAAGTTTAAGAAAATGGTCATTATGAGAAGAGAAACAGGACGAAGTTTTCACAATGCTTCTGATAATAAATATTGTTCTCCGCTCTTCCCCTTATATACAGTGTTACATTATACATTATTTTTACTTTTTGACGATATAATTTGAGACAAATGTGTCAGCATAATTATCGTAGATAAAAAGATAAGTTTGCATACTTAAAAGAATGTTTTTTTTATAACATTCATACTGACAAAATTTAACAGGTGGTATTGTATCCATAATTGTACTTACTGCAAAAAGAAAATTCTTGAACAATAATGCAACAAAATGACACTCAGGCAAGGTACGAATCCATTTAGTACTAAAGTTTATATTTTGGTTCGAATAGATACAGATAAATGACGTCGAGATATAACTCGTTGTAGTCGGTCGTATCCTTTGAAAATATCATGAAAGCATTTCATATACGGACATTTATTGATTTAAGTTGGAAAATCGCAGAATTAGTATTCACGCAAAACATAGGTCGTCGTCTCTGAAGATTCCGTTGTGTGTTTGCTTACATAGCAAAAGTACATCTTCATTAGCATGGTATTCCGATTCACATTCAAAGAAATAAGTTAAACGCACATAAGATCAAAGTTACAGTATTTTATCAGAGAAGCTTAACAACTGATCAAATACAAATGTTCAACAATCTTATTAATATCATACAAAGCTGATACTATCTGTCAACATCACCTGCAATGGCTTTTATGTTAAAAGCAGCATTTTGAAAATACAACTTGAAAAGACTCTCAATGATGAGTTTTTACTGACCAAACAGAAATCTTAATAGCACATCTAATGGAAGATTATTCAACAAGTGGGCCATAATGGCCCTAGATCGCTCCCCTAACACATCAACTGCATACAAGCAATGTCTAAACAGGAATCCTGGCCAAGTTTGATGACAATTCAGCCACAAATGTGACCTCTAGTGTGTTAAAAAGGTTTTTCTATATTTTCACCGAGATAATTTACGACTAGTAAACATTTGACATAGTCTATATGTTCTCATATAAAAGTTTAGTTACGCCAGTTTTGATAGCATATCTTAAATTCCTGTAGCCTGAAGTACATGTACAACAAAAACAAACTGTTGTCTTAAAAGGTAAATGCTGGCTAGATTTGTCCATTAGCGATACTTCTTTTTTAAATGATTGAAATAATCGATGTGTTCTCAGTTCGTAAGTGAATTCTTCGCATTAATATATAAACTGCTTTCGGTCAACTGAAAATAATGCATTTGGTTTTTTATACTTCATTTATGAGAAGGCACCAACATAACCATTTATAGCCGAAGAAACTAAATTACTACGACACAGAGTTGTAGAATTGTGTTTGAAAAAGATGAACACGACCAAATTCTGTCATTTTATTTCGTTTAAATCTACATAAATGGCTTCCTGCATGTGCTTACATTTAAGGGGGTGCATCGTTTCTATCAACTGTTTTGCTGGATACGAAAATATAACGAAAGATCGGGACAAAGAAAATAAGTCGGTTGTCGAAACGTAGTACGAGTACATTTAACTTGAAAATGTTAAATAATGTGACGATATTTCTAACAATTTAAAAGAGAAAACACAGCATATGAAGTATCAAAAGTTGAAGGTGTTATAAGTTATAATGATTTGTTTGTATAAAATGATGAAAAAGGGCTTTAAAAGTTTTACATGTAAGTCGTAGGCCAAATGGCTAAGATTGATAAATAAAATAAATACTTATTGACTGTAAAGACTTATTATGCCATGGGAAAAACAAATGTTTTTTTTACAAAATGTATCATATGTAACGCTGGTTTCTATACGTGAAAAGTTTGAAATTGATTTGTAAAGCGGCTCTACTGTCTTAAATGATATTTTAGGCTCAACATTAAGTGCATTAAATGACATATAGTTACCAGTAACCATACACTTTATCGTCAATGACATCGTGTTGAACCTAATTATACAGAAATCACAGAGCGGCAAAAAAATTTTAGTAACTCAATAGAGAAAATAAGAAGTCTTATTTAATAATCTAAATATATAAATGGCAAAACATATTTGTTAAGTATGTCTGTAAACAAAATTAAAAACTTTAAAATATTTACTATAAGCACAGCATGTTTTTGTAATTGCTAACATCAGCCTACTTATATTAGAAAATTGAATGCATATTCTCTGCGGGTGTTTCATTTGCAAATGACTTTCTTTGTAACTTTACTTGCAGGAGAAAATAACTTATAATTCAGTGCAAATTAATTAATAGTTGTGTGACACGCAGAAACATGATAAGGATAGTCACAGGGGGCTGAAGAAGTTCTCCTTTGTTTGTTTCTTTGTCTTGTCTTAAGCCATTTTAACCGATCATTCAAATTCTTGTAAAACTTATTGAAAATATTCATATATATATTGCCATCACAAGTAATAAAACATTTTTCCCTAAAGTGAAAGTGATCAAAGCAAACAAAAATGAATTGATCATAATTAACAATGCAAAAAGTCAATTCATGCCTAGGGATACCTTGAGCTTGATTACTTATTATGATGAAGGTTAAACCTTTACTTTCCCAATTATCTTGAATTAACTTATTTAACTATTCAATTTGAACAAACTAATTCTTCAATGTTAGGGAAACTATATATAGAAAAAGTAAGCACGGACTAGATATTGAACAGTGAAGACCATGGTCAGACCATGGTCAGACGGCAATCTGGGTGTGAAAAATGATTGTAACGAAGTATATTCAGCTGACGTCGGTTGGCTAAATTTTTAAAGGGTAAATTGAGTTGTTTTTACATGCAGTTTGGAACATCACAAGATAACAAATTCAAAAATATATTTCGCAAGAAGTTACCTTGTACAAAATACAGATAATCTTAGCCAGTTCTTATTAATGTTAACTAGATCCATTTCAAATATGTTGTTTACGTGCTCTGGATTTTATGAATGATTTTGTATAAATTTGGCATTTATTACACTAAAGTCTTAAGAAAATTAATTAAATTGTCACAAAAACTAGACCTTAATCAATTAAATAGATTCCAAATATTATAAATTGTTTTATTCTGCAGCTGAGAAATACTCAAAATATTTAAATAAAATAGGAGACAATCCTAAGAATAAACATCGCTATTTATGGAAATACAATTAGGTATGGACAAAAATTACCTTAAGAAAGGAAGAAATGAACAATCCAAAATGTGATTGATTCAAACTTAATCATACATAACTTGAGTAAGTATATCAAGAAATCCTGCATGTGTATTCAGGAAAAGAAGATATATTACGAACTTTTGAATCGACTCTCAAGGAACTATATTGCTTCTCTCAAAGAATATTACCACACAAATTTGTTGATGTAAATAACCTAAATATTCAATGTATAACTGGTTGTCTTTAAAAAGACTCATATTATTGTTTGCTCAATTAAACACTTGCTTTTTGTGTTTTCATTTAAAATCCAATACAAAAGTGTGAAACTTTGAACATACATTTATATTTTTTCTACAATATTGGCCGATGAATGTTTTAAGGCTGGTTTAAACTTAAGTTTGTATATTACCGTAGCCGAACATGCAATACTGGTGTTGTTTTTTCTTTAAACATTAGACTTAGTGTAAAGATGATGAATAAAAAAAAATGTAATCATTTTTATACGACATGTCTTCATATATCACTATAGAAGTATGTTCACTAAATATATATGACTGTATTTTTTTCTGTTGTTGTTGCTGGATTCTTGTTTATATTTAATAATTAAGTCGGTAAGAATAAACGTTGAGTATTTATTTATTTATTTTATTTATTTTATTTATTTATTTATTTATTTATTTATTTCTTCATTTATTTACTTATTTATTTATATATTTTTTATTTATAATTTAACTAAAAACAACAGTAAGATACTGTAGATGTGTCTAAAACAGACGTATATGTACCTTTCATTTCAAATTTTTTCTATTATCCAAAAAACACCTCCGTGGTCGAGGGGTTAGAGTCGATGACTTCTAATCCAGTTACCTCTCTGGCGTGGGTTAGATCCCCGGGAGATGCTTTGGTAGTTTAGCGCGGAGGAAGGTATTTTTGTCCTGGTGTAACTCTCCAGGAACGATGGTTAGGAAACTACCCGCCTATATGACTGAAATACTGTTGGGAAAAGGCGTAAAAATGAAACAAAAAAAACAAATCTTTATCAAAATGTTAATTAAGGTGTTGTATGCATTATGAAATACAAGTGTGTGCCTATAATTTTTGTACTAAAGTATTTGTTTATTTTATACCTTCTTAAAATCATTTAATTCAGTCAGTAGTAATTATGAATTTTATGGAACTGTTATAATAAATAAGTAGAACAACTATTACAACAAATAAAGAAGATACAAACATTCCATAAGATGCTCTTATCATTTAACGCGACCTTATTTTTTCCCATTATTATTTTGATTATTTTCAAAGAGTAACTTGATGAAAATAAACGAGTTCTTATCAGTCATCTTTTAGAAAAACTAATGATGCTTGAACCAGAAATCAGCACAAAATAAAGACAGATTTCTTATCATATTATGGATTTACAACACGTCTGAAATATTCCGAATAGCAAAACATGACCTGAGACACCAGTATAGCTCAGATATATAAATATTTCAAATGATTTAATATGCCGATTTTATAGAAAGAAAAAATTTCATAAAACAAAAATATCTATAATTATCAAATAATGATTATACGAGGCAAACATTTTTAAGTAAGAAGCATCACAAATGATTTTTTTCAAACTACACTAATTATGTATTCTTTTAATACCCCTAGATATAGATATGAATCATATTAATAACATTGATATCGTTTTTACACAATAATAAGTATATTGCTGATTTCGATGAAATATTTATTAATACACTTGTTACTATATATAGTAACAAAATTGCCTATGATTTCAACTGATTATGAGTGTCACGTGACCTATTATGAGTTTGCGGCCCGGGGCCGAGAACTAGTTATCAGCCCGCAGAACATGTGCACATGCACAAACTGAAACAACGACGTCCATTATCACCTTCCGGCCCTACTCTGACGTGTATTAATGTCTTTAATACACTTGGTAGATCTAATAGTAGCATTTTTAAAAAAGAAAAAAAAAACAACAACAACAAATAGAAATATTCTTTGAAGTTCTTTGGTTGAAATTCTTGTGTTCTGTACGGAGATGTTTACTGTTTGTGTGTTCAAAGAAGCAAGTTTTATTTTCTTTTTTTTTTCGGATTGAATTTGTCGTATTATTTCTTCAAATTTCAACAGTAACAAAAATGCTGTCAATCTACTTTCACTTTTACAGTTAACTGTTTCATGACGTAAAATATGACGTCATTGTTTCAGTGTGTGCACGTGCACATGTTCTGCGGGCTGATAACTAGTTCTCGCCCCGGGCCGCAAACTCATAATAGGTCACGTGACACTCATAATCAGTTGAAATCATAGACAATTTTGTTACTATATATAGTAACAAGTGTATTAAAGAATTATTATTTTCACAGAAACAATTTTAATATTTTGTTATGCGTGTATTATTAACAATCTTATCATCAGAACTCCTGCCAATTAACAAATTGAAAAGGAAGATCTCCGGAAGAAAAGAAAACAACAAATTGGTATTAAAATTGCAGAAGTATTGTATACTTATTTTATATTGAGGGAAAAATCCTACTGCTTATGCAAACACTTATTGTTTCTTATGTCTACGTTTTCAATCCTAAAGAACATTCAATCTATCATTTAACAACAATTGTATTGGATTAATGTTCCTATTATGAAATATTTATTTTATGCTTTTCAGTGGATTACTGATTTATCCGTGAAAATTATATTTGGTAATTTCACAGTGAAAATTATCAAAATATAATTTCACTTTTTTCAATGACGAAACTACTTTTTTAAGATTTTCCCCATGTGGTACCTCAATTTTATTTTTGCTGACAATTCTGACAATGTCAGGATGTTTAAAGAAAAAGGAAAGCTGAAATTGATAAATACCTTAAACGTCAAAAGTAATAAAAAGAAGAAAACTTACTTCTATTCATTCAAAATTCCAATCACCAAATTTCGTCTCTAAATTTTTTGTTTCATTTTTACAGTCTGAAAAATACATTCCTTCCACATGCAAACTGCTCTTGATGAAATTTGGGCATATTAAAGTATCCTACGAGTAATAACTGCCGTATGCTTTATGAAACATTGAAAAGCAATGACAGCTACAGCTCGTAGAACAAGTAAACCAACCCAGCGTTCCGAGCAAGTTCCAAGTCTTCCATTTTCATAGCTGCTTTTTTCATGTTTTCACATCTGTCAACACTTAATTTTTGTCTGTTTCAATCCTCAAATATGTTTTCTTTCTTTTAAAAAGGTGTATGACTAACAATTCCAAATGATATCCCTCTGAATCAAACACAAATTATTTTCCTCCCGTGAAATACACAACTTTAAAAAATGGCTGCCGCTTACATTTAACAAAGCCAGGTCTAATATAAATTCGCAGTAGGTAACAGAAATATGGATGGATGGTTGGAATTTTCTCCTACATGAATTGTTTGTTTTTATTATTAAAACAAGCGATCATTCATATTTTTTAAACAAAATAAATAATATCACTGTCATTTAATGTTGATTGTCGGACTTATTTTCGGCTCAAGACTTCTTGTTTTTAATGAGAAATTCTCACGAAATGGGGCTCTCAATGGGGAAACAGATTTTAATATTTCTGTTAATATTATGGAAATTTCGTTTAAACTTGTTTTTTAGCATAAAATAAAAAGAAAATTTGTTTGTTTGTTGTGTAAGATTACGCTACGCCACTCGTGAGAATACTGTTTTTAAAGCCCACTCGATGAAATAAAATTTCATCTTACACACAAACAAACAAATATCTTCTATATCATCTTTGCATGTTTTAAAAGCAAATTTATTATTTTATTTGGCAATAACATCGTTAATGGAATTAATTCCATCAGTTATTGTGTGTTTATAATTTATTGATGCCAACGGTTCACTAACTTTATTATCTAAATTCTGAAGCAAGCATAAAAGAGGTAACGTATTTATGTATTACCTTTTGGAGTAGCTTCATACTTTTTATTTTAATTTCATCATGCCTGACTTGAAACATCAAACTATTTGTTTCTAACTTGCATGGCATAAACTCTTATTATGCGTATAGGAACCAGCTTTAAAAAGGAGATGATACTTGACAACTCAGTTATGTTATATCGTTTCTCATGGTAAAATATTTGGACACGTTCATACATATAGTATTCTCATAAAATATGTTGTAGTCAACTATTATAAATGAATTTAATGATGTATCATAAACGACAATTTAGTCTCGTAACTAATTAGAATTATTGTTATACAATTTATACTTACAAAACTTGAAGCTTTGCAGTTGTTTTACTGTAAGCATTGTTTTAGTTCGTTCATATTATTTTTTAACCTCAAACAAATATATGATGATGCTTCAATTTGTTAAGCTTCATGATTAAAAGCTGAACAGTTACAAGCAAGTGTACATTAAAACATAGATACAAATCAGTATTAGAAGCAGATGAAATGCGATTGGCCAATCCCGATGACAAAATAATATAACATTAATTATAATTAAGCCCACCAAGTATGTTTAAGTACCCGTCAAGTTTTAAAAAGTTCATATACTGTTCAAAGAAAGAAGATATACCAGCTTGTTTCAGGACTTACTGACTGACTAATACAGACGTTCTTAACCGACATTTTCATTACGCATTCGTAATCCTAAATTATATGCAAACATTATAAGCCGGCTTAATTGTCGTATCAGATTGTTTGCATAAGTTATAACAAATGTTTGTCCTAATGATAGTTATTTAATGGGGATTAAACTATTTTCGAGAATGTTGGTAAACGGATGTCAAAATTGATATACTTTTCCTGCGATAAGTATGTGAAATATTTTGACACCATCAATGTCTTCATTTTTCCGTAGGGACAACGATAAATACAACCCTGACCTAAGGTTAGTGTTCTTGTTCCGTGGCGACTGGTAATACTTGTTGCATTAAGATTTTTTATGTGATCCCCATTAAAGCGTTTCCTTTTATTTTCTTAAAATATGAAGTATTTCGCATTAAACGTTAACTTCGAAAAGTGAATACTGCGGTTACTTTGTATTTAATCAAACATTTAAAAAAAGACCCTAGTTCAGGGGAAGTAACAAGTACAATGACCATGCCTGTTATATGATTTACTTAATATCAAGTGCCAGGAACCTGTGAGAAGGTTATTTTTCTGTATTCCACCTTCATTTAAATACCATAAAGTATTTTCAGAGTATTTAAAGTCTTTTGGAAGGAGATTATAGCAAGAAAAACAATATTACAGCCACATTTAATGTCCCAAAATGAATTTCACAGGAAACCAGACCCCATTTATTCTGGCATACACCTAAAAGTGCGGTAAAGAAACCACTGTTGACTTATATATGACATTATGTACATTTGTAACAATTAAAAGTGCTCAATTATGCATTATTATGTCAATTTGCACAATATAAAACTGTTAATCTGGATAAATGTGCACATTCTGTGAAGTACAGTGTTTGCCAAAATTCCAAATTTTTATTACCTCCCTTGACTTGACAGTCTACTTACTCTACATAACTTGATAAATCCTGCCAGTCACTTCAAATTTTGACTAACAAATGTAGAAGGAATGTTTATGGGCACATTTGGGACAATTCCAACACATTTTATAAATTTGAAAATTTCCTTAAGGGGGCAGGGGACCTAAAAATGAAAAAATTTTGTATTTCAGTGTGACCAGAAACACAATTCCAAATATTTCAAAATCTGTTTCACAGGCAGATAACCAGTTGCACAGCATTATTCAATGATATATGACATACATTGAAGAAAATAATAGTTTGCATGCATTGCTTCTTCAAAAAATGACTGACAGCAATTTATATTTACCCCCACCCAGCCAAAATCACATCTAAAATATACCAATATAGGCAATCCTCATGAAGGTGCAGCATACTCCAGAATCCGCCCGATTCCTTTAAAAATATCAGTAACACGCAGTGCAAGCTATGGCATTTTCAGAAATGACAAATAAAGTGTCTGTCATACGTTTAGATTTTTCACAAAATTTATCTGAAATTTCTTACTTGTTTGGCGCCAACTGTCAAAGCTTGATTATTTACTTTTTCACCTCCATTCGGAGAGTCAGAAATACATACAAAGCTACCAAAATGCTTAGTTTCGGGTAAAAACCCAAAAATATATCTCATTTCCTACACACAAACAAGAAAGAATTACAATGACAGAGAAATATCAGAAGTTATCAGTACCTTCAAAACACCATGTCTGAGTTATTAAAAAATTTGACCGGGGCCATCATTCGAATATGTCCCCTGCCCCCTTAAGAAACTGTTTTGCTGCCCGTTTGAGATAAACAATTTAGGTTTAATGACTTTGGCGCAGTATGACGAATGGTGTGTCGATGTGACCTAAACAAAAAAAGCCAAAACATCCCTTTTATTTTCATGCATTGTGTGAAAAGATATGAACATTAAACCGAAATAATGTGTAGCTGAAGAAAACAAATTATTCAAAACAGTTTAGAAATTCAGTTCAAAAAGATGAAAGCGATCAAAGGTTTCCAATTATTTTCAGGTTACAACAATTAATGTATTCTTATGGTTTACGAGGTATTGAGAGTAAGAAAGCATTGTTTGTTGACTTGTTTACATTTATCAAAATTGGTATGATGAAAAAAGTTAGTTGGTCCTTATATATTATAATCAAAACCTTACAATCAAATTGCAAATTTGTAAATCAAGTGCATATTTTCAAACAAAAGTACATTTGGCTGCCATAAGAGTAACAATTGGAAACATTTATGAAGACAAAGCACAAATGTCAAATAAAAAACAGTAGTTTGACAGGCGAAGGAAACTCGATATGTAGTTATAAAATGTCTTGTCAGCCTAACTTGTAAATGAAAAAAGATGAGATTCTCCAAAATCAATTGGATGACAGAGATTGTTCCTGCAGAAGCACTTTATTTGTAATTAATGTCTCAGTTTTTCTTACTGAAAGTGTATTTTCTTGCTGAAAAATAATTGGCCCCTTTCTTGAATATCACGTCTTGAAGTCACTTTTAAGACGAAACAAATGTATGAATTATTGAACATAAAGATAAATTGTACGCGTAAGTTTAATACTTGGAAACATATGATCGTATTCAACTCGTTATTTTATTTATGAGATGTTGTTGTTGTTGTTGAGGTTGTTGATGTTTTCCCTTGTTTCAATAGTTAACCCATCGCTTAGGTAAACACTGACTTTGATATAAAGTTTTCCGGTGCATAAAAAATTGGCTGTTAATTTAGAAATAACTCAAAAGGGCAAATACTTATAATTTAGAATAAATGTTTTCCATGTAAAAACAAACGGTTATTAATATTAATAAAATTATTTTTTAATATTGGACTTCTGTTTTAAATTGACTAATTACAAAGTTTTAATGATCACCATACCAGTTTGTCATTCATGACAAAACATTGATTAATTGAAATGCCACACGACTAGACATTTAAATACCAAACACGATAAATTGTTTAATTCGGCAGCTGTTGCATAGTAAAATGAAAGAACATATTCGAAAAATAAACATCAATTAAGTACAAAGTAACAAAACAGAGCAGGACAGGGTTAATGTGAAACTTTAATTTGCGCTTAATTGAAGTTCAAAGTATATGATATTTAAAGCGTCTATTTTGGTGCGTTCTCAGATTTTATTTATGCGTTGCGTCATACTTAAAGGCATAATAAATTTTATATGTCATCATTATTATTGTTGTCATGTGAATTAATGAAAAACAGTATGATATATTTTGTTTCATGCCATTTAAATAACTTATTCATATAATGGAATAGTTATTTATTTCAAAGTGTACTACTTACTGTAAAAGCGTTGCATCTTTCTTTAATGAATATTAAGTATGATGAAAAATCACTGTTGATAATTTATAAAAAGAAGATCGATGATCGCTCCGTATGACAACATTGTTGTGTGTGTATTGTTTTGTTATGCCCCGCCATAAAATAGCTAGGGCATATATTGTTACCCCTTTCCGTCATTCCGCCCTTACGTCCATTTGTCATTCGTCATTCCGTCCTTTTGTCATCATCAGTTTCCGTTCAGTATCTTTAAAAACAGTTGCACACATTCAAATTAATAGATTTATCATTGCAAAATGCAGGTCAAGTTCGAATTTGGTTATAGTCCAATGATTTTTGGCAGAGTTATGCCCCTTGATGAAGTATTCAGTTTCCGTTCAATTGTTCAACAGTTGTACACATTCCACTCAAATTTGATATATGGATACCCTTTCCCAGACGTTACCTTAATAACTGAATGTGCAGCTGTAAAAAGTTGCCCAGTACTTCAATTCAGTGTTGTTGTACTTTTCCTAATTTTAAAACTTAAATGTTAAAGGTACCGCTTACATCTGTGCTAGGAGCACGCTATATGTTGCACTGTTCACTTTATGTCAAGAACAGAGTCTGAAATTTTAAAATTATATTGTGTTTCCGGTGCTTCTGAGAGATCTCGCTTTTTCCAAATGTCTTTGCAAAACCTGTCAATGTTTGATTCTTACCAATGTCACTTTATTTCAAATAATGTCCATTCAGTTGTCCGGGGAGTATCTTTAATGCTTATTGGTATGTTATCTTGTCTACATATAGTATAGGTATCAAATATTTCAAAATTGGACTGTTTCAAATATTTGTATATATCATAAATCAAATAAAGTTGTTCCCTTTTCATATATGTTCATCTTTGTTTATATTGTTTGTGTTATTTATTTCAGATATTCACTCATTACCGTTTTCTTTATTTAATCATTAATTTGTTTGAAAAACAATCTTCAATTTAAATTTTATTGGATGACACGTTAATTTCAAGTTTTATTTTCAAAAATGTATGAATTGCTAATTGAAACCGTTATATTCAACACCACTTTAAGAACAGATATGTATCTTATGCTATTTATTTAAAACATGAGTGTCACTTTATCAAAAAGGAGCTGAGTATTGCTGATCTGGTGTCAGTAACTTTTATTAATTATATGCTCTTAGACCACAAAACCTATTCAGATTTAACAATGCATAGATTGGGACATGTAACGGGCTACGTCTATGCTCAAGGTGTAAAGTTTTAATCGAGAACTTCATAATCGTATTGGTGATATAATATCACCTTTTTTTTTATCATTTCCTTTTCACATTGCGATTTATAACAACACATTTATCTCGCTACACGCTTTATTGTATACACAAATACACAACAAGATATGATTATAGAGTATAATATATGCACCGAGCTAGTATTAGACTGAATAACAATTATCCGAAGGACATGACACATAGAACATTATATCAAACGTAAGATTATAATTTTAAGGGAGTTCAAGAGATGTGAAGAGATATATGTATAGCTTAGCACATCCTGATGTATTATAAGACTATTATCACTGAACATCGTCAAACACATTGAAACTGAAGTTAAATCTGAAATAATCACCTAGTGGTTAGGTTCTTCCTAAGATATGCTATCAAATAATTCAATATATGTTGTATATATGTATATGTGTATAAACTGAAGATATAACTAGAAGTTACATTTCGAGCTGCTGTATAATGCGTAAGATTTTGTACCATGAAAATGTTTTCCAATTAGTTGTGCGCCTTGATTATGTGAGTATCTTATGAAATAAATAGCGAACATACCTCTACATACATGGAAATAGGAGATCTAAATGACGCGAGCATGAGAGGATAAATTAGATACTAAGTCTCTGAAACATCATAGAGAGAGTGGTTTCTAGCTAGAGAACTGAATTAATGATGCTGATGATCAAATAATTAGCAATAGTGTTCGCATATACTATCCTTCTGGCAGATAAATTACAGCTTTATGAGCTTGTCGAGTAATGAGTTATATATAAGTCTGAATTGAGTATTCAAATAACATTGATCTTAAGCTATGAGATAAGAACACATGGGTTAAAGACGCTTACTCTGTAAATGTTGCACGTTAAATAAACATAATGTGCAGATGGCGAGTATCTGGATGCAGTATAGAGAACCATCAGACAGAAATCAGGAGTCCAACCGCACCTCTCGGGTCACATCGCCAAGATCTCGCATCTATGAAATATAAAGATATGATATCACGATAAACAATCAGTAAGCCCTTCTAAATCCGAGACAATATGAACAATACGAACAACGAACAACTTCCCGACGCCCCCCCCTCCCCCCCCCCGGGCCGATTCAGTCATGTGATCAGTTCATTATGACTGACTTTTGACCTAGTGACCAAAAAATCAATAAGGTGTTATTACTGGTCATGACAAGTCACTGGGTAATTGTGACCGCAAAGGTTGTGTGCAGCAATTTCATGACAAAGTTACATTTCTTGAAGAATGGTTCAAGCGTGTTCAAACATTATAATTATTTCGTGTCAATAAATTATTCAATCTTGTTAAGAAAAGTCGAAACAATAACTTAATACTTTAAATGATCCGACTATAACTACTGAATCAGATATATTGTTCTATTTACATATCATATTGAGGTAAACTTTAAGGTCCAAATTTTATTTTATTCTTTTTTATTTTATTTCATTTTTTTATTTATTTTATTTTTTCTATTTTTTTTTTATTTTTCGTTTTTTTTTTCTGAAAATATTGTAACAATGCAAAAAGGGAACCTGGTGGTAATGCTATTGTATATCACAATTTTTTTTAAAAATTACCGAGAATACAAAAGGTAATTATCTTGTGAATAAAACACTGGCTATATCTTTTCGACTACATTGCCCTTTAAATTCATGCATATAAAAATATATAAGAAATAATGCCGATATAAATAATCTGATAACTTATTCGGAAACAAATTTTGCAATGCTGTATATCGGCTCGTTAGACTACAACACATTTACGAAACGAACTGGCGAATACATTTTCTAACATATTCGGACATTTATATAACTTTGTTTGAAATTGTTTACATTTATTTATCTTTTCAATAGGCTATGCAGATAATTGATATAATTGTGTTTTTTATAGATGTACATAATCATTACAATTTCCTTTCTTTTAGACTATGCAGATAATTTATATAATTATGTTTTTATAGCAGTGTTTGACATGGTATACAAATTCAATGCCATTTTTTATATGTATCATTTAAAACCTGATTGTATAATTCTTTCGCAATTAAGCGTTGTTCAGACGATAGCTACTGTTCTTGTTATTTAAAACATGACTATCAACTGCTACAGGTAATGATTAGAATATAAGCTGTTGTTTTCTGTGTATATATTTTCTGATGCAACGTAAGGAGGTACTTATTATATTACACTTACATGTTTTGCTGAAACTGCTGCACCTGTAGAAACTATTCTTAAAATACATAATTATGTGAAACATTAGTGTGCGCAGTTACCACAACCTATATACCAACCTCCAAGTGTATCATTGAATTGTTTAATATCTAGATGCGTTAGTGCTTGCTAATTTTAATAATGGAATTATCCTTAAATGACATTCTTGTATTACTTTATTATACGTATAATAAAACATCACATTAATGGCGTTACATATATTTGAATTCAGTATAGCACTCTTTATGTAGGTGCAAATGTACGTTGTTGATGTAAAATTCAATTTTTGGAACTATCTCAAAAATGAAATTCTTGTAGCAAAAACTCCTCTAGATGTGTCTGAGTTCTGTTCCTATGTTGAGAAACATCGTGCTTAAAATATTTAAATTTTGATTGCATGTTTTAATACTATTTAATGCTGTCGATGAGCGTGAAGGAGTTCGTTAATTACTGCCGATGTATAATTAAATGAAATAACAGTTTGTTTTAATCTATTACATTGAATTTGCAAAACAGACATTAAATTCATATTACAGTGCTTTTTAGGCTAAACATGTCAACAATAAATAATGGGCCTTTAAAGTATTAAATATAACATGTTTCGGAAAACACAAACGAGTGTACTTTTATAAAAGAATATTGCTACAGAGGCTTTTATTTCCTTCTTCATTTAAATCATCAATATTTGCAAGCATTTTGAACTTTTTAGTATATATTTTTTATTTTTTATTTAAGAAAATTGCTCTTAAACCCAAACAAAGTACATGTACTTTCACTAAATAACAAACCTTGAAAGATCACTTTACTACTGTCCATATATTGTATTCATTTTATCAACAAGACAAAGTAAATAATATAAACACTTTTGCTTGAAACAGGTATGGTTTTTAAAGAAAAATATACAGTGTAATGTAATTTTATTCTAAATGCTATTGATGGAACCTTTTGTATGTATTCATTGAACCTTATTCTAAACGGAATAAGCGAATTACCGGAATTACGCAAAGTGTTTATGTGAACACTAGGCTTGTATACATGATAAGTTTGAAACAGATTTTTTTTTTATTATTTGCAGTGTTTTATTATTTAGTGTGTTTAAAGAATTACTCTTAAAATGTGGGCTTATTTTGTAATTTCGAGGCAAAATGGTCAATAATTGAAAACACCGAAAACGTTGCTTGTATTCGGACATTTATATAACTTTGTTTGAAATTGTTTACATTTATTTATCTTTTCAATAGGCTATGCAGATAATTGATATAATTGTGTTTTTTATAGATGTACATAATCATTACAATTTCCTTTCTTTTAGACTATGCAGATAATTTATATAATTATGTTTTTATAGCAGTGTTTGACATGGTATACAAATTCAATGCCATTTTTATATGTATCATTTAAAACTGATTGTATAATTCTTTCGCAATTAAGCGTTGTTCAGACGATAGCTACTGTTCTTGTTATTTAAACATGACTATCAACTGCTACAGGTAATGATTAGAATATAAGCTGTTGTTTTATGTGTATATATTTTCTGATGCAACGTAAGGAGGTACTTATTATATTATACTTACATGTTTTGCTGAAACTGCTGCACCTGCAGAAACTAATCTTAAAATACATAATTATGTGAAACATTAGTGTGCGCAGTTACCACAACTTATATACCAACCTCCAAGTGTATTATTGAATTGTTTAATATCTAGATGCGTTAGTGCTTGCTAATTTTAATAATGGAATTATCCTTAAATGACATTCTTGTATTACTTTATTATACGTATAATAAAACATCACATTAATGGCGTTACATATATTTGAATTCAGTATAGCACTCTTTATGTAGGTGCAAATGTACGTTGTTGATGTAAAATTCAATTTTTGGAACTATCTCAAAAATGAAATTCTTGTAGCAAAAACTCCTCTAGATGTGTCTGAGTTCTGTTCTTATGTTGAGAAACATCGTGCTTAAAATATTTAAATTTTGATTGCATGTTTTAATACTATTTAATGCTGTCGATGAGCGTGAAGGAGTTCGTTAATTACTGCCGTTGTATAATTAAATGAAATAAGAGTTTGTTTTAATCTATTACATTGAATTTGCAAAACAGACATTAAATTCATATTACAGTGCTTTTTAGGCTAAACATGTCAACAATAAATAATGGGCCTTTAAAGTATTAAATATAACATGTTTCGGAAAACACAAACGTGTGTACTTTTATAAAAGAATATTGCTACAGAGGCTTTTATTCCTTCTTCATTTTAAATCATATTCGCAAGCATTTTGAACTTTTTAGTATATATTTTTTATTTTTATTTTAAGAAAATTGCTCTTAAACCCAAACAAAGTACATGTACTTTCACTAATAACAAACCTTGAAGATCACTTTACTACTGTCCATATATTGTATTCATTTTATCAACAAGACAAAGTAAATAATATAAACACTTTTGCTTGAAACAGGTATGGTTTTTAAAGAAAAATATACAGTGTAATGTAATTTTATTCTAAATGCTATTGATGGAACCTTTTGTATGTATTAATTGAACATTATTCTAAACGGAATAAGCGAATTACCGGAATTACGCAAAGTGTTTATGTGAACACTAGGCTTGTATACATGATAAGTTTGAAACAGAAATTTTTTTTATTAATTGCACGTTTAGTGTGTTTTAAGAATTACTCTTAAAATGTGGGCTTATTTTGTAATTTCGAGGCAAAATGGTCAATAATTGAAAACACCGAAAACGTTGCTGTCCACCATTTCATCACTAGCACGGAATTGAGATGAATTTCTGAGAGTGAAACAAAAACATGATGCATTCAAGGTTCTGCATGTAGCTTTTTTGTCGTGTTTTCCCTTTGAAAGGACAAAAAGTCAATATCACCAATTTGGCATAAAAACATATTTCGCGTTCCGGAACGACTAAAGGGAAGATAAGATTTTCACACTTGCGTGGCTAATATTCAAGGGATCAAACGCACAAAACTACGACACATTTCGTGGTTGCGTACTTTTGACATGAAACCCTCATAAACTTGTACATATCTGTCTGACTTATGTCAGAAATGCATAATTACTTCTTCTTATTGGAATATACTCATTGCACTGTATGGTTTGAATAACAAAATCTTATAACTGAGATTATCTTTTACTTTGACTCGTAATAATGGTTTATTTTGCAGTGCATGAATTAACTAATAAAGTCATCATTAAACTATTGGTTAAAGTGTTAAACAGGTGTGTTACGTATGGTGTTCATATTCAGAATGACGATTATCCCGTTGCAGTCAACTTTAATTTATTTTTAACATAAACGTGCATACTGTATGGATATATGATAACCGATAAATAAAAACTGTGTGAACAGTTTTATCATTATTCAGTCCATATTGCAATGATTACCGTATAGTCTGGTGTTGCTTTTCAGATTTGCACATATAGATTAACTGAAATTGATATCAAGAACATCTGGTTTACATAAAAGCACGCACTTTTATACTAACTTTTATAATTGAAATAATATCTTCATTTGCATGGTCAAAATTATTCTTTTGAAACGTAAGTTGAAGATGTGCGTTAATTTGCTTGCCGTGCGCATGCTAGCATCTGAAAAAATATTTAGATTTAATTTGTCTTTTATGTGTCAAAAGTAGGAACAATATACATATTTATTGTTATTCTTTGTGTTAAGATACTTTTCCCAAGGGCCTGCAAATATGTTTTTCCTAAAGGTATATAAGACATTTTTTTAATTACAAATATATATATATTTCAATTTTATTATGCTGATAAAAGATGTAACAATTTATTCATTTATAAACAAAAAATAATTTTCTAAAACTTTAGAATATCACTTTATCTTTGCTTTATTTTTTTTTAAATTTGTGTTTTGACTTTCTATCTATGATATGCATACTTCATAACCTTTGATCCCCTTTCAAAATTCCATTTCTGTTAATATTTATCACATATATATACCAGTATAACACTTTAATATAACACCATCATGAATTAAGTTTATCTGACGCTCATACCTAAGCTAAACAACAAGATTTATATAAAGTAGTATGTAAAGAGTGTGCAACAATACGTAACTATCATTCCAGGTATTCTAAAAATAGTCTGTGGAATATACACAACAGCAGGAATAAATTTGTTAGAAATGCATGATAGTATTTTGTGTTGTGCAATACCGAAAAGAAAAAAAAATAGTTATCATTGTAAGCTCTGAGTATATGAAGGTAATAAAGTGGCTTCAAACAAAGTGAAACGAGGTTTGTACCCATGGACTATTTAGATGAATTGGAAATTTGATAATAATTGGGAAAACAAAATTTAATATGTTCATTTAACAAGAAGGATTTACGCACAAAAACCCAACAACCAATCCTAAAAATATTTTTATAATGAAGCTGAAGCTTAAGACAAAGACATGAATGCGCATGCAACTCTGGGTCAACTTAAAATGAAAGAATGGTTTCCGACAATAAGGACAAAGAAATCAGCGTAAAAGAGTAAACGTGCTTGAAGGTAATACCATTACCTGGGAGAAGGATTCTTAAGTTGTCAGACAGTGTAATGTTCAGTGTTACGTTGATGTCCACAAGATTGGTTTATAGTTTCTATACAAGTGCTAATACGCATTTCAGAGATAGTCAAACATATAATTGTTAATATTTTGTGTTATTATCTGTGTTGTTAATATGACATAATAGTATATTCAGAGTTAGATTAAGTTCAAGGTAGTTTAAGTTCAAATACATTAGCCAGCCATGTTCAATAATTACTGTCTTGAACGTATTTTGAAAATATTCTAATGATCGACATTTATCTTTATTTGAATATTCCTTCACATTTGAACTATTCCGTCTATGATGCACTTTATTGAAAGTCAACGGGCAAGAGCGTTGCAAAATATACGACTGAATCAGTATTCGATTTTTACATGCATTGTCAAGGGATATTAGAAGCATCAAAGTTAGATAACACAGCTCTGTTTATTAGGTAATAACATACACGTTCAAATGAAATACATAATCTGTTTATCTTATGTTTAATATTCCGATATAAATCATTCTTAAAGAAAGATTGTTTTTGCTTTTGTATTGATTGGTTTTTGTCAATTATTTATATTCCGTTAAACTATATAGAAAATCAATAAGAATTATTTTTTTTAAAAAAATGGTTTAGAATAGAGAGTTGCTTTAGTCAAAATTTATATTGCAATTACCGTTCTGTTAAGAAAAAATCAAAACATACATTTGATGTAACAATATAATATGATTTTGGCTATTTGTATTATTTTCATTGAACAAATAAACTGATTGATGTCACCATTACACAATTGAAAGTGACATCTTCTGTGGATGAAAATATATCACAATACAAAACTAATGTAATATTTATGTTGTGTTGCTGCTAAATAAATTGACACATAAACAATATGACGACTGTGCAGTGGGTGGTTTAGGCGTATCTGTCAAGTAATTACTTTTTTCACTATGTCGTAAGACTACATTTTCGAGGAGAAAGGGTATAGTACTTAAAGGGCGACAAAATGTGACATTTCCGTGTTCTTTTCCATTTCTATCAATACGAAAACATTAATATTTGACAGATGTACTAGTAAAATACAAGAAACGCTAATGATGTCATCATGTTCAGTATTTTGTTTATCGTTGCATGTACGTTATGTTTATACGTTGCATGTATATAAGTCAGTGACCAAATTAGTATTTTTTCATAAAATGAAACCGCGTGTATATCTGACTGTTTCAATTTCCATAAAAAAAATTTACTTAAAACATTGTATATGCCCGATTACAAATAGATAAATATTTGAAAAAAAGTAAAAGAAGAAAATATAGTCTTGATTATACATTGTATTGTTTATTGTTAGAGGCACACTAATCACTGTATTTGAAAAAAAAAATCATTAGTACTAATTCGAAAATATTTGTTTTTTTTTAACATTAAAACATGTTAAAATGACTTTTTTCTCAATTTTTATTAAGGGTTTATTAAGTATTTGTATATAAATAAGTCATGCTGACGATAATTCTGAATCGTACACCAATTCAAATAACCATTATTTTTACATGTAACTATATGTATATAGTAATTAATAGCAAAGAGTGTCTGTAGAACATTGGCATCTCAAAAAAATGTTTGACGTACATATCACGCAAAAGATGCATCTTTTTTAATGACAAGAAGGTATTTCTGCTACGGAAATGATAAAGCAAATATTTTACCTAATGTCATCTCTAATTTATGTTGCTAAATGAAAATACTTTTTATTGAATGGTGCTAACCTTAATCTGCAGAGTCGATTTATAATGACGTTCTATTTCATTCAATATAAGGCTGTTGATTTAAAAAATGTAAAATATGACCAAATAATCTAATTTAAAATGTAAATATATGTCACAAACAGCAGTACTTATCAAAGGTTACATAAACTGTTTTATTTTAATTAACATTACAAAATAGAAATAGAGGCATATTTAATTATAAATAAGGAGCATTAAAGGAAACATATTGAAGGAAAATAAAAGACAAAACTATATGCACTTTGCCGTTCTATTATTTTAAAAGTACAGATTTTTTTCATTGTTTTTTTTCTTCTGATTGCTGTGGAAATTAAAAGCGAAATGAAGATGTAACATTAGAACATTTTCTCCAGGAAATAACACGCTAGTGTACAGGATGCACTTTGGCGAATATTGTGAAGAGTCTTTTTACGATATCATTCAAAGAAATAATTATTCGTTCATTACTCTACACTTTATTGATATGAAAAAATATGTTACAGAATTGTGATGGCTATTGATTTTTCTATCATCTTGTGAAAATATTAAGACAATAACATATTTATCCTCTCTTTTTGCCAAATCAAAAAGAACAAGAACCGATTGAATCTGGTGATGCTCCCCGAGAAGGTTTTGGACACAGGAAAGTATAAAATGAACAAAGGGCAAAAACTCCAAAATTAGGAAAGGCAGTGTTGTGTGTGTTTTTTTTTTTTTTTTTGCAATGCACTTCTATTCAATGAGTTCCAGCTATCTATAAAGTTTCGTGATGATGACTCTTATAGTTTCAGAGTTATGTCCCGGGTAAAATTCAAAGTGTAAAAATGAACAAAAGGCAATAACTCCAAAATTAGACAAGGCTGTGTTTAGGTTCTTTAGCACTAAACTTCTACCCAATGAGACCTATCTTCCTACAAAGTTTAATGTTAATATCTCTTATAATTTTAGAGTAATGCCTCGAACAAAATTGAAAGTGTCAAAATGAACAAAGGGCAATAACTCCAAAATAAGGCAAGACAGAGTTACGGTTCTTCTAAACTGCAAACATACTCAATGAGATCTATCTATCTGCAAAATTTCACGTTGATAACACTTTTAGTTTTAGAGTTATGTCCCGGACAAAGTTCAAAGTGTAAAAATGAACAAAGGGCAATAATTCAAAAATTAGGCAAGACAGAGTTACGGTTCTTGTAAACTGCAAACATACTCAATGAGATATATCTATCTGCAAAATTTCATGTTGATAACTCTTATAGTTGTAGAGTTATGTCCCGGACAAAGTTCAAAGTGAAAAAATAAACAAACGGCTATAATTCAAGTATTAGGGAAAGCAGATTTACGGTTCTTGTGCACTGCACACCCACTCAATGAGATCTATCTACCTACAAAGTTTCATGTTGATACCTCTTGTTATGTCCCGGACAAGAAAAGCGGACGGACGGACGGACGGACTGTCACGGACATGCAAACAATCGGGATTAATGTGCTTTTTCTTTGATCTTTATGTCGCATTTTCTCCATAAACCAGTAAAAATACCACATAAACCAGTCGGTTTATGGGATTTCCTTCTTTTTTTAGACTAAAATTATGGACGGAATGAAGCTCATAGACAATTGGATGTTCGCTCGGACGGACAAGGCGGCGACTATATGCTCCCCCGAAATCTTTCGGGGAGCATAAAAATGTGGGTGTTCTTTTTTCCTTGTTTGAAACCAACATTATGTTGATTTTGTGCTTGATTATGAACCGAAGAATAAAACTCTAATAGCAATACTTTTTATAACACCATTTTAGCATAGTCAGCATTTTCAGTTTATTGGGGAACACAGGTACGTGTTTATTTGATCGTTACATATACACTTCAATAAAGTTTATGGGTTTTTTTTATTTAACTAATTTAACATTAAACAGTGTAACAATATGCACATTTTCTAGGAAATAACTGTACAGTTGACAGCACAAATAGACAACATGACTGTGTCAAGCTTTCGTTCACTCGGGACGTCTGTGGCCAAGTGATTAGGGGCGTTCATTTCAACCACTTGACCCTTGTGGGTTCAAATCCCACTAGCTTGCAGAACAAGCTAGATTGTGGAACGTCGGTGGCCGTACTAAGGTTCAGCTTCGTGGTCTTTTTACATCAGTAAAGCTAGAAAAGATTATATTCTGTGCTGGTGAGACGTTAACCCACCCAAAACCATTCTGAAACATGGTTCACCGTATAAATAAATAAATACATAAATAAAGTTTGAAAATAATTAAAATATGTCATGTTATTTAAGATTTATATTCTTCGTACAATTTTGCGACATTCAAGCTGAAACAGATTATGATTAGAGTACAAGGGATTATCTGTTTTGTTTCACTTAAATCAACGATAGCTGTTACAGAAATGCAATTACAAATGAACAAAATATCAAGAATAATTGCAAATTATGAACAAAGTAGATTATTATATCTTATTGAGCTATGATACGACTTCTTTTCCTTAAATCATGTAAATGAAGAAACTTTATATTTCGAAATTGTTACTTTAAAGACGAAAAACATTATACAAAGTAACAAAGTTTGAACACCGATCTGACTGCGTCACTTTTTAAATTGATAATTTGCTTTGTGTCAAGGTAACAGAACAGAAATAGAATAAAGTATTTCAAGGAGGCAAACACCGTAATTTTTTCAAGCTAAAGCTCTGTGAAAAGTGGGGATTTGAAGTAATGTTGAATGTATATTTTTCCACATTTTAATAAGACAAATATTGTTGTATAAAATTTTCTATCAGTTTATGTTTTATATCAGGGTAACGCTCAAGCCGGTTCAAGGGGGCGTGAGGGATGTTGCACGTATTCATTATCCACAGACCTAAGTAAACCTAGTCTGCAATTCTCTTGTAATTTTGTTGTGATTAATGCTTTCGAGGGATCACTTTGTTACCAGTTTTTAATATCATTAATTGTATGTTATGAACGTTAACATTAAACTGATGTACATATTGTAACAAATTTCCGATCTCTCAATTTTTAGTTGAGGAATATAATCCTGATACTAAATTCAAGCATTAAAAAAGGGAAAATTAACATGGCATGTACAATATGCCGTTAGAATATCGCACACAATTGTGATACAACTATATGGTGTTTTGTCTGGGTTATTTCTGCAATTACCTTTTTCTGTGAATTGCAACAATTCTATACAATTTTCTCATCTATGATAGGCAGTTCTAATAGATTTTTCCGTATTGCAGTCTGATATTTATTTGTCTAGCCAAAGTAAGAAATACATATCTCAACGTATTTGAATATACTTACTCTTTGCAAGGTTTGAAAAAAAAACTTGAATAACATAATATAGCATTGTGGTATATTTATATTTTATATTCTTAATCTTCAGTAACTTACGATGCTACTGTGATTCGAGACGGTTTTTAACGTTATGATGCAGTGTATGGTTAAAAATAGTTAAATAAAGACAGATTTGTTTTCGTTTTTGTCAATATTAGCTATTCATATTTACTTGAATATGATTTGTAAGTTAGCGGTTTATATACACCGTTGTTTCATAAAGAATATTCAAATTAAGGTGCAAAACACACAGGAAGTGAAACGTTTTATCAAAACTGGTAAAAAGTTATAAAAACGTACTTAAGTTTGTCAAAACTTATCATGACATAATTTGTCAACGATTATTTTAACAAGTGTTTATTTTAGAATTGCACCGATAATCAAATCAAATGTATTTTCACAGCACTGAATACAACTCGATTTTAATCAATCCAACTACTATTTTATGGAATTATATTTTGAATAAACTGTTGCATCATTTGATTTAATTTATCCTTCCTTATGAATTAGAATGGACGCCTGACATAAGTCCTCGGATTCACGAAAAATTTAAGAACTGTCGATTAAATGTGATTTGTTAGAACTTATACGTCTAGAAAATCATAATTGTTTTTAACAATAATTTTCCTTGTAGAGTCTGTGTCATTTGTGTTAGAAAACTGCTAGTATTTAATACAATCGAACATTTCACAAAGAATACACTGTCTAGAACAAATAGAAAGTTACAACAATTCAAATATAATGTCAAAAATGTAACAGACGAAAGTAGTCCTGTTAGATTTAGCAACTGTTTTTTGAACAGCGTTTAAAGGCAGTAAAACAGTTATCTTAAGTAATAGATAAACCATTTCTTATGCCTAAGAAAGGTCACGTGATTATGGTATAATTTACGCAAACCCAGAAATCGTCAACGCACCAATGGTGTATCTGTTTTAACCTATAGCTCCGCCCAGAAACACTTACTCCTTCGATCTTCAAAACTGAAAATTATACCATAGTCTGGGTATGGTATAATTTACGGTTATTGGAAATTATACTTGGAAGAATTTTACATAAGAAGCGCTGAAGAGCTATAGGTTAATTTTTTATAACACTTGAAATTACAATACATATAATTTAAATATATATAAAATAAAACAAATATATTTTTCATATTGAAAAAGATATTATAATGTAAATACAAACTGGGCCATACAATTGGTAATCACCTGAATGTATTTGTTTCATTTGCGTATTTAACAAACATTTTTTATTGTTCTTACATGTAAGTAGCAAATGTTTTCAAAATTATGAAATTCTAATATTATCTATGAAACAAGATAGACTGATTTACAAATTTCCATGACAGAGCGTTATTGTTTATATTTTTGCTATGTTATTTTCTGCTGATTAACGGGTCTTATAAAAACCTTATCCTACTTAAGTAAGGCGAACAGTTTAGTCCTTACACAAAAAAATTGTTTTTTTTTATATATACAGTTACATATTGTCATAGGGTTAATGCATAACTATGTTATAACATGTATGTTTTTGTATACTTTAATGTTTATTATGTTTCAGATACATAAATAAATATACGACTAGTCATAATAACATTATATTGCAATCAAATAGTAAATCTGAACACCAATTATAGAGATAGTAGCTTGTGTAGGCGTAGTGGTAGTTGTAGACCTGTATTAGATATTGGTAGTCGTACACCTATATTAGCTATTTACCAATATGTATCCCTCTTACACCTGTAATCTATCTAACGTATTGATTTTCCCCGCACGAGCATATCAACCAATCACATTCGATCAAGTGATATCCGCCATACTTTGAAAATGTAAACAAGCCATTTTTTTGCTGAAACATTAAATATCCATTATGTAGTTATATATAAATATATCTACAGGAGCGTATCTTTCCATGTTTCCATGACAATATTAAACCCATTGAAAATCTGTCGACCCATGTTGTCATTATATCCCCGAATGAGTGGCCCGGCGACAATATCACAATAAAAACGAATTTAAAAAATGTTACTTTCTTTTGATATTCTGCCAGTCTAACTTGCAAAAGAAGAGTTAGTTTATTTAATTTTCCTCAAAATTATTAACTTAAAGATTGATGCACTTTGGCCTTTTTTAGATTTCTATTATAATGCAAATTAAATGTTGCCCTGAGAAATATCTTTTTATTACATTATAGAATAATTCCCCTATTATTCAAGTATTCTGTTATTCAGGTATTACAGATCTGTCTTTACAGAAACCGTGCTATTTCGTTTAAAATATGCAAATGTAACACCTCATACATGTATATCAATGAAACTCCACTGTGGTCAAAATGCCTAAAACGATAAATTTTGAATTTCTTACATACATTAGTCTGGGAACTGAAAACAGAAAAACATGCAAAAGTTAATTAAGAAATATACTCAGAAATAAATTGAAAATCGTATTTTGTGCTATTTCTAGCTCGATTTGTGTGAAAAGCGTTGCAAAGCTTTCAGATTTTCGGTCATTTTTCACAATTAAAATACTTATTCAGGGAAAGCGGAGTGATCGAACGATCTGAAATTCTGCACACAAGTTACTTGTCTAGACCATCGAATAGAACATGAATCTTGAAAAATCATTTCCAGTCCTGTCATGTCAATATACCTCAGTGGGGTCCTTTTAACAGTATGACGTTCTGATAAAAAATAACAACCACTGTTAATGACAACAGTCTGGTTTTAATTTTGGTCCCACTTTAATAAAACTTTATTGCCTTATATTTATTTTGCAGCAATTTATTAAACTCTCACTCTCTTAACTAATGAAATATCTCACTTCAGTTTATTTTGTCTGACAGACTGCGCAAATACATTGAAACAGGAAACAGCATAGGTCTAACAACATAACTTTTTTCAAATAATGTAAAACATAATACTCCTCTCCTGCTCGGAATATCTTGCGTGTTTGTTATTTACTATTTATGAAATGAATTCTTCTTATCCTTACCAAGTGAATTTTAAGGAAATCCGCATCGTGTCACGTACCAAACAGTGAAAGAATAACAGAACTGAGAATTTTCTGAAGACTTTTTGCATATGTCGAACGACATATTTAACCAAAACGTAATTATGTCGTTAGACCCTAGGACGCATCGCATTACAACGCAGTCTTATTATTTGTTCTGTTTATTCAAATTAAATGTTATATTGCTGATCATTTCCATCTACGCTCATCAATGGCTCGAACAATATCAGTAAATTTTTTAAAAAGCCCAGTGAGTAATGTGACATTATAAACGCTCACATTAATTAATTTGGACAGTCCTAATGTAAAATTGCACTGATTTTACAATACAACCTATTTCATTAATCCAAATAGCGTTTGTGTTTCTATGTTTAAACATAGTTTAATCTGAATGTAGCAAAGCTTGCTGTATCATAATTATCATATTCTTTTAAATCCTAAACTTTCATGTATTTCGTTCACTATTCAAGATTAAATTTTGAATTTGAATACAAATTATGAAATGTTTAGTAATTAATTAGATGTGACTTCTTATGTAACAATGTTAGCCGGAAAACATACGAATAGTCTTGAGCTCTTTATGTTCGAGAATGAGATGTACCTGTCATGTCTGTAAATTAACTACGTCTTCATTAGCCGTTTTTAATACACAAGTTAATAAGTTAAGCGCAAACTGTAGAGAATATGCATGAAAGTGTTTTGTATAAAATCGATAAAATATACATCCGCTATTTACATAAGTGTGTCAGATAATATTATTGATATGTACCTCAATCTGACTTATGTTCAGATCTACTTATTTCTTCCATGCAGATCTGATGACCATCGTATATGTTTCGCCTTCTTAATAATAAGGATTTCCCGAGAAAGCTATTTCTAGCCATGCAATCAAAACGGGTTTTAGAGATACAAAATTGTTGATTTTTGTTAGAAAAAAATGTTTGAAGCAATTTTTAACAAATTAAATTGAAATAATAGAGCCAATTTTAAATGGCCAATATTCTTTTGCCAGTTTATCTGTCGGCTATATTGACAACGCCATGATTGTTCTCGAAATCGTGAAAATTACCTACTCAGTATTGGTTTTCCAAAGTTAAAATTAGAAACCGCATCGCTTTCAAAATAATGAAAGCTCGTCAATGATTGGTTGTTTGAAAGACCACAAGAAGGTGACTTCCTATGGGTGGATGTCAGTTCCTAGTAGCGAAGCGTTATATGAGTTATTTTAATCAAATTGATATGAACCTTTAACGTAGTTCTTAAAACACTTTTGCTAAACAGCTGTGTACAGGACAACACATGGTTTTCTTCATTTGAATTGAAATTCAATTTAAATTGCGTGTTTTGTTTTAGCACGACACAATTAATTAATTTAATTTGATATAGAACATACTGTTGATTAATAATGTTAATTTTGTGGCAGTCGGCATTTTAACGGTTTACTAACTAGAGACATAATGTTCATAACGATTACAGCTTTTCTTCTCTTTTCCATAGCTGCGAATTCCATTTGTAAGTAATTTATGTATATTTTTTTTATTTCATCTAGTAATTCTGGACTCTTTATTTATGTGAAGTGTTAGATTGAATAATTTATATCAGCGTTTTCTTGTTGTTTTCTTTTCTTCATTAATTGTTCTGATCTCGAGGGACCTCTCCTTGCTAGAACCGTTCCTTCTGTGAGAGAGACAAATAAAAGCATTTTCATATTTTCATGCTTTACGCGATGATTTGATAATGACGAAGATAATTAATTTAAAATCATGTTATTTTTGATATGAATATTTAAAACTTTAATTGAATTGTATGTACATATATTGAAATTTAAAAAAATAAAACATTTGCTAATGTATTTATAAATTTATGATTATTTAATTTTCATTTTCTCGATAAAATGGTACATTGTATTGCTATATCTGGACTAGAAAAATGTAAAATAATTATTTTAAACTTTAAAAACATGTTTGTATCTTGGTATTTCATTTGTGATATTTTTGCTTACACAACTTACATTGACTACATCTAGTAAGAACCTTTTCGTTTCATTGTGCTGTTTTTTTCTGAGACTCCATTTTTCCTTAATGTTAACTTGATATAGAACATATTATTAATTGATTAAATAGTATAAAAAGTTATTTTTGTGGCAGTGGGCGTTTTAATGGTTTACTAACAAGATAAAAATGTTCATATAGATTGCAGCTTTAAAGTTACTTATTTTTTGTAGTATTAAATAAATGCTATAAAAATCCATAGGAAACAAATATGAGTCAATATAGAAATAAATTATATTTGGGCAAACAAAGGTTAAAACCCGATAAGTGTCTGTGTGAATATTATGTTTTCAATTTCAGCATCAACGCATGCAAAAACTATACCAGCACCTCGTTCCCTAGGGAATACATTTACCATTGGTGACTCCGATATTGCCAAACATCGGATGACTTTTGCCAAAGACAAAAAGGAGAGGAGTGTAGTGATACAACGTGAGGATTGATACCAAAAACAAGACAACAATAATTTTTGTTGAAGTATGTGTAAAATAAAGACAACATATTAACATTGATTAAAGGAATAAAAGCAACGTCTGAAAATGGGTCTTATTTTATATATTTCCTTTCCAATTGAAAAAATATTTTATGTTTCAAGAAACATTCTCCGATTAATTTCAGTTTCCAAAACTTAACATCTTAATAGAAGAAAATACATATACTACTGCCCTACACTCCGCTAACGGGCATCTGTAAAAGAAATGATATAAAAAATCTGACAAAATAGAAATTATGCATCAAACGTCATAAATAAATAGTGAAAGTATCGAATAAAGTCATGCTTTCTTAAAGTTATAACATGATACGCCACACATAAAACTAAAACAAAACTTTTATTACAGATTTATAATTAAATTGTGGCATTACTATTTTATCTAATTGCGGAAAAATATCATGGACTCGTTGATATAATTCTGAATGCAGTATAAATAAATAATTTCACATACTGTGTATTTTTCATAACCATTTTACCAAAGTCATCTCACTAGTAAAAAGTGTACAATGAATGTCATATCGTGTGTAAGTAATTATGTCTTTATTAGACAATATTTATGGTTGAAATTCACCTATAAAAGGCAGCCATTCACAATTTACATGCATACCATAGTTACATAACTCTATTACAGTATGTTAGTACTGACAATTATTTTGTTTTTGTAATTTCAACTAGTTATGATAAACATTCAGTATTGTCGAAGTACCCTAAGTTACCCTAAATATAGTTCTATATTGTTCATTTAAATCAATAAAACACAATTGTGAAAATAATGTGTTTCATTACTTATACAAAAAACCTCTTAACACTGATTTACAAAACAATAAAGAAATTGAATTTCATTTAGCACCCTCACTTTCCTTGTAGAATAATCATTTACATATTTATCAAAATAAATATTTTCATGAATTTACCACACCGGCTCTTATTATTTTATTTACAGATAAAAGATGAGTCTTTTTTCAGTCACCCTTTGAAAGGTTCTACCAGAATAAGAAGAACACAAATTAAAAAAGGCCTGCCTTAATTTAGGATCCCAGTAATGTTACCGGTATAATCTAAGCATTTCTACAGAAAACAAAAATGAATAAACATTAAAACATTTTTCATAACTACCACTTATTTCAATTAAATATACTGTTTGTGTACCGTCTTAATTATCTCTGTCCAGTTTTAACTCCCAAACATTAGCCAGCAGTTGTCAAAACATATGTTTGCAAACACAAATGGAGTAAATGAAAATATCAGCAGATTTTAGAATTTCATTAAGATCAGCCTTTACTGTTCCTGTTTATGGCTGTCCCAAAGAAAACATATTAATACTTGTTTTGGAAAAAAAGGCTTGAATGAATGTAATCATTAAAACAAATGTCTTGGTATTTGTCTTTGTTTTTGCTATCAGGTAAATTAAAGAAATTACTTAATGTAGTTAATTATGTGAATTTAGAGAGCTTTTGTATTTTTGTACATCAGTCTAATTACACTTCGATAAAACTACATTTTCATGTATTTTGTGATTAATGCTTCCGATGGATCACACTTTTTTCAGATTTGTTAACAGTACATTGGTACTTATTTCCTGAAAGCCAGGAAAAAATGTAGTATGTCTGCCAATGATTTTTAGGGTTTTAGTATTTATTTGACTTGAATAACACACACGATTCACTGCGGAATAGATTGATTCATTTTGTAAAAAAAACATTCACATGCAACAGTTTAACACTTCGGGCCTATTTTAAATTTCATGCTTTAAATCTATTTATTTAATATTTATTTATTATGCATTTCAGTCAAATGGAAATAATTTTTTCTTTTCTCTTTTTGCAGGACAAAACACATCAGTATTACATTGTCGGAAACATCGCGATTTATCTATTGTGATACATCTTTTAACAGCAATTTTTGAAATGATTTGGAAAGTGCTGTGTAGACGAAGTTCATGCTTACAAGCTTTTATATATTTATATATTTTTTATTTAGTTCCGCCTATTGTTTTCTGGTTTAGGGCACAAGCATTTTTTTTACTTGGGGACCATACGCCGCTTTTCATGGAATGGCACTACTGTGTCACATTGAATGTTCCATGTTAACCGCCGTATGAACACATCTGCGGATGTTTTTAAATTCAAAATTTCACCATTTTCGTGTTAAATGTTGAATTCTGCTTAAGCCGGTGCTAGGGGCGTGGACGGTTACGTGCACTATCCAGTACCGTCCATGAACAGGCTCAATGAAACCGAGCCTGCTACATTTACAATTTTGACGTGACGACTTTCTTTAGGGATTCTGTTTTACTCTATTTTATAGTCGCTCTTTATATTTTGTCGATAAGGCTAAAGGCACCAGGCCCCTTATTAAATAATAAGAACACGTGTAGCCTATATTTTCTTCGTTAATAGAAACATCCTGTATTCTTATGGATAAAGGAAAAATAAACATTGTTATACCATTTAAAGTATCTAAAGAACAATTATATAGTAAACAGCTTCGCCTATTTCACTGAAAAAGTATTCAATATGATTTGTGTTGGCTACAATGCTTTGAAAACTTGCAAGATTCTACGAAACGCATAGACAATTCAACAAAACGTATGGCTTCTATAATTGTGCTTCTTCTGTTTGAACTGATTCGGAAAATAAAAACCAAAATAAACATATTGTTTTAAATTAACTTATTTCATATACATACTTGATAGAAAAAATCATGGTTTGATTATCAATCGTCTGTGCCAATTTATGACTAATTGAAAGGCAATTTCGTGTGACGACTGTTTAACCATTTTGTCAATGTTGCGTCGGTTTTCTAAACTTACAGAATTGTCTGAAACTTTAAAGCTCATACTTAGAGCTTAATTTTTTATACTTAGCTATCAAAAATAGATTATTTAATCGGGACATAATTAATGTCCAAGTCCAAAGCGTTATGATATATCATAAATAGCGTGTCAGTACTGTATTTATATAGATACGAATCATGGTGTCATGATTCATGTAAAAATTAATGGTAAGCTTTCCCTACGGCATTGACTTAGGGTTACCTATCTGTGACAATATTCAGCGAAAACTAATACGGATGTCATGAATTTTTTCCTTCCGTAACGTTCCGCTTAAATTTACTTTAGTTTCTCAACAGCTCTAAACCGACATTTATTAAGGAAGTATTTAATTTGGACCTTGTGCAATGTTATTTTACGTACCTATCTATCTATTCTGGTCTGTTCTATTCTATCCTGTTCTGTTCTGTCCTGCCATGTCCTGTCTTGTTCTGCTATGTCTTTCCTGTCCTATCCGTCCGTCCGTCCATCCATTCATGCATCCAACTATCTATCCATATCCTATCCGTTCCCATCCATAGTATCCCATCCAAGCAAAGTGCCATCCTATTCTAACCTATCAAAATATTGTTCTTTTTACTAAACTCGCAAAACAGTTGTTGGAAGAAACCATAAGGTTCACTTGATTTGATAGAAATTTAATTTAGATTGCGTTTTTAGCTTTTAGCACGCAACAAGTTTCCAATTCATTATAACAGACCATTTTATTAATTAATCTAAATAGTATAAATTAGATATTTGTTAGGCAGTCGGCATTTCAATTGCAGATTAACAAAGGACATGATGTTCATAACGATAACAGCTTTGCTTCTCGTTTCCATTGCTATGGATTCTATTCGTAAGTAAATTTCATATACTTTGTTAATTTTGCTTGTCTTTCAGGACATATGTCTGTCAGATTGAGTGTTTGAAAATGTGACTTCTTTTTGTTGTATTTGCATTGGTCTACTCTCTGGGATCCCATCTGCCCAATACTGTTTGCTCTGTTTTCTTTATCATTTGGGAATAATTGACAATAAAAACTTAATAGTCTCGTATATTTAAAGAATAACGTGATATTTAAGAATTACGACGGTTTATTGATCGAACTAACACTAAAATAAGAAGCTTACGGCTTAACGGGACACTAATGTAGTTTCACATTGAAATTCAAGGTTTTCTATTGAAGCTAGAATTAGTACATTTGTATATGTAAGATATGCCCTAAAATATCATATGGAATAGTATCTTCAAATGTACTGATAAATAATTATTTACTTTTAATGAACTGCAACCCTACAACAGTTTAAATCGTGTATCATTGTTTCCACCATTCGGAGAGTATTAAATCTGTTTGTTAATGTTTGTATTGGAGTAAGAATTAACACTATCAAGAAATTTCTATTACACATTGAATGATTATTACACATCATAATTCTGGTAAAATAAATTTGGATAGGTGAAAATTATTTTGTGGTAATGTTTCTTTATTTTGTGATGTTATTGAAATTTATATCTAAACATACAGGTTTTATCATCTAACATTTGCAAGTGGAATTAATTAACTGATGAATATTTCATTTTTTCTCGATTTATTAGTTTTGGTTTATCTGGACAAATAAGCCAAAGTCTAATATAATAATATGTATGCTTACATTTAGGGATTCCATTTCACTCAATTTGACAAAATGAACACTCAATAAATCTAGAAAGAACCCTTCTCGTTTTATTATGCTTATTTGTTTTTTTTAATTGCACCTGGCATGGTAGTGTTGTAGCTATCACGTGCTGACTGTGATCAGTATGAAATCAAGATAAACGGTACCAGAACGTTAAGTAAAATGGCGAGTCAGAACAAAGAGTGAAACCTGAGAAGTATAAACTAAATCACGGTTTTTGTGTTAATACTATTGTTCTATGCGATTTCAGCATCAGCGCAAGCAGGAAGATTTCCAGTAGTTGCTCCCATGGAACGTTCCCTAAGAACACAATCGATCAGCAGACGTAACGTCCCTATTCCTATTACTCGGGTCAACATTCCTACTCCTAGAGAAAGACGGCAGATATACAAGTTGTCATCGCGTCAGGCGTGGAAACCAAAATCAGGACAAGAATAAAGTTTATTGAACTATTTGTAAAAATACAGACAACATAATAACTTTGAATAAAGAAATGAAAAGCAGCATCTGAAAATATGTCTTATTTAATATCTTTCTTTTCCTGGCCAATTTTATAATATTTTATGTTTTAAGAAACATTCTAAAATTAACTACACTTTCCCAATTTTGAAACCTTACAAGAAACGATTATTAATCACTTCTGTAGTCCATCTTAAGAAAAAAAAATAAAATATAAAAAATCCAACAAAGTGAAATTATGCATAAAATGTGATAAAGTAATATGGATAATATCGAAAACGTTTATGCTTATAGTTTCCTTATTCTAAAAGATCTAAATCAATGGGGACTATGAAATTACAAATTGATAAATTCGTGTATATTTAAATGAGGGACAAATATCAACTTGATGATATAATGTTGAAAGAACTTGAAATAAAAATTATCAATGCACAACTCCACAGGAATAAACTATATTTATATGGCTAAAATGAACAAAAGATAGGCAGCTTTTTGCAAAAAGCATACATGCCATAGTTGCATAACTATGTCACATTACTTTGGTACCGAAAATTAAATAATATATCATTTATAAGATAATTATTTAGTACTGTCGAAGTATTCCAAGTGACCCGTAGATAGTTATATCAAAATATTTATAAATATTTTCATGAATTACCCAAACTACTACTTATTTCATTTGAAAATGTAGAATATGTCATTCTTCAGTGGCCACAACCTAAACTTTAACGCTCAAACATTAGCCCAATGGTTTGCATAAATAACTCAGGCATTAGCGCATTGTCTAAGATTGTTACAAAGGTTGGAAAATTATAAAATGAGAGTGGTAGGAGATGTAAAATTAAACCAAAGATTTAAAAGCACATAATGTCCCAGAAAAAAGATCTTTTCATTCTTTAAAAATTGCAAACAAGAGCACAAATGATCAGAAAAAAGCGCTGAATATGAATTCATTTGTCGTTAAAGAAGCAAAATTTTAACAAAGCAGTATTTTACCTCCTTACAAAAAACTAAATCACTAAAATAGTACTACTGTCTAAAAAAGCAACAGAGTGAAAGATGATTTATGTCATTGGTCTGGAATAACTATAAATGACGCTGAAACTTCCCCGCTGCCGAAGAAATATGTTTGTCATGTTTATTGTTTTTCTTACTTCTCATGCTTTGTTTTAAGAGACCGTTTCTTTAAATGACCATTTGGTGTTTCACTTGCGCGGTCGCTTAATACACGTTTGACTGTAATTATTAAAATATATGCATTTATTTCTTATTAAAAAGATTTGGCTTACACGAAAAATGAATAGCTAGTTACCTCCCTTTATTTACATGAAATGTAAATTCGGTAATATCTTTACAAATAATGCTTTTTGGAACTAAAATATTGATCAATCTTCATTTTAGCATCATAGTTATGATATAGAACCACACAAAATTGAGTTACAGGATCTTTAACGCTTGAAAGATGCTGCCAAAAAGACGACTGCTATGTGGACGTTGTTTATGATGCTGCTGTTGGTGATTGCTGCTGATGATAATGATGTTATGATGATTATGACGATATTTATAAGGATGAAAAATATATAAAAGACTAAATTTTGACTGTCAATCGTCAAATTATGCCCTGTCCATATTTTAGTGTGCAGAAAATAACTACGCAATACTCTTTTACGAACCAGTCCTATATAAAATGTTCTTCGGCATAAATCAAAATAATTTAGAAATAACAAATGGGCTAAGTTGATATTTACAATAAAATACAGTAAAATTGCGTGACGTGTATCAAGTTTTATTTACTTTATTTTTATAGTAAAATAGTACATTAATCAATGTAACGAAATATTGGTGTATTAGGAAGTTATAATATACATATAATTGTGAAATAATATAAGTATGTTGTTTAAAAAGAAAATTGACTTTCAAATTCTTTCTTCAGTTTGTAAGTAAACTTCTTTTTTCTTTTTGCTTCCATTAATTATTTAGATGAAAATCAATTTTGATTATGATGATTTTATATGATTTATTTAATGTCATGTTTTTTGTTTGAGTGTAATGGTCCAACAAAATTATTTCTATAAGTAAATTAATTCAATATTTATTAAACATTTGCTAATTTGATTATTCTACGAACATTTAGACATATTGAAAAAGTATCAAATTTATTTTCCTATCATTAACATCAAAGCAGTTCAATAAGTAATTAGTGCAAACGATTCCCATGGAAAGCGTTTGAAAATTTAAGCCTAAGATTAGAAAATATTGGAAGTATCACACCCTGGTAACCATACTATTATCACGTTAATTGAGTGAATATATCTATACCATTTCAGCAAATGAAAAACGCAAGCAAAACGCAAAAAAACGATGCCATTACCATCTAAAGTTGAACGATCCCTAAATGATATTAACATGATTGGCGCACGTTTCGTTCATGATTACAAACATCAGAAGCGAGCTCCTATAGATAAGTTTTTTGTTTGTTTTATATTACGCCTTTTTCCAACAGTATTTTAGTCATATAGACGGGTAGTTTCCTAACCATTGTTCCTGGAGAGTTACACCAGTACTAGACTACCTTCCTCCGTACTAAACTACCAAAGCATCTCCCGGGGATCGAACCCACGCCAGAGAAGTAACTTGATTAGAAGTCATCGACTCTAACCCCTCGACCACGGAGGTGGTTTCCTATAGATATGTGTCAAGATTTTCACCATCTACGTCGATGTTATAAAAACACCTCATATGAATCTATGATGAAATAAATAAAATGAAAGTATGTGGAAAAGACGGGAAACATTACTTTGATTAAAAGATCGAAAATTGACTTCCTAAATGGTTCTTATTTATATATTTAACCCTGCTATTTCCTTAATATTTCTCAGGATTGATTATGATACATGTTAGTGTACATTAAATATCCACTTCTATTCTTCATAGTGACATAAATATTTCAAACATTTTCAAACAACACACTGTATCGTGTCAGTTATATTATAGATTAATAATATTGATATAACATTCGCGTCCGTTATGTTTTCTGTGAACAAACTGAGTTTCAGTGGAACAGCAAATTGAGTAGCCTTTTCCGATATAGCATTACTATTGGGCAAAAATCAGATAAAAATTTAAACAATTTGAACACAATTACTATGATAGTTAACATATATCTTGCAACGGTATATTCATAATTATTTGCTGCTAACTTAATGCCTTAATGCAAATAAATTATCAAAGTATATTATGTGATTGAAATAAATATAATCTTTTATTAAAGGTACACTTAATAGAAATATCAATCGTTTGACACCGATAATCATACCATCATTTATCGACATTAATAAGCATTTATTATTTAATAATACTACATGTAACTAGTGTGACCTTTCAAACTCATACATTTAGCAAACGATGCAAAGCACGGCATATTAACCTAGGACATAAGTATTGAATACGACAAAAAGAAAGACTTAAAGGAATTGCGATTCAACCGGATCGAAATTTTAATGATGTAGCTACTGGTGATGATCATGATGTAAATGATGATGGCGACGACAAAGATGGCTTCATCATCACGTACGATTTCCATTCAATTTAACAGATTGAAAATATTTTCAATATGTCATTGCAGTAATTAAATAGACAAAATTAGATAAAAGTTTTACGTTCAAATTGCATGTGTGGTGATAAAATTTAAATGTTAGATTTAATTATGTATAGTTTTTTTGTATCATGTCATATATACTTTAATTGGTATTTCCAGCGGATCATAATTAGAATGGATATCAAAAATCAGCTATATAGTAGCAGTCTGCATTGTGTTCTCGGATGAGCTGAAGATATGATGGTTCAAACTTCCACTGCGTTGTTACTTCTTCTTTTGCTTGCTGGTGAATCTGTTTGTAAGTAGATTTACCATTTTGACTTCTTTTATTCCAACTTGTTTTATTAACTTATATTTTAATTGTACACATATGCATTAGTATTGCTCTTGGTGCATTGTCTAAATATATTTGTAGGCATTGATATTTTGATGGTTATGAAAATAGAAACATATATAACCTTGCGTCTGGATGACCGAGTATTGCCATAATCATTTATTTCAAAAGCGATTATAGTAATTTATCTATTCAAAATACTTAGACTTAAACGTACTCGTTTGATTATAATATAAGCAATTTCTCTATCGAGACTTATGAAATTGTTTGTTTGTTTTTTTTTTGTTTTTTTTTGTTTGTTTTTGTTTTTTTTTTATGGGGGGGTCCTTTTACCTCGGTTTACCAATTACAATAATGTAAATGTATCATATTGCAATGCTTTTTTTATAGGAAATACCGATTTGACATTAAAAAGACTCCACTGAGGTTTTATAATATGATAGGACTGGAAGCAATTTCTCAAGATTAATGTTCTATTAAGATTTTGGTCAAAAGGGCTAATCCAATAATGTGCAAAATTTCAAATTATTTCCACACTCAGTTTTTCCAGAATTATAATTGTAATTTTTAAGAATAACCCAAAATTGAACATATGATTTGTTTTGTTATTGCGTTTCTGGTTTTAAATCTACAATTGAATGTACGTTTAACCGATAAAAAAGCTGCAGTGTTAATGCGATAAAAAAAGCCTTCCCTGTAATGCCCTAAATATATATTCAAAATACCGCCTCCTCTCTGATGTTTGTTTCTGGGATTTCCTTAGCTGTTCTGGTTTAAAACAAAACCTAAATTCACTGCATGTCTCAATAGCTATTCCCATGTTCCTAAGTTGTGGTCACGAGATACTAGTACTTAATTCGTGCGCACGATATAGTATGTTGTGGCCACGACATAGTATCTCGTTCCCACGACTTAATTATCTCGTGGCCACGACTTAGTAACTCGTGGTCACGACATAGTTTCTCGTGGCCACGACATAATATCTCGTGGCCTCGATTAAATTATCTCGTGGCCACGATTTAGTAACTTGTGGCCATGACATAGTATCTCGTTCCCACGACTTAACTTTCTCGTGGCCACAACCTAGTAACTCGTGGCAACGAAAACACATACATGTCATCTTTGTGCCACCGAAAGGTTGCCCCCCCCCCCAGGCGTCTTTCCCATTTGCCTGTATATCTAGATGTTGCGGCGCCATGCTTTATGAATTATTTAACCATAATTGTCGTTAAAATTGTCGTTAAATCCAATGCTTATAAATATTTTATAACAAATAATAAATATGTGAAAATGAAACGAAATGAAATTAATATGATCAGTTTAATTATCGTATGAAAACATTAAAAATTTGCCAATTGTAAGTCAAACCATGGATTTAATAAATGCTAAATAACTTGATGACAACATTGTTTTGTAGCATGAATTTCGTGGTAATGTTTAGTGTGTAGAATGTAAGAAGTGGACTTCAAGATCATTGATTTCATCACATTGTGTTGAAGATTGATTACAGTTTTATTTTTTCTACTTTGTGTTAATTATTTCTGAAAGCGGTACTGCCCCAACATTTTTGTTAGTTAAAAACGTTGAATACTGATTAAGCCGGTCCTTGCGGAGGGGCGTGAGGACTCAATCAAACTGAGATTGCAGTTTTTATATAATTTTGCTGTTGTTAATGCTTTAAAGGGATTACTCCATTTCCAAGATTTTTTTCTTGTGTCTATGTGCCAACTGCCTGTAAATAAATCTTCAAGTGTACTAATATTTCAGCGGTAAAGCAAGAAAACACGATGACAACACCTGCTGTAGAACATTCTCTGAAGGACATAAATTCATTTGGGAGACGTGACATCAGTCGTGAGACTATACGTCGTTTTGCAGGATGGGGACGAAAAAGGTCATTATCTAGAGCGGAATGGCGAGGAAGACACATGTAATATTAAAGCTTATGGAAATAATGACCTGATTTATCACATTAAAACTTGGAATTGAACCAATGTATTTTTTTACGTTATGACATTTCCTTTTCACAAGACAATCATTTCACCTTGAAATTGGAAATGTTGCCACAAGACTTATACCAATTTTTAATGGTTTTGTTATTTCAAAGGACAATACATCATTTGTACAGATTGATTAACCTGTACGCGCTTGAAAATAAAAACAAAGATAATTATTAATACATTGTTAAATACCGTTAATTGTTTTATAATATTAAAGTTTCAACATCAAATATAATTTCACTGAAATATCTTATGAACATGCATGCATGCATGCATGCATGCATGTATGTATGTATGTGCGTGCGTGCGTACGTACGTGCGTGCGTGCGTGCAAACTTTTACATAACGTGACGTCATTTTTTTTCCAAGTTATACCAAAGCCCAATCAGAAGAAAATTAGAAATGTGTCCATAGGACACGGGTGCCCCCACACGCAACTGTTAAAGTCAATTTTATGACTATGTCAATTTATTTGGGCTACATGTGCCCAATTTGAAAACTAAAAATCATTTACTAAGTAAAGGGCAAGAACTTTACAGATATCGAATAATCAACTCGCAAATCCCATAAAAGTGCATAAAAGTACACGTGCTGACCAACATTCTTGTAAACTTTCAGGCCTACAGGCTATGCATGAACAAGTTGAAAATTGCAAATTTATACAAAGTCACGGGCAGTAACTCTAGCAAAACTGAAAAAATCCACATGCAAAACCCCAGGTGCATAATTTCACAGTGATGTTGATCATTTTTCCTGTAAAGTTGATTGATTGACACTCACGGAACAAATAACACAACACAATGGAACACTTTTTTACAAAGTCAAAGGTAATAACTCTAAAAACACTGGATAAATCCACAAGCGAAATCCAAGTGAACAACTTCATATGCTGACCAACATTCCTGTTAAGTTTCATGAATCTTGGGTAAATTCTTTATGAGCTACTCACGACACAAACTGAAAATTGTAAATTTTCAATAAGTCATAGGAAATAAATCTGACAAAACAGAAGAAATCCACAAGCAAAACCAAAGGTGCATAACTTCTTATGCTGATCAGCATTCCTGTAAAAGTGCATGACCCTATGTCATATACTTTTTAAGTTATGTGTGACACAAGTTGAAAATTTCAAATTTTAAGTACGTCATGGACAATAAATTTGACAAAACAAAATAAATCCACACGAAAATACCCAGGTGCACAACTACACATGCTGAGCAACATTCCTGTATAAAGTTTTATGAATCAAGGTCAAATACGGTTTGAGCTACGTGCGACATAAGTTAAATATTGCAAATTTTTACTAACTCAAGAGCAATAAGTCTACTAGTACAAGATGCACAACTACACACGCTGTGCAATATTCATGTAAAGGTCAAATACTTTTTGAGCTACGTGCGACAAACATTGAAAATTGCAAATTTTTACCAAGTCAAGTGCAATAACTCTACAAATACTAAATAAATAAACACGAAAGTACCAATATGCACCAATACACATGCTGAGCGATATTATTGTAAAGTTTCTTTACTTAAGCTACGTGCGACAAAAAATGAGAACGGACGGACGGATGAATGGATGGACGGAAGGACGGAGGGACAAGGGTAAATCTAAAAATCCCCCTCCCTAAAGTTCGGGCACAATTAAAATTTACATAAACACAAAAATGAAGATCTAAAATATAACAGAATTTGTTCAAAAGACGACTTTTAACGGCATCCACACGGCATAAACAACGCAAATGTGACAATAGATTTTAAAATTAAATATAAACACTAATTTAAAAGAACCCCTAAAACGACTAAAATCACACATGTCCCACGTAAAGAAAATACTAAAACTGTTTTTAATTCAGTTTATTTTCAAGGAAAATTTCCTTATTATTCTCCAGATGGTATCTTCAAAGAAAAAAATATGAGCGAGTACAAATATTTCTATTTTGAAAATAAACAAAAAATACCTTTGAATGAAACATATCTAATTTCGAGCAAGTTCTTTTCTGTTTTTGTGCATATAGTGTAGATTGTTTTAACTTCTCTTAGAAATTGAGATCGGTACAATGGCTTTGCTTTTTGTTAGTCAGCGTTACACGGACACATATTTTATCGTCGGAATATAGTATTCGATATTGCCATGACTAAATCGGAAAGTATTTATTTGTGAGATATAATGAGCTTACCTTAAAATTTGATGAGTAAAATTTTGTATTAAAGCCGGCTCGGTTTGATTAAACCTGTTCATAGACGGTACTAGAAAGTGCAAGTTACCGTCCACGCCCCCTAGCACCGACCTAAGCAGACCTCAAGATTTAAACAAGAAAATGGTAAACTTTTGAATTTAGAAACATCTGCAGATGTGTTCATACGGCGTTTATTAAAGAATCTTCAATTCGACACAGTAGTGCCATTCCAAGTAAAGTGATTGTATGGTCCCCATGCAAAAGAATGCATGTGTCCTAAACGAGAAAACAATAGGTAGAACTAAGTAAAATAGAATTTTGAAAGGGGATCTTAACTCTTGAAACTGTGCCTACTGTACGTAAAGTAATGATTATTTGCCAACAATTGTACCGTACTTAACATATTAACACAAAACAAGCCAACATCTTTATCTTCGTGGCAATTTTTCAGTGTATCTTCCAATTGGGTCACGTGAATGAAAAGTAGGCGCCAAATACATTTAACTTTTTTTTTAAAGATATAAAGTAGTTTCTGCACAAGAAAGAATAGAGAAATTGTTGAGATACTACATGAATCAATTGCTCCAATAATGTTTAATGTTTCTAAACACAATTTTTGAACTTCGATTCAAGCCAAAGTGGTAATATTTCTTGAAATTAATAAAATTAATTATTTCAGAAAATACCATTGTTTTCAAAATTATATAAAGATATATGTTTAAACTGAAACATGTTATTACATCAGCTATAAAAGATAATTGCACTAAGCTTTCGGCAGGAAATATTTGTTGTACATATAAAAGTGAGTAAATTCTAAAAATATATACACAAAGTTGCCGATAATCCTGAATTTAAAAGTATCTGTCTTTTGAGTGTTGCAAACATATCATGGTCTTAGATGCTAGCTTCTGGTGCAAAGACTTTATAAATAGCCAGTTATATTTTCCTTTTTTGATTAATGTTGGAAAGATGAATAAACGTTTCTTTAATAGATACACAAAATAAGAACACAATCATTTAGGCGCATCTTGAATTAAAGACTTGCATGTTTTTCTTGATATATTTGAAAATAATTCCATTGAAGTATTATATTCTGGTAAATCACGTTTTGTCAATAGAAGTATCATTGTTAAAACAACCCTATTATATTATTGGCACCAATACGGTTTTAAGTGAATGCATATAGTATTCATTTATTCAATAACTAAGTTTAATGCATTTTATTCAATGTACATGGAGCAAAAGCTTTTAAGTAAAATAAAATCTTCAGCATCATTTTTTCAGTTATTTGTGTTGACTTTTTTATCCTGATCTTCCTATTGAAAATGGAACACATGTTATATTTGACAAAACCAGATACTAAGTATATCACAATATACAAGAAAGGAAATAATGTTGCATGTATTTAGTAATCATTACTGAAACTATGGAAACACTTACAAATAAGATTTGGAAACGGCGGTATTTAGCAACTTAGTAAAGGTTATATTTAAAAGTCATGGTCATAACGAAACTTCTTTAACAATGATCATTGAAATTTGCCAGTCAAGTGTTATGCTTGCAGCATTAAGAACATGTCAATTCCACTGTTAAAATATATGTAGTTTATGCTTTGACTAGACAAGAAAATACCAGAATAAGGAATGCAAATATCCTAAAGAAAAACCATTAGACGTGTCAATCTTTATAAGTAAATTGTATGGAAATATATTTCAATTTACATACTGTATGATACATTGCTAATTCAATATATCACCCTGACAGAACCATAAATTGTATTTGTGTACAACATTCGATATTCTATCGAGACTTGTGTATAGCTGTACAGCTTTTCTCTTTTGTTTTTTAATATTTTTGTTTTTTTTCTAAACATGCATTAATAAAGTCACACCGATTTACTTCTCTTTTGTTTAATACACTTATTTTATTTATTTATAAAACTTCACATTTCTGTTGTGATGTTTTGTCATAAAATCATTCATGTAAATGCAATTAATGTAAGCATGCATGTAATAAATCTCTATTACCAATTGCAAAAGTATCGCAGAATAATATGAGATTCTTTTCAAACATCAAAAATCGTTGTGATTTAAGTAACATTGACACTGTTTTGACTTTCGATTAATGTTTTCGAGGGAACACCCTTCTTCTAAATTGTTTCTGTTTATCGTGGAGCCCTTCCAGTTATTATTTATAAGGCATAAGATGGTACTTGAGTAGACAAACATGCTTCATTAAGATGGGCCGATAGTTTCCTTGCATGTAAACAAATGTAGTAATTAAGGATGAATATCTCGAAGAAATATTTCCATGTCCTGTCCATCAGGTTAAAAGAAATCTCAGGTGAGTCGTCTCTTAAAAGTAGGAAAATTCTAATAAGCATAAAAATTACACAATAAAAAACAAACAAAAAAATGAATTTATTCAAAAGTTTTATTTTTTAATTGTGTTTGATCACGCTGACGCCTAAAAGATAGTATGACCGCTTTTTTCAGATCAAACCACAATCAACATATATCTGTATTTAAAAAGGCGGTTACAAAAACAAATTACATGTTTCCCACAAACTTTAAAAAGATAGATATCCAAAAACAAGATATTCATACGTACATTAAAACTACAACAGTAGTGAAAGGGGGCACAATGGCCCTTTTTGGGAAACCTATGCTTACTGCTTACACCAAAGTGAAGAATGAAATAAGACACATACGAAAATTCCAAAGAAATAAGTAATCCTTGTGAATTTGAAGAACTCTACCCAAGTAGTTATGATTATAACAATTATAAAAAGGAAATAAATTATGCTAACTTCTAAAAATGACGACTGGCGTGACTCGCACACTTATTTTACATCATCTTTAATTCTGCTTTTAATACATTTTTGAAATTTATATATATTGATAAACAGAAAAATTATGTTTCAAAAAATATTTATTAAGTATACATGTTGTTATTTGACATATAGCAAAATTGATGACGAATTAACATTTCTATATCCTTATAATTTACGTGGTGCTGTTTCGTTGGAATTGTGGACTGACGAGAAAGTATATAAGTAAAAATATGTAGACTCAATAAAATGTGACAAAAAATAGTACAGTTTAACTTTTTCAATGAATTCATTTTATATGTTAAATATTGTGATTATTTTAAATTAAATACACAACCATTATATCATAAAGCATCTAGATATTGCATACATAAATAGTAACACGTTTTATTAAAGATTGTCAAAGCAATGTAAAGTAAGCTTACTCTTAGACTTTGATAGGAAAACTTGCATTTAGACAAACCTATTTCAATAATAGTGCATATTTTATTGTGCTAACATGTGATACACTCAAACATTACTTCGCATGTTTCCCATGTTATATAAGCATTATCTCTTCACAAAAATAATTTATTCCAACATTTAGATAATTCCGAACCTTTTAGACCTAACTTTGACGCATATAAATGTCAATATGGTCGAATGAAATGAATTTAAATGGCACTTACTTCATTTGATTATTCTACGACTTTATTAAACGAAGCACTTATTGCTAAGCAACAAAATCAAACAGTACTAAACAAATAACGTTTCAAACATTAAAAAACTTTGAGAGGGGACTATGAGACATCCGAACAAATGTTTTGTAAAGGCGAATCTAATTTTAAGTGTCAATTCGTAAATCAGTCTTTTTAAGAGCAACGTCCAAAGTAAGTTATCTATTTTAATGTGGATAGAGTCTAAGTGGTTATTTTATTGTTATTTTAGTTTACGTTATAGGAAGACTTTACTTACTTTGCTTTCAATTTTAGACGTTAAATTGTTTTCCAAAAAAAAAGTTTTAAGATGGCATAAAGAATTTTTTTAATTTAAGGTTACCTTTGCGGGATGTTCAAAGCTAAAATGTCTTGATGTTCTTTTTTCTTTCACAAAAAGTTTGTTAAGTTTTAATTTAAATGTCATATATTTTCAATGATTCGATTTGTATTACTCTTCTATACAAAGCTATATATGAGATACATATTTTATTATTTCAATATGATTTGTACCAGGCATTTTTAAACTGACACTTTTCGAACATACCGAATAGTTAAAACACATACATTTGTATTATTATAATAGTGAAACAAAAACATATGAGATATATATTGATAAAAAAGCAATATGTTAAATGCATACAAAAAAAAACATTTCATTTTGTCTTCATTCATTTACAATATAGGACATTGTAATCGATGGAACCTTCATATTTAAAAGAATGTACACAAAGTATATATTTTAATAATTTAAAATAAAACAGAGAACGAGATTTGTTCTTTTACTTAAACGTTCAAAGTGTATTCAAAGCAGTACATACCAGAACATATCTAATTACCGATCGGAAGCAAAATTGCAATGTATTCAGTTTCAAACAAATAAAAATAGAATGCTGATTATAAAGCAAACAATACATTGGATTTCTACCTATCCGAATTTAGAAAATAATGTTTTGTTTATTATGTTTTGATTATTTGTTAAATCAGACAATGCAGTCTTTCATTCAGAATTTAAGATCGCATGTGCAATGAAATATAATAACTCTATATAAACAATAACACGGTAAATAAAACGTGATCACAGCTCTTTTGAAATTATGGTTTTTGAACAAATATAATAAACGTGCAACCTTTTATGTTTGTAATTATGGCCCTAATAATTTTGTTTTCTTTTGTTCGTTTATTTTTAAAATAGTACAGCCTTACAAATCTATGTACATGTACATGTAATACTCGCTTGTCATTTACAAAAAACATCTTCATTTGTCAAATGCAGTGGCGTTAAAGTCATTTGTTCGTATTAATTTGAACAGAAAAAGGAAGTCACTTGACTAACAACTGCTGTATATTGAGTGAAGAATGTCTATGCGTTACAATGAATTTACTTACGTCGCTAAATAAACATATTAATTTCCCGTTGTCTAATAATAAAAATATACACGTTCACAAATAAGCTTTATCGTTCAACTATACACGTTATGAAAACCAAAAATGTGATGAAATTTGCTTTTTCTATGTTAAAAGGCTAAAATTATTACCCAGAATGTTTCTTTGATGGCTTGTTGTAATTTTATAATTCTTGCAAATTTTAGTTTCGTATTTTGGTCTATTGCAAACCGCAATCTTTGCTAAATATACCAAAGACATGCAACAAAATAAAACTTTTATAAAAAAAAAATGAGTCTTCTCAAGTTAGAATTTAACTGCCCTAGATAGCATCCTTATTGTTCAATCATTTAAGTCGCTCTAAACATTTTAAGATTAAATTTGCCACAGAACATTGTTTAAATTATTCGGATAAAATGGATTAAAGCAATAAATTACTCCTTTTTCATTTACAATCGACAGTCATAAACGAAGCCATTGTTGCCAAGAAACAACATTAAATAACACTTGAACACGCAATGAAAACCTAAATAGTTTAGAACGAATAGTTGTTTAAAACACGAGATTAAGAGCTAGGTACATTAAAACAAATGTTCCCTTGGAATAGATTAATATGCTATATAATGTCAAAAGTTTTAGTTATCGATTTTCAAATTTATTACTATAATTATTGTCGTATAGTCAGACTGCTTTAATTTATGTTTAAACTATAGAGTAAAGTATGAAAACAAACAAAAACATGCATCAATAGCGTTATCTTAGCGTAACCGTGTCTGCACTTTTCATGTAATTTTGTTGTGATTAATGCTTCCGAGGGATCACTTTGTGTCCAGATTTTTATACTTCACAACAGCAGGTGTCAGTTGTTGTGTGGCAGCTGTGAAATGTCGCCTCGTTCTTCACTTCAGTATTCTTATATTGTTCTGGTCCTTCGGGGTCATTGATGCCAGCACTATTAAGTGTTGAGAATTGAGCACCGCTCAAGCCGGTGCTAGGGGCGTGAGGGATGTTACACTTATTCATTATCTCTCATTTAAAGACTAAATCAAACCGAGTCTGTTATTTTCATGTAATTTTGTTGTGATTAATGCTTCTAGATTTTTTTTTTCATGATTCAAAATCTTTTTTTTTCCCTTGAATGAATTGAGATACGATAAAAAGATTAAAAAATCAACACAGTTTTGCTCTTTTTTAATTTCTTCAGTTTATATGTTAAATAACAAAGCAGAGGCCGAAGAGTAAACTACAGAGTGGGCAGGGGATATGGGGTGCTTCGGTGCGTAAGCCCATGATTCAATCAGGCGGCATTGGCGACGGAGCCACAGCGTTGTTTTATAATTGCCTTTATAAACTTAATAATTCATAATGAACTCAAATTTTAAATAGCAATTTTTTACTAATTGTACATATGAATCATTTTAAACAATAACGCATTTTCATTAAAGATGGAAACAAATGAATATTTCTATGAATATTTCTTATTTTATTTTTCGCTGAATTATAGGGATACGTTCTGAATTTGTCATTCTTTATATAATCTCTGCCCATCGTTATATATGTGATACGTTTGTAACAAGAGCCATGTCAACATGGCCATCCCCGCCGAATGTGTTTGCTCATTGGAAGAATGTATATGTAGTAGAGCGGAATAATTCCATTTTAAGAGGTCTTTTGGTAATGAAAACTGATGGCTATAGTGATTACAGATTTGAAACCTATGTGAATAATGATGGCTGAAAATAACAAAGGGCAATTACTGAAAAATAATGCAGGGTAGGTTATCATTCTTGTGTGCTGCATCCCTCCTCAGTAAAATCAATCCACCTATGAAGTTTCAAGTTGATACCTCAAATACTTTTTGAGAAAAAAATTGAATTGAAAATTAAGTATGAAAAAGAACAAAGGGCAATAACTCAAAAATTATAAAAGGTATCATTCTTGTGCAGTGCACACCTCCTGAGTGAGATCTATGCACCTATGAAGTTTCATTTTGATATCTCAAAGGCTTTTTTAGTTATGCTCTGGACAAAAATTAATTTTGAAAAATAACAAAGGGCAATAACTCAATAATGCAGGGTAAAGTTATCATTCTTAAGCACTGCACTCCTCCTCAATGAGATCCATCCACCTTTAAGTTTCAAGTTGATACCTCAAATACTTTTTGAGATAAGCTCTGGACAAAATAGCATGAAAAAAAAGGGCAATAACTCAAAAATTGTATAGGGAAGAGTTATCATTCTTGCGCACAACATTCCTCCTCAATAAGATCTATCCACCTATGACATTTCATGTTGATATCTCAAACACTTTTTGAGTTATGCTCCACTCAGGTTAAAAATTAAGTATGAAAAATAACAAAGGGCAATAACTCAAAAATTATGAAAGGTAGAGTTATCATTCTTGTGCACTGCACATCTCCTGAGTGAGATCTTTGCACCTATGAAGTTTCATGTTAATATCTCATAGGCTTTTGGAGTTATGCTCTGGACAAAAATCAATTTTGAAAAATAACAAAGGGCAATAACTCAAAAATCATGCAAGGTAGAGTTATCATTATTGTGCACTGCACTCCTCCTCAATGAGGTCTATCTACCTATGAAGTTTCAAGTTGATAACTCAAATACTTTTAGAGATATGCTCCGGACAAAAATGTCGGACGGAAGGACGGACGGACGGAAGGACGGAAGGTCGGACGGACGTAGACTATTTCTATATCCTCCGCCGAAATTTTTCGGCGGGGGATAATAAAAACAACATTATTTCGAAAATCTTAATTTTCAGTAATTTCTACATTCACACTTTTGTTGATTTATTTGCTATACGTATTGAGAAAATACACATATTTTTGTTTAATACACTTTGTTAAATCAGACAAAGCAGATAATACTTGGGAATTGATCGTTCGTTTCCTGTTCAAATTTATCTTAATAACTCTATGAACAATAACGTGATAACAGCTCATTTCAGAAAAAAAATTATCTGGTGTTCTGAACAATCAAATTTCAAATGTGCCACCAAGTTATGCTCAAATTTATGGTTTCAATAGTTTCAATAATTATTGAAATAAAACGGATTTTGAATTCACATAATCAATTACGTGTTGGATTTCTATTTTATGTTTTTAATCTTTTAAGACTCGCATTGCTTTTATGAGTTTCCTCTTTTGGCAAATGAAGCGGCTTCATGATTTAAACAAAACAGGAATATCAGTAAACTGTTGTCATGCAACAATAATCTAAAGAATGATTAACCATGTCAATAGTCTTGATAAAGTCATATATAATAGGATATGTTTTTTTTAATTTTTTAATTGCAGCTACCATTGGTTTTGTATTTAAACAATATAAGATCTTTTAAATAGAAAAGAAATAAAGATTTTTTTTCAAAACAATTATTTTCTACTGAATTATTAGCTATTACAAATGACCACAAAAATAAGTGATATAAGTTACCTAATAATGAAGAAACTCTTTATAATAATATTATCAAAATTTAATAATATCAAAAGCAAGAGAGAGGAAAAACATGTAAGCATTTATACTTTCTGTATCAAGTTAACAGTATTTGTAAGTTATGATAAAGATCAGTCAAATATAAGATTTATTATTTTCCGTTAACTCTGAAAATGTATGAATCGCTTAAATATTGCATTGTTTCATGTTATAAAGATACTCTTTATCTTAAAATGTATCAAATGTTCTGTATTATATTTCTAAAAGATTCATTCAGCCGGAAAGAAGATTTAAAATAAATTAAGTAGCAACGCTCTTTTGAGGTACTTTCAAGTACTCATGCAAGAACAATGTATTAGCATATTATTTGAAAGTTCGGATACTACCTTTATTAGCTTAAAACCTTGATTATGCAATAATCTTTGACAACTTAAATGTTCAATACATATTTCTAAAACATTCATTCAGCCTGATAGAAAAAGGGAACGATAAGATTTGGCGGTGTTTGGAGTTCATTTTAAGTACTCATGTATAAACAACATATAAGTATATTTTTTGAAATTTCAGATAATAGTAGTGTTAGCTTTAAACCTTGATTGCTCAATAATAACTGACAACGAATATCAAAACTTTCGAGTCCCATTTCCCACAAGTACTGTGTCAATATGAAGAAACAAAACTTTGGATGTGAACCTTAAGGCGACTGCATCAATTTTTCCGTATATTGATTAAGTCAAGGAATTATAAACCAACATGTCACTGTTCCTATTGTTTTAGTCTAGAGTAGACTGAGATACAAATTTTTGTTTTAATCCTATGTTTAAATTTTCAATAAAGATCAAAACAAACTTGTCTCTATATCATTTTGTTTTAATTTCTTACACTCAATTAACAGATATGTTTACTTTTTTTGTTTGAATATAGGTATAGATAAACTTACATTATTTAAAAAAATCAAAGAAAATACATGTATATATCTCTCTGTTTAGTCGAGAAATGAATGTTTATTCTCGTGGCGTTTAATTGTTCAAGACATCAGAATTGCTACTTTGAATATTTTTATAAATTTTTTTTTGCTTTACTCAAGTTATATAAACACGATAGGTTAGAATTTTGTGCAAAATCAATAAACATTTTGCCCCGTTTACTTCGTTGCCCCAAAAAAATCTTCGTTGCGTATTTCAGCCATACCCGATGAATTGTGGGTATCTCATGTCTGCTTTTTTGCATCAAAATTAAATGTGAGAAAAGCATTTTCTAGCGTAATTGTTGTTAAAGGGTTGGTCATAATGTAAATTATTGTTATTTCTCCTATAATATTGTGATTTGTGTGGAAATTTGTTTACATTTTTTTTTGGACACCAAATTGCCTGTCAGACCTCAGTGGATCTCCAAATGCAATAAAATATCTAAATTAAATAATGTGATCAAACAAAATTATAATGATATCTTTTACTCAAAGTACAACTTAAAGTTACCGGGGTTGAAGAGTTCTTACAACAAATAATATTGTTACATCAGTAGAAATATCAATTGCTTGACTATCAATGGATACCGAGTATTATACAATTACCTTATGACAAGACTTTATCATACTGGCGTGGCCTTTTAATTCAAATAATGCATTTAGCCAACGTTGCATTGCAAGACAGTCAAATTTGAACATGAATTTTGATAGATTCAATAAGGAAAAAAATGGAGCAGACAGTTTAAATAGTCATTATTTATTTAGAATAGAAACAAAACTCTAGAAAGGCCGTTCCCTTAGGAGCATTGGAAACAAATAAGATAGTTGACAACTGCAGACTGGGTTTTAATAAGTTTGAAACATTTAGAGACCGGCTTTTGTGATTATATGACTTCAGTCAATTTATTGAAGGCTAGAACAGACAAAATATATATTTGTTCATATTTAGCAGTTTTTGGAATGTATTTAAAGAAAGTTATCATAGAAGCGTATTTTTATGATCATACATTAAAAGAAAAAGCGTACTAAAACGGGAATGTATAATATAAATCTGAATGTTATTTTATACTCGGTTTATGTTTTTATATATTTGTCTGTGTTTTTATATATTTTTCTGTACACCAGCAAGACACAAATTAGATGACTTGCTAGATGGAAAATGCTTATTTAATAAGTATCCGAAACGTCTGTTTTACGTAAATGTAAACACGGCCAAAATACTCTGCTAATGTAGAATAGACCCCTAAAATTAACGTCCAGATAGAATTTTCTTTAAAGAAAAAAAGGTAACACGACAAAAAACAGACGCTAAGGTCTTGCGATTCAAACAGATCGGACATTTTAATAATTGTAGCTATTGATGAGGTTTGTGATGATGACTCTATATATGTACTACATAAGAAGTTATAATTATCAAAGTTACTTATTTGGTCAGTTTGATTCATCGAATCAAAACCTTAAATGTACCAGCTGTTGGTCACACTATGATAGCTACGTTAATGCCATCATTGTTTTGTAGCATGAATTTTGTGATAATGTTTTGTATGTGTTCACTCAATATAATAATTGTTTTATTGTCCTGGTCCTTCAGGATCATGGATTTCATCATATTGTGTTAAAGATTGTATACTGCTTAAGGCGGTCTTACCGGGGGCATGCGAGATACTGCATTTTGACCATTACTCTAAATGAACAGACTCAATCAAACCGAGTTTGCATTTTTATTATAATTTCGTTGTTGTTGATTAATTATTAATATTTTAGCATTAAAGCAAGCAAACACGATGACAACACCTGCAGTAGAACATTCTCTGAAAGATAAAACTTTATTTGGCAGACGTGACGTCAGTCGTGAGACGCAAAGTCGTTTTGCAGGATGGGGACGAAAAAGGTCATTACGTCGTTCTGCAGACAGTGATAGAAAGAAGTCTTTATCTGCAATATTAAAAAAAACTGAATGACCGTATTAGTTTTTAGACAGAAAAAATCAAACAGGATTTTGTACTTTTCTACCTTATAACTTTTCCTTTTAACCAGACAATTATTTCGTCTTGAACTTGGTAATGTTGCAACAATATTTATTCCAGTTTTATTTGTTATTGCACAAGACGACATCAACAAGTGCAGCTTGATAAAACTGTACGCGCTTGAAAATAAAAGCATAAATTCATTGTTTACTAGTTAATTGTAAAATATAAAATGTGAATTTTGTTTGTTGATATTATTATATTATATTATAGTGCAAACATCAAAATATGATTTCATTGACATGGTCTACTAACATGCATGCGTGTCATGTATGTACGTGTGTGCGTGCGTGTATGTATGTATGTTTCCATTACATGACGGTACTTTTTTCCGTGTTGGACTAAAGACAAATTAGAAGAAAATACAAGTATCAATAAACACAATAATTATGTCGTGCTGAACGCTTTAACGGATCGTAAGTATTACAGTATACACTACAACTTTTCACAGCATCAATACGGCATAAACAACGCAGATTTGACAATAAATTAAAATAAATTAGAATCACTAAAGATATTCTAATTAACCCCCAAAACTGCAAAACCCATGTGTCCAAGGTAAAAGTATCAAACTAAAACTAAATGTCTTTATCAAATTTATTTTCGAATATTTGAAAGAAAATCTCTTTATTATTACCCAGATGTTTTTAAGTTACGAGAATGTTTTTAAAAGAAAAAAGTACGACCGAATACATACGTTTAAGCTTTGTTTCAAAGTTTAGATCAAAAATAGAATAAAACATTGAATAAAATCAGTTCTCAAAATAAACATAACTAAAATGGAGACATGTGATAGTTATTGAAGAGTTATCACTTACTTGAAACATGACCGGATTATAATTAGAAATGTTTTAAAGCATGCAAACATTTCAGTCCCGCGCCGAACAGTGCTAGTTTTTGTTCGAAAAAGTCCGTATTCACGTGGCCCGTAAAATTATAAAATCAAATAAAAACACTTATAGTGGCATGTGCACAAACGACAAAAAATCACCAAAGTTACAAACTCGGAAAATGAAAGAAGAAAACAACAAAGACTATCAACAAACCAAAGTAATTCTGGGCTCAGAAAATGATTGTTGGACACGGTTGAAAGTCAAGAGAGTGCTTAAAACCATCAGGGAAGTGGCCACTTTCTTAATCGACAGGTTTGTGAAATGTTATCTGTTAATGTAGATTTAACTTGACTAACTTCATAAAATTCACTTATTCGAGCAAAACATCACATGCAACAAAAAATAAAAAACAAATACGGTCCTATTTTACCCTTACAATGTATTCCATAATTCAAATCAATCTACAAGTGCTTGTTATTTATACAAATGTAATCGAATTTATCACAGGAAGCCATTGGTAACGTTTTTGTACATATCAAGTGTGATCAAATTTGGGAATTAAACATGAATCCTATTGTAAAAGAAAGCAGAAAAATCCCATGAAATGCATTTATTGAAGATACAGGTAATCTTGTTCAATGGTGAAGTTGAAAAATTGCATATTTGAACGTATCTCTGTACAGTAATAATATACCCATGGACGGAACGAAACTTGTTTAAGAGCTTCGTAGAAATATGATATTTTTACATTCATTCCCTGTGCTTTAAAATATATCTTTATGTAACACAAATCTAATTTCGAACATGTTATATTCTCTTTTTGTACATAAAATATAGAATCTTTTTTCTCCAAATATTTAGATCGGTACAATGCCTTTGCTTTTTGCAACTTTCAGTGTTGCGTCGGAGACATATTTTACCATCAGAATGTAAAACGCAATATTTTAATGATTACAAAATCGTAAAGTATTTATCAGTAAGTTATAATGAGCTTACTATATATTGATGAGTAAAATTCTGAATTCTATCAGACGAGTACACAGCTGTTAACCCATTATTTGACGGGGCGCTTGCAAAATGTTTCAATATTTAATAAGTATTTAAGATAAGAATAGTTTATGAGTATATCCGGTTAGCTCATTGCATCAATGTTTAACATGTGTTATATATCTCCGTTCTTGTATTATTAATTGAAATCTCTAAATGTTAAAATGGTGTGTTCCAAATTCAAAAGTAAAGCCATAAAAAAAAAAGAATATTTATTTGTTCAACCAATCTTTACAAAATATTGCAAAAGTAATTGCTATAGTTCAAACGTCAAATCAAAACATAAGTTGGTTCAAACAATACCCCAATTGTGTTAACATTCGTCTAGTTCAAATTCAAATAAGTTGAAACATCTTTAATTTATTAAGTAAACAGTTCTCAATCAAATATGAAGTTTTCAAACAGTTTGTTTCATCTTATTTATTTACTCGGTTGTTATAAATACAGGATAGTCACTAGTTCATGTCAATTTCCCCTAGAATGTACAGACAGTTAAGATTTTATCGCAGTATCTGGAAAAAATATATAAATGAAGTTTTGTACCGCATGATTATAAAAATATGCATTTATTGTGATAATTTATTATGCATATATATTGATTTTTGATATTTCTGAACATGCACTCCAGCTTTTCATGTTAACAGATGAAACTGGTGCCTATGTTAAGGAATGCTAATGTTCCAACAATTGTACGATAATTAACATACTAAATCAAGACAAGCCTACAAGCCAACATCTTTGTCTTCGTGACAATTTTTCAATATAACATCCAATTGGGTCACGTGAATAAAAAATAGGAGCCAAATACATTTAAACTTTTTGTAAAGATATCAGTATTTTCTGCTTCAGAAAGAATAGGGAAATTGTAAAGAAACTACTTGAATAAGTTGTTCTTATAATGTCTCTCAACACAACTTCTCAACATCGATTCGAGTCAAAGTGGCAATATTTCTTGAAATGAAATGCTTATTAGTAAATAGAATTATTTTTTTCAGAAAAAAAACATTATTTTTTAAATAATATAAAATATGATATTTTCAAAGTGGCAACATTTCTTGAAATGAAGTGCTTATTAGGTAAAAGAATTATTTTTTTTAGAAAAACATTATTTTTTAAAATAATACAAAATATTATATTTAAACTGACAGATGTTATTACATAAGCTGTAAAAATACGAGTATATGTAAGCTTTTGGCAGGCAATGTTTGTACGTGAATAAAATCTAAAAATATATTTAGCGACAAACCTGAATTTAATATTATAAGATCAGTAAGCTAATACAGTTTAGTCACATACAAATATGATATTTTACAAATTAACAAATCCTTAATTTTTAGTCAAAATGTTCATAAGTATGTCATTATACAATGTAAACAAAGTGCAATAGGTTAAATAAACAATATAATTTTATGTATCTGACTTTTGAGTGTTGCAAAAATATTGTGGTCTTAGATGCCATTTTTCGTCAGAATATACTGGATAGCCAGTTATATTTTCCTTCTCCTGATTAATGTTGGAAAGATGAATAAACATTTTGTACAGCTACATTTAATTGAAGCACACACATTTAGGCGCATCTTGAATTAAAAAGTGCATGTTTTTCTTGATATATTTTAAAAAGAAAGTAATTCTTTTTAAGTATCATGCTCTGGCAAACACGTTTTGACAATGGAAGTACCATTTGTACAATGAACTTGTAATATTATTGGCTCCAAAAAGGTTTAATTAAATGCAAATTGTATTGACTTATTCCATGTTCATGTATTTTATTAAATGTACAATGAGCGAAAGCTTTTAAGCAAAGTAAAATCATCAGCATCTTTGTTAAGCTATTTGTGTTGACTTTTTATCCTGATTATCATCTTGCAAATGGAAAAGAGGTTATATTTGACGAAACAATATTTATGAAATCCTGTATAATGTTAGTATTTAAGAATCTAGCTGACAGCTTGACATCTCATGTGATTTATCAGGATGTACAAAAAATGCACTTATTAACAAATTTTTTGTGTACCTGTTCAACATTATGTATTGAACCAACACATTTATGATAAATAAGTTAGATAGTAGCGCCATTTGAATGATAAGTAGGCACACATTAATTAGTTCCCTCTCCACACAGGACAGTTTATATATTTGTTTTCCTTACTCGTTACTGGTTTTCACTGTATTGACAGAATTTGAAGTTTTTGTATCAATCTAATACTATTTCATCAGATTGATCAGTGTTTCGAAAAGTACGAGTATATTTGCAATTTTTGTAAAAAAAGCATAAGGCAAAGAATTTGGCTACAATTTAATGTTATTGATAATTGTTCCCGTAATTATATTAAGCAAAATGAAATGAACTTACTGTAAATAGCATATACAAAATATAAATAACGTTGCATTTATTTAATAGTCATGACTGATGAAACACTAAAACAGTACATTTAAAAACGCCGGTGCTTCGCAGCTTCGGAAGTGTTACATTGAAATTTTATATTTTTTACAAAATGAACTCTAGACTAACAATGACTTTTGAATTTGTCAGCCAAGTGTAATGCTAGCAGCATTACGAACATGCCAATTCCACTGATAAAAAGAATGTAGATCATACTTTGACTAGGCAAGAAAATACCAGTAAAATGGATTCAAATATCCCAAGGAAAACCTATTACATCTGTCAATCTTTATAAGTAAATTGTATGGAAATATATTTCAAATTACATACTGTAAAATACATTGCTTATTTAATATATCACCCTGACAAAACCATAAATTGTATATAGACTGTTCAAAATATGCGATATTCTACTGAGACTTGTATATAGCTGTACAGTTTTTCTCTCCTTTTTTCATATTGTTGCGTGTGAATCATTTCTGTCTCAAACGTACATTTATAAAGTCAGGCTGATTCGAGTTGTGTTTATTTTTTAAATGCTCCTTTTACATTTATTTACAATATTTCTATAATAAGTTGTTGTCATAAAACTATTAATGTAAATGCAATTAATGAAATCAGGCATTAATAAATCAAAATCTCTGTAATCAATGTGCAAAAGTATAGCAGAACGATATGAAATTCTTTCAAAACATTTAAAATCATTTTGGTAGTGTTAAAAGTGACACCGACATTGTTAAAGGTAATGCGGCGACTTTCGATTAATGCTTTTGAAGGAGCACCCTACTTCCATACTTTTCTATTTCCACTTGTGGTGAATACATTTGGTGTCCCTCTGGTTATTATTTGAGGTACAAGCGGGGACTTGAGTCGACAAACAACCTTCATTAGGATGGGCCGATAGTTTCCTTGCATGTGAACAAATGAAAATATTAAGGATGAAGATTCTGACAAAAATTTCCATGACCATCATGTGAAAAAAAACTTCAATGGAGTCACCTTTAGGAAGGAAAATTTTACTACAAGTAAGCAGATATACACACAAGTATGAATTCATCCAAAAGATATATTCACGTTTGTACAAATGTCTTTATTGTGTTTGATCACGCCGACGCTGAAAAGAAAGTATGACGACATTTTCAGATCTATCCACAATTAATTTGCATTTAAATTAAAAATGGGGATATCATGACAACAAATATCAAGTTTCTTACAAACTTTTAAATGATAGTTTCGTAACAAAAAGAGAATGTCAAAAGCAAAAAAGTAATCTATGTGAATTTAAATAAATCTACACAAGTTTTAATTATGATAATTATACAAAAAAGAAAAATAATTATGCAAACATCTAAAAATGACACCGACATGGACCGCACAATTATTTTACACCGTCTTTAATTCTGCTTTTAATATTTTACTTATTAAACTTTAGTTTCCATAGATCATTTATTTATGTTTTTTAAACATAATGAAATTAACAACCGACCCAGTTCTTGGCTAACATATCAATATCTTAATATCTTGCTTGTAGTTTTGTTTTTACTGTGGAGTGACGAGAAGATTTATAAGTAAACGATATGTAGACTCACTAAATGTGATTAAGTTAACCTTTTTTTAATACATCCATTTTCAATTTATTTCTTATTTTAAATCACGCATGCAACATTATTAAAATAGTGTATCTAGATATTGCATAGGAGGGAGGGTAACATGTTTTATTGGAGATTTTCAAAGCAATAGGAAAGCTATTTCTTTGACTTTGACTGGAAAACTTGCATTTAGGCAAACGTATTATTGTGCTAAACATGTACTGAATTTAAATATGTCTCAGCATGTTTTATATTTTATATAACTCTGAACATGCGTTATCTCTTCGCAAAAAGAATTTATTCAAACATTTATATTACTCCGAAACTTTTAGACATAACATTTACACATATAAATGTCAATTTTGGTCGAATGAAATGAATTGAAAAGACACTTACTTCATTTGATTATTCTACGACATTATTAAACGAAGCACTATTTGCCAAGCAACAAAATCTAACTGTACTAAAACAAACAAACAAACAAATAACATTCCAACCATTAAAAATGTTTTATAAACATTAAGAGACATTATGTCTTAGAGACAAACAAATGTTTAGTAAAAGCGAATAAAATTTACAATGTCAGTTCATTAATCAGGTGTATCTAATAGCAACGTCTAAAAAAGAATTCATACAAAGTTACCGTTTTAATGCAATTACAGTCTAAGTAGTTATAGTATTGTTTTGTAAGTGTAAGTTAAAAGGACTTTCTTGCTTTTATTTTTAGACGTGAAATTGTTTTCAAAAGCAAAAGCTGATACGATGGCATAAAGAGTTTCAAGTGAAGGTTACTTTTACAGAAGGTTCAAAGCTATCAATTTCTGGTAATTTCTTTCTTTGACAAAAAGTTTGTTATTGGAAATATGTACACATTTTAATGTCATTTATTTTAAGCTTTTTTATCTTTTTGTGGCACTCCTCTATACAATGCTATATATAAGATACATATTTTATAATTTCAATATGATTTGTACCAGGCATTGTTAAACTGACAATTTCCGTACATGTCCAATAGTTAGACTGTATATCATAGCAAAGCAAAAACATATAAGAAAACTTATAAAAAGTAAAACAATTTGTAAAGATGCATTTCATTTCATTTTACTTTAATCTAATACAATGTTTATTCAATAGAGCATGCATATTCAAATGAATGCACACAGACTATGATTTTTATCATTTCAAATATAGGCAAATCATTTAAATGTATTAAAAAGCAAACCATACCAGCATATTTCTTATTACGAATTGGAAGCAAAACCGCAATGGATTCAGTTTCCTTAAAGCTTGATATACATGTATTTTCAAACATTTTGAAACATTTAATATATCATGCAAACAATACGTTAGATTTCTTCCTATCTAAATTTAGAAAATACACATGTTTTGATTAGTTGTTAAATAAGACAATGTAGCCTTTCATTCGGAAATTATGATTGCGTGTACAGTGAAATATAATAATTCTATATAAACAATAACACGGTAAATAAAACGTGATCACAGTTCTTTTGAAATTATGGTTCTGGAATTAATATAACAAAGCGCAACCTTTAATGTTTGTAATAATCGCGCTATTTATTTTTTGTTAGTTATTTTTTTTTTAAATTATACAACTTTAGAAGACAGGGACAATGAGACTTTGTAATACTCGCTTTCTCATTTACTAAAGATCTTTCATTTGTCAAATCGATGGCGTTAAAAGTCGTTCCTTTTTAATTTGAACTGAAAAAGAGTGTCACTCGACTAACAACTGTTATGTATTGAGTGAAGAATTCCTATGTGTTACAATAAATTTACTTACGTCGATAAACAAACATATTAAATTCCCGTTGTCTGATAATAAAGATATACACGTTCATATTTCATCTTTAACGTTCAACTATACACGTTATGAAAACCAAAAATGTAATGAATGTGCTTTTTATATGTTTAAAGACTAAAATTAGTACCCAGAATGTTCCTTTGATAGCTCCTTGTAATTTTATGATTCTTGCAAATTTTAGTTTCGTATTTTGGTCTATTGCAAACCGCCATTTTTGCTGGACATATCAAAAGACATGCAACAAAATAAAACTTTTGTAAAAAAAAAATGAGTCTTCTTAAGTTAGAATTTAACTGCCCTAGATAGCATCCTTATATTCCAATCGTTTATATCGCTCTAAACATTTTAAGCCTAAATTTTCCATATAAAAGTGTCTAAATTGTTCGAATGAAATGGATTAAAGCAATACATTACTCCTTTTTCATTTACAATCGACAGTCATAAACGAAGCCATTGTTGCTAAGAAACAACATTAAATAACGCTTCAACACGCAATGACAATTTAAATAGTTTAGAACGAATAGTTATTTAAAGCACGAGATTAAGAGCTAGGTACATTAAAACAAAATGTTCCCTTTGAACAAATTAATGAACTATATAATTTCAAAAGTTTTATATGGATTTTTCAAATTTATTTCCATAATCATTGTCAATCAGTCACATTTGCTCCCTCGTAATATTTCTTTATCACTTTGGAATTGTATCAATAATCTAATATGAAACAACAAACATTTACTTGTAATATTTTTTGTCAAAAATAAACTGCACGTCATTTTATGACATTTCTAGTCTAAACGGGGGCATTCATATAGTTAGACTGTTTTCATTTTTATAATTTACCTTTTTTGTTTAAACTGTATTCACACTGTACCGCGAATAAATGATATGAAAACAAAAGAAGTACATAAAAAGCGTAATTTTACACATGATTCAGAAACGTATATTTTATACTAATCCGTATTTATATATGATGAAAAAAATTCAAAACCAACAAGGTATCGCTTTTTAAGCTTCTTCAGTTGATATGATAAATAAAAAGGAAATGTAGTAAACGTATGATGTTTTGAATAAGTCCGAGAAAAGAGAACTATAGAGTGCACAGGGGAGACGGGGATGCTTTGATGCCTGACCCCTGATGCGATAAGGCGTTTTGTTGGGGGGGGGGCGCTCTGGGCTGGAAGCCACAGCCTTGTTTAAAAAATGTTATATAATAACCCTTATAAAATAAATCGTTCACATTGTAAATTGCATGTTTGTATAAAGTGTAAATTTAAACCATTGTTAACAATTCATTAAATAGAGAGAAAAATATTTTTTTCAATTTTCTTTTCTTTTCAGTCTTTTATTCGCTGAAAGATGGCGACACTTTTGAATTGTTCTCCCTTAACACAATGTCTGCCTCTCGTTAGATATATGATACATATGTAATAAACAAGTTTTTTTTTCAAACTTGTAAATTTCATATCAGTTACTGCTTTTCACACTTTTTAATTTATTTGCTATACATATTTAGAAAAAGAAACATATTGTGTTTTATACAGCTTGTTAGATCGTGCAATACAGGAATCGATCGTCCGTCTCGTGTTCAAATTGATCTTAATAACTCTCTGAACAATAACATGGTATATAAAACGTGATAACAGCTCATTGGTGTGCCGAACAAACAAATTTCACATGTGCCGACAAATTATACTCAAATTTGTAATTTCAATCGTTTCAATAATTATTGTAATAACAACGGCTTTTAAACTCACAGAATCAAGTACGTGTTGGATTTCTATTTCATTCTTTTAATCGTTTAAGACTCGCATTGCTTTTTATGAGTTGCCTCTTTTGGCAAATGAAGTTGTTTTATGATTTAAACAAAACAGGAATATCAGTAAACTGTTGTCATGCAACAAGATTCTAAAGAATGACTAACCATGTCATTAGCCTTGATAAAGTATATATAAAAGGATGTTTTTGTTTAATTGCAGCAACAGTTGGTACATGTATTGTATTTAAACAATATTAGATATATGTAATAGAAAAGAAATAAAGATTCTTTTTCAAAACACTTATATTATTACTGAATTATTAGCTATGAAAGGCAACAGAAGAATATGATTTAATCTAACGTACCTAATAATGAAGCAACTCTTTATATCAAAATATAATAATATCAAAGGCAAGATAGAGAAAAAGCATGTAAGCATTAAAAATTTCTGTATCAAGTTAACAGTATTTGCAAGTTCTGAAAAAGATCATTAAAATAGTAGATTTATTATTTTCCTTTAATTCTGAACATGTATGAAACGCTTAAACTTTTCATTGTTTCATGTAATAAAGATTCTCAAACATCTTTTAAAATGTATCAAATGTTCAATACATATTTTTAAAACATTCATTCAGCCTGATAGAAAAGGGGAACGATAAGTTTTGACGGTGTTTGGAAGTCATTTTAAGTACTCATGCAAAAACAACATAATTGTATATTTTGAATGAACGTTCAGATAATAGTTGTATAAGCTTTAAACCTTGATTGTGCAATAATTTCTGAAAACTAATATCTAACAATTTCGAGGTCTTTTCCTGGATCTCACCAGCACTGTGCCAATATGAAGAAACATAACAACTTGCAATTGGGTTGTGAACTTTAAGGAAAACGCACCCATTATTGTTTGTTTGTGTGATTTAGGTTTTACGTCACACCGACACAGCATAGGTCATTTGGCGTTGTTACAGCTTTACTGGTGGAGGAAGACCTCAGGTGCCAAATGCAAAATTTTCTTTGTTTAGAGTGTCCGGCCGCAATCGTAACTGGTTTAAACCGGTTCTCGGAGCGGCTTGCTGATAAGAGTTAACGATTTTCATTGGCCGAAATTCTTTAAGGGATATTAACGATTTTCATTGGCCGACAGTCTTTAATGGTCTAGCACCCGTTATCCCGTTCCTTTCACCTGCTTACATAAAAATCGCTATGCAAAACATAGCTTAGATTTATGACGGCCGGTGTAAGGAAAAACAATGCCATGTGTGATTAAATGGTCAGTGAATGACCTTATTTATTTTAAACATAATGAATTATATACAACATATATCATTAACACACATACAGAATTTTAAACATAGATAACTAAATACATGTACATCAAACATATTCGTGTAAGTTGATATATAAACAATTTTGTGAATATCGTAAAAATGATGTTCCTTTAACATAAACAAATAAAAATGTGGAGGTTTTCTTTTGAAAATGGCCAAAAGATAGGGCTTACTGAGACCTATCTCCGCCACATTTCTTACATGAAAAATGTAAAAACATTATATGTTTGATAATTAAAAAACATATAATTCTATATAAACAATAACACGGTAAATAAAATGTGATCACAGTTCTTTTGAAATTATGGTTCTGGAATGAATATAATAAAGCGCAACCTTTTATGTTTGTAATTATCGCGCTATTTATTTTTTGTTAGTTATTTTTTTTAAATAATACAACTTTAGAAGACAGGGACAATGAGACTTTGTAATACTCGCTTTCTCATTTACTAAAGATCTTTCATTTGTCAAATCGATGGCGTTAAAAGTCGTTTGTTCCTTTTTAATTTGAACTGAAAAAGGAAGTCACTCGACTAACAACTGTTGTGTATTGAGTGAATAATTCCTATGTGTTACAATAAATTATACTTACGTCGATAAACAAACATATTAAATTCCCGTTGTCTGATAATAAAGATATACACGTTCATATTTCATCTTTAACGTTCAACTATACACGTTATGAAAACCAAAAATGTAATGAATGTGCTTTTTATATGTTTAAAGACTTAAATTATTACCCAGAATGTTCCTTTGATAGCTTGTTGTAATTTTATGATTCTTGCAAATTTTAGTTTCGTATTTTGGTCTATTGCAAACCGCCATTTTTGCTGGACATATCAAAAGACATGCAACAAAATAAAACTTTTGTAAAAAAAATTGAATCTTCTCAAGTTAGAATTTAACTGCCCTAGATAGCATCCTTATATTCCAATCGTTTATATCGCTCTAAACATTTTAAGCCTAAATTTGCCACATAAAATTGTCTAAATTGTTCGAATGAAATGGATTAAAGCAATACATTACTCCTTTTTCATTTACAATCGACAGTCATAAACGAAGCCATTGTTGCTAAGAAACAACATTAAATAACGCTTCAACACGCAATGACAATTTAAATAGTTTAGAACGAATTGTTATTTAAAGCACGAGATTAAGAGCTAGGTACATTAAAACAAAATGTTCCCTTTGAACAAATTAATGAACTATATAATGTCAAAAGTTTTATATGGATTTTTCAAATTTATTTCCATAATCATTGTCAATCAGTCACATTTGCTCCCTCGTAATATTGCATTATCACTATGAAATTGTATCAATAATCTAATATGAAACAACAAACATTTACTTGTAATATTTTTTGTCAAAAATAAACTGCACGTCATTCTATGACATTTCTAGTCTAAATGGGGGCATTCATATAGTTAGACTGTTTTCATTTTTATAATTTACCTTTATTGTTTAAACTGTATTCACACTGTACTGCGAATAAATGATATGAAAACAAAAGAAGTACATAAAAAGCGTAATTTTACACATGATTCAGAAACGTATAGTTTATACTAATCCGTATTTATATATGATAAAAAAAATTCAAAACCAACAAGGTATCGCTTTTAAGCTTCTTCAGTTGATATGATAAATAACAAAGGAAATGTAGTAAACGTATGATGTTTTGAATAAGTCCGAGAAAAGAGAATTATAGAGTGCACAGGGGAGACGGGGATGCTTTGATGCCTGACCCCTGATGCGATAAGGCGTTTTGTTGGGGGGGGGGGGCGCTCTGGGCTGGAAGCCACAGCCTTGTTTAAAAATGTTATATAATAACCCTTATAAAATAAATCGTTCACATTGTAAATTGCATGTTTGTATAAAGTGTAAATTTAAACCATTGTTAACAATTCATTAAATAGAGAGAAAAATATTTTTTTCAATTTTCTTTTCTTTTCAGTCTTTTATTCGCTGAAAGATGGCGACACTTTTGAATTGTTCTCCCTTAACACAATGTCTGCCTCTCGTTAGATATATGATACATATGTAATAAACAAGTTTTTTTTCAAACTTGTAAATTTCATATCAGTTACTGCTTTTCACACTTTTTAATTTATTTGCTATACATATTTAGCAAAGAAACATATTGTGTTTTATACAGCTTGTTAGATCGTGCAATACAGGAATTGATCGTCCGTCTCGTGTTCAAATTGATCTTAATAACTCTCTGAACAATTCATTCTTTTAATCGTTTAAGACTCGCATTGCTTTTTATGAGTTGCCTCTTTTGGCAAATGAAGTTGTTTTATGATTTAAACAAAACAGGAATATCAGTAAACTGTTGTCATGCAACAAGAATCTAAAGAATGACTAACCATGTCATTAGCCTTGATAAAGTATATATAATAGGATGTTTTTGCTTAATTGCAGCAAAATTAGTTGTACATGTATTGTATTTAAACAATATTAGATATATGAAATAGAAAAGAAATAAAGATTCTTTTTCAAAACACTTATATTATTACTGAATTATTAGCTATGAAAGGCAACAGAAGAATATGATTTAATCTAACGTACCTAATAATGAAGCAACTCTTTATATTAAAATATAATAATATCAAAGGCAAGATAGAGAAAAAGCATGTATTACTAAGCATTAAAAGTTTCTGTATCAAGTTAACAGTATTTGCAAGTTCTGATCAAGATCATTAAAATAGTAGATTTATTTTTTTCCTTTAATTCTGAACATGTATGAAACGCTTAAACTTTTCATTGTTTCATGTAATAAAGATTCTCAAACATCTTTTAAAATGTATCAAATGTTCAATACATATTTCTAAAACATTCATTCAGCCTGATAGAAAAAGGGAACGATAAGTTTTGGCGGTGTTTGGGGGTCATTTTAAGTACTCATGCAAAAACAACATAATTGTATATTTTGAATGAACGTTCAGATAATAGTTGTATAAGCTTTAAACCTTGATTGTGCAATAATTTCTGACAACTAATATCTAACAATTTCGAGGTCCTTTCCTGGATCTCACCAGCACTGTGCCAATATGAAGAAACATAACAACTTGCAATTGGGTTGTGAACTTTAAGGAAAACGCACCCATTATTGTTTGTTTGTGTGATTTGGGTTTTACGTCACACCGACACAGCATAGGTCATTTGGCGTTGTTACAACTTTACTGGTGGAGGAAGACCTCAGGTGCCCTGCGTGCAATTTTTCAGGCACGAACGGGCACCTGCGTAGAACCACCGACGTTCCGTAAGCTAGCTGGATAGCTTCCGCACATGAAAGAATCCAAAGTCCCTGTCGGGATTCGAACCCACAGCGGTGAGGGGCAAGTGGTTTGAAGTTAACGACCTTAACCACTCGGCCACCACCCATTATTGAGTATATTGATTAGGTCGAGGAATCATAAACAAACATGTCACTGTTCCTATGGTTTTTAGTCTAGAATAGACTGAGATACAAATTATTGTTTTAATCCAATGTTGTAAAACCCTTAACACATTTTATTAAACGAACTTTTATTCTCAAACTGTAAAATGTATTAATGTAAAGTGGAAAGTCAGATAAAGGCATTTTGCCGATGAACATATACATTATCACATGCACACGGCTTATATTAGACACATTTAATTAATTTTCTTTTACTGTCACAAAATATGATAAACAACAAATAAGATTCGTGTTATTTTGACATATATTAACATGTTTTTCTCATTCTGAAGAGACTGAAAGCTTGAGAGGTTAAATCAATAAATGACATTTATATCTTTCATTTTCAACTTTTAAAATTCAGCATGATATAGATGATATCAATCCAAACAATAATTTATATGAATGTACGAGTATAAATCAAGTCATATAAGTTAAAATTACATTATAGCTAGTTAAAATGTTAAAAAAATATATGTTTATAGAACTGAAATACCTCCAATAACTTTAAAGTAAGTAGGACAGACTTTGAATAGAAATAATAAAAGTATCATTACATGTGGAAGAATCAAGACAAAATCTCACATTTAAAATAAAACGCTTGGTTGCGACTGCTACTGATTTCAGCATGAACAAATACATTATTTAATTGGAGCCTAGTTGGTTTACAACATGATTATCAGTTTAATAACTCATGTCGGACTGGCAAACTCCCTTACAATAAAGAAATATCAGAATTTCAAAACGCCAAAATTAGTTACAAAGATTTATTTTTTATTTGATTAAATTTCTCTTAACATTACAGTACTAATTCTTGTATCAGGAACATGTTAATTAAATGTTTAATATCAAGTATTTAATTGATATATAATTATAATACACTATAGTATTATAATCAGACTGTTATATAAGAGTACATAACACATCACTTAGACTAGTATGAACATCTCAAATAAAAATGATACACCTCTTTTGATAATTTAAAATGAAAAACGTGATATAAACACTACACCTACATGCCTATTTCAAATAACCTCATTTTATTTTCAGAAAAGAACATTAATTGTCTTTAAAACCGAGATGAATTTAAGTTTTATGATACCAAATCTTACACAAACATTACATGTAAAATACACTTTAAATATAACATATTAAAAATATAAAGAAGCGAAATAGTACGTTTTCATAAAGCATAAAACTTATTTTGTCATTAACTATGAACCATATGAGCTTGGAAATGTTAAAGGTCCTTCCTTCGCAACAAAAGCGTTATTTTCTTACATCAACTGTATATTTATACACGACCTTTTAGAACTGAACTAAACTAGAAATGTGTCCATAGGACACGGGTGCCCCCACCGCGCCACTGTTCTGTCAATCTTTTTACTAAGTCAAGGGAAATAACTCTACAAATACTGGATAAATCCACAAGCGAAACCCCATGTGCAAATCTAAATATGCTGAGCAATCTGCCTGTAAGGTTTAATGAATATGTCAAATCCTTTCTGAGTAACTTGCGACACAAGTTGAAAATTGCAAAATTTTTCTAAGTGAAGGGCAATAGCTCTAAAAATACTAAATAAATCCAGACGAAAATACCTGGTGCACAACTGCACATGCTGATCAATATTCCTATAAAGTTTCATGACTCTAGGTCAAATACTTTTTGAGCTACGTGCGACACAAGTTGAAAATTGCAAAATTTTACTAAGTAAAGGGCAATAACTCTAAAAATACAAAAAACATCCAGACGAAATTACCCAGGTGCACAACTACACATGCTGATCAACATTCCTGTAAAGTTTCATGACTTTAAGTCAAATACTTTTTGAGTTACGTGCCACACAAGTTGAAAATTGCAAAATTTTACTAAGTCAAGGGCAATAACTCTGAAAATACTAAAAATATCCAGACGAAAATACCCAGGTGCACAACTTCACATGCTGATCAACATTCCTGTAAATTTAAAGTTTCATGACTCTAGGTCAAATACTTTTTGAGTTACCTGCGACACAAAAGTGAACGGACGGACGGACGGACGGACGGAAGGACGGACGGACGGACGGACAGACGGACGGACGGACGGACAAGGGTAAATCTAAATGCCCGCCACTAACGTGGGGGCACAACAAAGAATGTAATACGAGACTACTCAATCCGTGGTTGGCTCTAATTTATCTAATTTTCTTTCATCAAAAAAGTACATGAAGAACAATATCACTTAATAACTTAATTAAGATCATCGTTGTTATATTAGGGATAGAATATATATACAGATGTTTTGTCATAAACGCAAGAGATGTGGCAAGACAACGTTAGACCCTACTTGTTAAAAGCATTGCAATAGTTTTAATTACCTAAACAAGTTCTAAGTGACGTCATCTTAAGCTAGCGTGTTAATGAACTAATGAGGCTTTTGTTAAATAAGTGATGGTTTTTTACTTATTTGTTACTTACACACTATTCTCTAACAGCTATTGAAGTATTTTTGTCTATCACCACACGTGAAGAGGAGTGTTGACGAACAAATTACATTTCCCATAAATATATTTCAATTGTAAGGGAAAGTGTACATACTTGAAACCGTTAAAAGCCCAATTATTCAATATTTATTGTTATTATTGTTATTATTCATTATAAGTTAAGTTTTTGAACAACAATGATTTATTTTCATCTCTGTTGTTACAACTTTAATGACAACTCTTAATGATATTCTAAGACAATTCCGTAGCGTTTAATTGTAGAAATGAACTAAAATATGAGTTTGAATCAAATCACATATTTTTTGCACAAGTTAATCTAAATATATCAAATGAAGTTCAAATATAGCTCGAAATATTTGTACAGTACGTATATTAACTTTAAGATCACATAAGCGAACTATGAGATGTGTACCAGGTGACAAAAACCCCGTTAACAATGGACTTTATTTATTCGCAACCTTCACACACAAGGCGTTTAGCCATTTTACTTAGTAACCATCTATTGAATAGTTTTACACTAAATTTAACAAGCAGAAAGTTGCTTCATAAAGCTATTAACATTTTTCTGTTTACTTATAAAAATTCATCTGTTCCAATTTTGCTGAAAATATAATTATTTAAATGAAATATTTTGGGGTAGGGACGGGAGTGTATCGCATATATATTGATATGTTATGACATTCTAGCTTTACTATTATTCAGGCCCCCTCCCTGTATTTCGGCCTGAAAGAGGCACCCAAGTGGAACTTCACTTCCTCACATAAAAGAATACAAAGATCCTGTCGGGATTTGAACTTACAATGATGACGGGTTTAGTGCTTTCAAGTTATTGACCTTTTTTTTACTCGGCCATAGTCGCCCAATTCAATTGTATTTTATAACATTTTTTTTTTCAAAAATAACAGTATTTAGTGCGGAAGTGTATAACTTATTTTACTGATATCAGAAATTTAGTTCTATCCAGTATATTTACATAAAAATTTTGTTTAGCATCGTTTTGTTTATGTATTATAAAATACATAAAATACGAGGAGGAGTTTTTGGGAGACAGTCTTTCAATATTACTTTACTAAAGGCAGTTGTAAGTACAAGTGCCGCTTGTGACCTTTTTACAGCATCTTATAAAAAAACCATTGCAATAGCATGTCAGTATATTTTTTGCTAATCTTAGATATAATAAATTTAAATAATGTAGTCCGGTAATAAAGGATTTTATTCCTTTGACGTCTAAAATATTTTGTTTTCTGAATTCAATATAGAACCAACATACATAAGTTACATTGCTTTAATAATTGTCATGACAACAATATATGCCTGTGCTCCTTGTCTTCTGACAGTCTTGAGTTGTTATTGTTTTTTACCATGGTACTGTCAAGCTGGTTCCACTCAAGCATCTGTTTTGTTGTAACATAGACATAATAACATTACTGGAACATTTTATTTTTTAGGATAAATGTCTTGTCCAATATTGTCATACTTACGTCATACAAGTCTAGATATAAACCATATTTACAACCATTTTATACACTCGTAAATAACGCCTATTCATTATTCAATATACTTATATTCATGGCAAAATGTTGCATTTACATAAAATGCAAAACTCTTGCATAAATAATTTATTTTTGACACCTTATCAATACTTTGCAACCTCGTAAATTTATAACAGGTTTCAAAGCAAAGATATAAAAAAAACTCAAAGAGTACAAAAGCGTAGAGAAAAGAACATTGTAAAATATTCTTTTCATAAAATATCAATATCCACTGCAATACATTACAACAACATAAAATGGACATAGCTTCTTTAAGTTGTAAATATTCGTAAAACACCCGTAAAATAATTTAAAAAGAATTTCAAATTCTTAGTATGAAGCCGAATAAGTAAGATAGTACCCCATTGATTAAGTTGAATGTTATATAAAGAGAAAAGAAACCAAGCTTTTCAAAAACGCAAATTGCTTTTCTTTTGCATTTTAAGTAATATATTCCATTTCCATATCGAAATTCAATTTTAACCAATTAGGCAGTAATTGGTGTTATTAAGAAAGCAAAATACTAAGCGAAGTTTCGCAAGTTTTAAGGGTTGCTAGACTCACATGCGACAATGATGGCCATAAAATGAAGAAAAAAACTCCTCGATTATCATTGACTCGGTATTGTTAACTTTCGCTCGTCTTCTAGCGAAGGTGATTAATATCGCTTTAAATGCCTTTTGTCTTGAACGTATATCATCATAAATCTTCCCGAACAGTATTAGATAAAGTATAAGTAATTTGTCTTTTTAAGGAAGAAATATTTGAAATAAACACATTAAAATGTTCTACAACTGTTGTATTTTCATAATGTTATTCTTTGATAGTAATTGTCATAAAAATGAAATTTAAAGTTGCGTTTTTAATGATGAAACCATCTTTCTATCTCACAAAGTAATATTATAATGAAATGTAATACAATAGTTTGTGAATTTGGTTTAAAGAATGACTTTGGCGGTTATAATGTGTGTTAACAACAAAGCAAATGGTTTCTCTTGATAAAAGTGTAAATGTGATGTTTTCTTCCGTTTATAGTTATATGTTATATATCGTGAATCCTAGGTAAAGTATGTTCATTATTTTATACTTGTTTTACACTTGTTACATGTAAACTTCGTAATGAAATAGCAATTAAAAACATATTTGAGCCGCAACTGTTTTTCTGGGATCATTTGGACACCTGTTTAATATAAATATGTTTAGCAAGGGAGAGTTGGGGTGGTAACATTCATCATAAGATATTTTAACAGGGGATATATTAAAATACATACAACTTAGCAAATGTCCAACTCTCGTTAATTGTTTTATTTTGTATATGCATTTTCCCTTCTTTTTGGACTACTATATAGCACAATCGGGCAATAAAATTCATCAGAAAAGCACATTTGTGCAAAATATGTAATTTGTAAAAATTTAAATGTGTTCATAACATGTGAATGCACACTCTCATTGTCCAATCAACAGAATTTATAGCATTTTGCTTAACACACAATGTGTTATTTATATTCACAACTAATTGAATACTTATATTTATGGTATAAGAAATGCATAACTGTCTGCTTTAGACACATCATCAATATCCTGTCTGTTTACAAAATTTACAGTTATGGTAAAAGCAGCTGCACATAGTTATGTTATGTTTTCATTCTCTTACAAGCAGACGAGGTAAATGAACACTTAAGTAAAACTGTATGGCCATCCTTTTTTTCTTTCTTTCTTATATTTTGCAATGAAAGTTCTTACTAGATAAAAATGACTGCAGTTTGTTCTAGTTCTTCATTAGTGTCTTATTATTGTCTGTTTTCATTGTCTTCCTAGTAATAATTGTTTGTATTCAGAAATCTGTGTTCTAAGTAGTATTTGTTAAGACTTTGTATTCCATTCACAGACGGAGTACATGACATTCAAATATCAAGGAAAATCAGTTGAATAAAGGACTGCATGGTGCCTTAGAAGTTTTGTTTCTAATGGTTATTGAGTTATTACAGACATGCTTAAATTATTCGTATTGTTTTCAATTATGTCTTCCTGTATCTTTGTCTTGGCATAAATTAGCATATTTTTAAGTGTATTTAAACATTCTGCCGATAAGTTAAAGCACTAACCGTTTGCAATCTTTGGATTAATTAGGCCATTGATAAGTATGAAAGCAACTGACCAAAACGTACAATTGATATGTTTAATCAGTTTATGATTATCTTTAAATAAACAACAGGTTAATCTTTTCTTTAACATGAATTATGATGCACTGTCATTTAGTCTTAGTTGGAATATATAAAACAGTAATGCCCAATATATAATATATTTTAAACCAAGAATTAGTTATGATGACATGCCACTGACGACTAGTATACCAATGGTTTTATAACAATAATGATAATAATGTCTCTCGAAAATGGCGTGTTTGACATTGTGTCCGATTATAAGCGTATGTTAAAACAATATTCAGATCATACAAATCTATTTCAAAACTGTCATTATGTTTTCCACGTGTGCCAAATGGTGCAAGGCGGTTATATCAATAATTGATGGTCAGTAGCTTAAAACTAAGAACTCTAAGTTATCTTTCTAAACTTAATCATTTTTCTTTAATGTCTCATATGTATCTCTCATTCACACTCTTATTTCATTTTAAATATTTGCAGAGGCAATGCATCAAATTGTACGCATCAGCAGTATATCAATGGAATTCAGAAATTGCGTATACTCAGGAAATATTTCCTTTATATATCTTAACTACATTTGTCTGATAGAACAAATAAATTGTGTCTTACTTTAGCTAAATAAAATGGGGTTTTTAATACGTTTTTACAGACATCTTCTTTATATCAAATGAATAAAACACTATCACTTTATTTAACTTCAATTTGTATTTGGCCGATAATTCTTCCAGTAAACCAATAAATGAATTCTAGAAAAATGTACACCCTTTGCAGTTTAATTAAAGTTTTGTTTTTCTCAGCGAATAATGATTTTACTCAACGACTGAAATACATTATATAAAAAAAAACTGTTGATCATTTCTTAAACGCTTATGTTTACTGAATTCGCGTCATGTAATCGCTATTTGCTTGTACTATAGGCTTTCATTTACAAGGTTTGCCAACTACAAGAATATGTATATAAAATTGTATATTTTAAAACTAATTTCATTTATCTGTTGACTCAAGTGTTCGTGGTTCTTAAAAAAAATAACGCATTAAATAAAATCAAATATTTCATGATTTCAGGAAATACAGAAATATATTGGGCAATTTATCATTTTTATTATTTCATTTATTTGTCATAATTTGTTTAGGTAATGAGAATGAGTGCATGTTAGTTTTTTCAACTGTAATTGTATTTTCCTAATAGTAAACATATAGAGGATCTTTGTTTGTTTGTGCGTAAGATGAAATTTTATTTCATCGAGTGGGCTTTAAAAACAGTATTCTCACGAGTGGCGTAGCCACGAGTGAGAATACTGTTTTTAAAGTTCACAAGATGAAATAAAATTACATCTTACACAACAAACAAACAAATTTTTATTTTATGCTTAAAAACAAGTTAAAACGAAATTTCCTTAATATTTACGTTAACTTAATATTAAAATCTGTTTTCCCCATTGAGAGCCTCAAAAAAGTCGAATTTCTCATTAAATACAAATAGTCATGGGCTGAAAAATAAGTTCCACAATCAACGTTAAATGGTGGTGATAGTATTCATTTTATTAAAAAAATATGTTTGATCGCTTGTTTAAATAATAAAAACAAACAATTCTAGTTGGAGAAAAAAGTCCAACCATCCATCCATATTTCTGTTACTGACTGCGAATTTATATTAGACCTTGCTTTGTTAATTGTAAGCGGCCGCCATTTTTAAAGATGTGTATTTCACTGGAGGAAAATAATTGTGTTTGATTCAGAGGGATATCATTTGGATTTCTTAGTCATACACCTTTTTAAAAGAAAGAAAACTTATTTGAGGATTGTAACAGACAATAAATAAGTGTTGACAGATGTGTAAACATTCAAAAAAGTGGATAGGAAATTGGAAACTTTGGAAGCCTTGCGAACGCTGGGTTTTTTCACAGGAACCCGAAATTCTATCCAAAACAAAAAAAATAACGATTTAAAAAAAATCCCATACATATATAGTATAGGTATGGGATTTTTTTAAATCGTTATTTTTTGTTTTGGGTAGAATTTCGGGTTCCTGTGGTTTTTTACATATTCTTCGACTGAAAGCTGCCATTGCTTTTCAAGTTTTCATAAAGCATACGGCAGTTATTGCTCGTAGGATACTTAAATATTCCCAAATGTCATCAAGAGCAGTTTTGCATGTGGAAGGAATGATTTTTCAGACTGTAAAAATGAAACAAAAAATTAAAGAGACGATATTTGGTGATTGGTTTTTTGAATGAATAGAATTAGAAGTAACATACTGTAAGTTTTCTTCTTTTTATTACTTTTGACATATAAGTTATTTATCAATTTCACTTTTGCTTTTCTTTAAACAGCCTGACATTGTCGGAATAGTCAGAAAAAATAAAATTGAGGTACCACATGGGGAAAATCTTTAAAAAATAGTTTCGTCATTGAAAAGTGTGAAATTATATTTTGATAATTTTCACTGTGAAATTATCAAATATAATTTTCACGGATAAATCAGTAATCCACTGAAAAGCATAAAATAAAGCTTTGTATCTACTGAATTATGAATAGTGTGTACACTTATCGTGGGAGGCACTTAATAAACAAAATGATAATTTCTTGATGCTTTACCATGTATTAAGTCATGTGGAAAATAATTTTTGACATTCGATATAACTTTACATTAATATTCATGACCATAAAAAACAAGTCACAAAAAATGTCCCCCAGATCAATTATCATGAATTATTATTACAGACGACAATTCATCATTTTAATGAAGCAATTGTTTGAATAGAAAAATAAGGCGATTCTGTACTCCTATGGAAAGAAAAAGGAACACATGTTTGTGTACTACAAGGTTCATTGGAACTTATCTAAACATTCAGATTTACAATATATTTTTCATTATGAAACAACCAGATAGTAAGTAACTAATACAAATAGCGAAAGGTAAAAATACAATAGAAAATATCTAAAACAAGAGTGAATAACAATGTCAGTAATTTAAATAGTGTAAAGTAATTACGTTTTTTAATTTGTAATGAATATTCATTTCAGCATATTTGACATCTGAAACTTCCAAAGAAAACGTTTTCATAAAACTAAAACAGAGGGTAACGTATTAGATATATAAATACGTTCTATAGATTTTTTTCACCATATACTGTATTCGGGGACATCAGCATATAGAATCTTCAAAAAGATTAACAAATTGAAAGTCAGATACCACTGCAATTATATGGAGGGTGATTTATGCCAAAATTACATCTTGCTTTCTTACGTTACATCGTGCTTTCTAACTTGTACATCGTGCTTTCTAACTTGTACATTATGCATTCTGACATATACATCTTGCATTCTGACTTTTACATGTTGCTTTCTTACATGCACATTATGCTTTCTGCTGTGTGCGACTTGCTTAATTTTATGTTGATGTCGTTTTTAACGATCAATTATTATTCTTTTGTTGGTCTGGTATATTAATTCAATAAATTAACCTGCAACTGTTTGTATTTGGGTCTATTTACTCAGCTTGAATGACGAATGTCATAAGGTAGAATGCGCATAGCCGAAAGCCGAATGCAGCAAGCATAATACAACGCGACATCTGGTGTAATAATATGTGACACCCAAATTATGCTAACAGGTGGCGCTACAGTTATATTCTCGGTAAAGTCCGTATTGCGGTTCGGATTCAGTTTACCAAGTTACGTCCCTTTGTTTTAAAATATCCATTTGCACTCATGGAGAAAATATACAAAACGATTTAACCAATATTTATATTTATTAATGAAACTCTGTAGGTCAAATTATATTTCCAGCTGACAATGACAAGTTGCACATTTCCAAATCAATGGTTTTAGAATTTTTTTTTTCATCAACAAAATAATTATAAAATAGAACAGTTGTTCAACATTGTTCAAAGTGCTTGGGCCATAAAAAAACTTCTTATTAAAATATTTCATCCTCTTGAAAAGTTCTTAAATTTTGACATGGCTTATTTCCAATACCTGTGACCATCCACAACATTTTTAATTAGGACATTTTCTTGCCTATTTTCAAACTAATTTTGTACACACGTTAGATTTTTTAAATTCCACTTGTCAAAAAATGTCTTTTTTTTCACTAAGTTGCTTTATGAATACGGCTCAGGTTCTTCTTCACAGTGTCAGCTTAAAACTGAAGGAACTGCTGCCAAAATCAGCTGATTCTGAGAAAAAAAAAATGTCAAAACTGTCGAGGTTGTCAGACTTAAGACAGTTTTGCCTTTTTTTCTTTTGCAGCGGCACGCATTTGAATTTTTATATCACAGGTACCCTATCTTTTTTTAACACATACGTATCCACGAGGCACGACATATGCGTTAATCGTTATGTATGTAATATTTACATAAAAGTAAGAAATATTACATACCTATTTAACGATTAACGCAAATATAAGCATATGTTGTGCCATGAGGGTACGCTGCAAAACCGAAAGTAGGGTGTTTTTATGAATTTTACATTTATTTTTGACAATATACTGCCATTTGTTCGAAGATGATATGTAAATGAACATATTAAATATGTATGATGCATATATAATCAAGCCCAAGGTTCATTGCAGCCCGAAAATTATGTCGAGGTGATGGGCGAGGCGCAAGACATGTCGATCTTTTGTAGCTTATTGTGAACTTGCAGTACATGAAAAACGGACACATGACAAATCAGCACATAAATAAAACATTCTAGTGTTCCGTGGTATATATCTTTTGTACGTGTCAAACCCCCTTTCCTTATTACATTGAAATTTTACTGGATTGTTATCCATCGCTGGTTTGTTTTTTAGCAGAGAATGACCTGTGCATGTGTAAAGAGGGTACCGATATAGATATGCACTGTGCTGTAGCTTTAGTACGAATGATTTCATAATATTAATTGATGAGTACATAAAAACAAAATGTACAAAAATGGTCCCAAGAAATGGTTATAAAATGAATATTGCATGTTTGGCTGAAGATGCCTCATTAGTAGTTTTCTTTAATTGAAGCGTTCATGATATTGGAAATGTATAGCAGATCTTACTCATTTAAAACAAAAAAGTTTAATACCTTAAGGCAATAGTATTTGCAATACAAACACCACTGAGAATGTAGAAAAAAATGTTTATTAATATCTTCTATGACAAACAATTCATTTGATTTTATAACCATTTCTCGGGACATTTTTGTACGTTTTGTTTTTAAGTACTCATCAATTAATATTATGAAATCATTCGTCCTAAAGCTAAACTCTCACAGATTGACAGACTATAGACAGTTTTGACTTTTTTTTCCTTTTTTTCTCAGAATCAGCTGATTTTGGCAGCAGTTCCTTCAGTTTTAAGCTGACACTGTGAACAAGAACCTGGGCCGTATTCATAAAGCAACTTAGTGAAAAAATACATTTTTTGACAAGCTGAATTTAAAAAATCTAACTGGTGTACAAAATTAGTTTGAAAATAGGCAAGAAAATGTCCTTATTAAAATTGTTGTGGATGGTCACAGGTATTGGAAATAAGCCATGTCAAAATTTAAGAACTTTTCAAGAGGATGAAATATTTTAATAAGAAGTTTTTTATGGCCCAAGCACTTTGAACAATGTTGAACAACAAATTACTGTTCTATTTTATAATTATTTTGTTGATGAAAAAAATATAAATTCTAAAACCATTGATTTGGAAATGTGCAACTTGTCATTGTCAGCTGGAAATATAATTTGACCTACAGAGTTTCATTAATAAATATTGGTTAAATCGTTTTGTATATTTTCTCCATGAGTGCAAATGGAAATTTTAAAACAAAGGGACGTAACTTGGTAAACTGAATCCGAACCGCAATACGGACTTTACCGAGAATATAGCTGTAGCGCCACCTGTTAGCATAATTTGGGTGTCATATATTATTACACCAGATGTCGCGTTGTATTATGCTTGCTGCATTCGGCTTTCGGCTATGCGCATTCTACCTTATGACATTCGTCATTCAAGCTGAGTAAATAGACCCAAATACAAACAGTTGCAGGTTAATTTATTGAATTAATATACTAGATCAACAAAAGAATAATAATTGATCGTTAAAAACGACATCAACATAAAATTAAGCAAGTCGCACACAGCAGAAAGCATAATGTGCATGTAAGAAAGCAACATGTAAAAGTCAGAATGCAAGATGTATATGTCAGAATGCATAATGTACAAGTTAGAAAGCACGATGTACAAGTTAGAAAGCACGATGTAACGTAAGAAAGCAAGATGTAATTTTGGCATAAATCACCCTCCATAAATTATTTAGAGCAGTAGATTGTTAATGCTAACTAAGATTAATGAATGGAAAATAAAATATGTTGTGCATTACTAGTAACAAACACGATGCGTTTCTATACAGACAAATAACCTTTTTCACATTTACGCCACATTTTGTAACTACTTAGGAGAACCTTTAGCACGGGAAATTGGGTGAAAAATCAAGATGCGCAATGATCTAAATGTTTCACTACAATTTTGTTGAATGTATGATCATATTTCAAAATCGCTACATGTAAAGAATTTTTATCAACGAAATATATAGTTTAACAAGACATTCAAAAATGTAAAATGGGATAATGAATTTCTTGAAAGTTTTGTTTGGGATCAGTCAATCATCGATAGCCTTTGTACTCCATTTGACAAAAACAAATTAAAAACAAAGATCCGTCCAATTGTCCAATTATTTCTGCTCAGCTTATCGAAAATTAAAGTTCTTGTCACAAATGATACTGTATATTTTGTGTCGAGATATTGGAACAGTCGACAACTTATTATTATTAAACAAGCTAACAAATATTATGTTGATGTATATGTGGGTGTTGTTAATAAAAAAATATTTTTCAAACTAAACTGATAAACGTGTTTGGTTTATTTCTTTATCAAAGAGATATCTGACCCAAATCAAACACTTTTTTGCCTTTATTTTCATGAAGGTTTAATTTTATATTCTTTATGTAATGAATTCGAAATATGACTTAGATGTTCAGACACATTTTATGATTGTACGGTAAAGAAAAAACACTGTTTTTCTATACTGTTGTTTTTATTTTAGGTACCGTATAGTAAATGTGTTCTATAATTTTGCAATGAATATTTATATTTAATCATATTGGACATCTGTGATACCAAAAATTATTCATTGCAATTTGAAATAGAAAAACATGAGTTCTGTACCAAAGAAAACAACAACAAAAGGTGACACAATAACATAGAGTGCTCAATTTAACCCATTACTTCATGAGCATTTGGTGAAATATGGATGTTTTCATTGAAAAGTCTCCCGTTACAAGTTCAAACTGCTATAAAACTATAAAAAATGATTCAATACTAATCAAACTTGACACAAATGTTGACTGGACCATTGCCTTTGTAACAACATGCCCAGACTTAAATTTCCTGTTATCAAGGCAACGAGGGGACATCTCAAAATTGCCAAAAATCACTATTTTGCGTTGATTTTTTCCATCAAAATTGATTTCAAAGTGCTGCAACTTCTCAATGGATTGAGATAGAGTCAAATGCTTTTAACCGTTGGTTACATGTTACCTTATGATCGATCTGGGGTCATTTTTAGCCTCTCACAAGTCCAAAATTTTCTTGGCACATCCCCCTTCTGGCAACCCCCTGATGTATATTTTGGTTGGAGGGCCGCGCCGAAAAAGTGGTCACTTTTTAAATATTAGCATGCTCTGGTTTAAAAAAGGGTTAGAATTTGTATTCATATTACTTTACTATATATTATATACAAGCTACGATATGTTTAATAGACTTAGTCTATCAAGTGCATTCACATCGTTTACACACTTCAGATGATCACCAAATTTTCTGCCTCTCTAGTAGGTCGCCAAAATATTAATGGGATTTGACATAAAATAGAATGAAAAGAAAGCTGAAAATTAATCGATAAAAATGTCCTCAGTAATCATATTACAGGCTTTTATATAATTTTTGACTTTTATATCAAACTTGATTTGTCATTAATAGCCCACTTCTACACAACCATGTCACTTTATAACAAAGGATAATGTAGGAAATTATTTTCAAATCTTTTGGATATTATCAAATTAAAGCAAACTTTTATTGTCATTTTTAATTGAACGAATGGTGTATATTTACTTACAATGCGTTTCAGCATCTTTTGGACACAAGAGTTTATGTTTTGAATTATATAACGAAGGTAAAAAACTAAGATCTGTTATAAAGTGCAGAATCAACTTTGGTATATTTTATGATTTTTTATGTCATTATATAAGGCATGGAACCTGTTTGGTTCATTATAATATTTGAAAATGTGTCAAGTTGCATAAAAAATACATATATTTGTTTAGTCAATTGTTAGTTCCTTATAGTGCCCATTAAGGCGGTCAAACCTGAAATGGACATTTAGACTATAATATAAACATCTAATTTTAATGATCTGAAATGTACATCAAATAAGGTATATCCAATACAAATAACACAGTTTTGACAATATTTTTTAAATAAAAGTCTTAAAATGCTTAAGTCCATTTTGAATCGAAAAATGTTATAATTGTTACAGACTACTAGTATATCAGCTCGATGTTCATGTTTCTTTTATTGGAGAAACAGTGGTCCTGAAGAATAAAGCAATTTCATTATAACTTATGCATATCATACAAAGGTATTTGACAAAGTGGAAAAAAAATCTGAAAACAAAGCATGCGCATTGGACAATTAAAATATTGATCTCTTGTCGAGTGGGTTCAAGGTCCGTTCTTTCCTTTTATTGCACAGATGGATCCACAAACGAGCCCAGAGTGTGTCTATATCTCCTAACGTTTCATATTAATCGAAATGAAATAAATCTGCAGAAACTAACTCCCTCTGATAAACTAATGATATTAAATCTTGTAATTTTCTTAATTCACCTACACTAATTAGTATGTGAGAACTTTTTTACACTCCTTATTAACCCTTATTTACAGTTATGTTTAGACAAAATTGTAGCATATACAAGATTTTGTAGGCTTTATCAAATATACCAGTGAAATATTTGATATCAGGGGATAGACAAGCATAGCTATATTGTGGTAATGAATCTATTTTAGTTTCAAATTTATCAGTTTTATGATTCCCAAAAGAGTCTAGCTGGCAGATCTCAGATGCAGGTCTCATAATAAGAGTTTAAGGAGAAAACAATTCCATGATACGATATGACTGATAATTTCGGTTGTCGGAAAATTTGAAATAAGATCCATTCAATAAAAATGACAAAACAACTCCCAACAACAATAATAAACAACAAAAAAACAAAAATCCTTTTTTCCGTCTGCATTTCTGCAACGTGAGGAATGCTGCTTTTGTGCTTTTGAATAAATAAATGACTCATAATTTTATGAAATATACTCAAATCATTATCATTCATGATAATTTTTAATTTAGGACTTATCTTTTAACCTCAGCGTACTATGAAAATCTCTTCATTTCATAGTCTTCAATGTGTCATTTAACTCACATTTGGTAAATTATGTTGTTTGTTGATATTTTAAGGATTATAAAGAATAAAGTACATGTATAATATGATTGAAAATTATATCGGTCTGTAAAGTGTTTATGGTGCCTTTACATCAATTTGCAGCTTTGTTGCGAAAAACCTATTCCAAAATAGTCGAAGCTAGAGAAAATTTATAATTTTTTACTTTACATTAATGCCATTTCTTCTACATATTAACATGAAAATGGATATTGTCATTCACTTCGAAACTCAATAAATGAAACTACCGACTATCATTCAATACTAAGAATAATAAGAACATCTTTTTAAAATTTATGTAAATTGATATAGTATTAATTTATGCTTGCATTCCTACATACAAAATACATTCAACTTTCTATATAGAAATGTCATCGCTTTATCTATTTTTTGTTGATGGGAAAATGTCAGAATACAAACTATGTCTGTTCTAACAAGACATACTCGACATTCAATTTGTGCATCAAATTAAATAAGATGTTTGTCTTCAAATAAATTTTATCATTTAAATCAAGTTATTTTTACAAATTTCATTACACTTTGGAATAGCTCATTTACATTCTGTCAGGAGAAAAAACAATTCAATTTAACATCAAATTGCATGTCACGTGAAATCCGTAAGTGCGACGCAGAATAAATCTTATGAAAATAAAACTTATTTCTTACAATTCTGTATGCCGTAAGTTAAGTACGTAACATAGACAAACAGGTACATGTACTGATTCCTTTAAGGCTCGAGAAGCCTTAAAAATGCAATAATTCTTTATTTTTCAGAAACACTATATTTTAGTTGTTATTAAATAGTTTCTAAAATGTTACTCATGTATCGTAAGCTGACCCATTCTTTACTTCCTTTGCGTTTTGTTAATTAATACGGTAAAATCACTTAGTATTTTGCATGTCACAATAATATTTGGTTTACATTTTTGATCACTTCTTCTTAAATGATTTCACATTCAGCACTATATCGTAAGATGATAAGCATCCCTCATTACAAAATTATTAAACACATTTTAGCGCTTTCTATAGAAGAAAACATTTTAAGGCATAATGTGCCTTTAAAAAAATAATATATACTTATCGACATGAACATTGACATGTGTATGTATCAACTGTTTTGTTGATTATAATTTTGCTTTCAAAATAAAATATATTTTTTTATTACATAAGAGGCATATTCATGTTTTTGTTACACGCAGTAAATCATGTCCTTTTACTGCTGCATGTGCCGGGCTCTCTCTTTATTTTGGGGCTACAAAAAGTACCAACGAGTAATTATGTTTGATTATAAATTTAAACCTCAATTGATTTTTAGATCAAAAGGAAAACACATAATTAAATACGTATTGCTGCTTCTTGTGTAATTGGTATCAACAATAGCATTTGATCTTATCTGAAACGGGTTAACTCCTAACAAATTTCAATGAAAGTTAACCCGTTACTGCACAAGGTTGACGTAATGTTCGAACATACTCTCCAATTTATCTCCTCGATCAAAGTCATCTTCCGAATTAGTTATCCATTAAGTTCAGTAACATAGAAAAATGCTAGACGCCAAATACATTTAGTTCTCTACACCGGAAAAATAAATATGGTACTAAAAAGTTAAATTATTTAATTTAGATTCTGACTCTCATTGGAAATGAAATAAAAAGATAAACTGATATTGCAACTGATATTGTTTTTGTGTTTTATATAAGTTAGTGTACATAACTATAAGCTCTGATGTAAATCTCAACAGAACACTTAATCTAGTTTAGACTAAGTGCTTAAATATTTCATTTGAAATTTAGTTTGTGATTTAAGATACAAATCAAAATACAAACTTAAATAAAACAAAAGTCTCATCATGATTAAAGTGAAACTTTGACTGGTTTGTGTAAATAATTACAAAATTTCATATATTTTCAACACCGTATTTCTAACAGATTAGTAATACATTTGTGTGTATTTGCCCGATGTATGACTATTTGAACATGCAATTAGTAGTATATGTAATGTTTTACACTCAACAACATGTTCACAGCATGATGCTTTTGGTATCCTTTTGATTGAGAGACATTATCAAAATGTAAAATTATGCGTCAGTTTAAAATTTCAAGACGACATTTTAATTGTACATTAAGTATTGTCTAATATTTTTTCGAATGTAAGAGTTTTACATTTATGCCAAAAGAATGCTTTGTATTAAAAAATCAAACATACTATACAGACGATTCGTATAGATAAAGTGATTCAAAATATAATCGAGATATTTGAGCACTTTTTCTAAAACCTGTATATAAACATATATCTTATTCTATAGGTTAATATAGCTTCAAAGCAAAAATCGCTCTAACAAAGAATGAGAACTGTCTGGCTAAATGTATCAAAATAGAGTTCATGACTCGGTTATGCTTGAAAGATCAGCAAACTTCGTAATTTATCAAACACTACATTAGCAAATTTTCCTAAACAAATGGCGGTTGACATATTGTAGTCAAATAAATTGTTATTATAATATGCTTGCAATACTTGTTGTCTGGGTAAAACAGTCCTAGCATTTACATAAGACAAGTATTATGATGTGTTATCAAATATATATTTCATCATGATTGTCCTGCAAATGTTCATTTACGTTGATATATATATAATAATACAGGAACATTCGTCAATATGGAAATACACTTGAAATTTTACAGTAACTAAAACATTAAATATATTTTGAACAGATGAAATGACACAGTTTACCCAGCTAACAATTAAAATGAATTAGCCAAACAACAACTCATTGTCATTATTCTCTGTTTGCTTTTGGAAATAAGGTAAATAATGAAGATGATACTCAAATTTTATGTCATTTGTTATGCTATGAAAAATGTTCTCTTAACAACAAATATACGCATTTAAGTTGTTTACAATTATTCAGGATAAAGTTTCATTAAACTGGCGCTAAAATACTTTGGACATAGTCAAGACGATTTTCTGCTTCTTAGTATTTTTCTCGTAAATTGCCTATGCTTAATGCAGAGTTTTATCAATTTATATCTCCGCCAGACATGTAATTACATTACCAAACACTCTTTAAAGTACGGTTTTTGACTTCTACTGATTGTATTAGAGAGAAGCACTTATCGATGACACATCAACAAAACTGTTTTCGGTATCAAACTTGCTGCGGTTATCTTAGTATTTTACTTACACATACACAATATTGCTTAAGAGGTTCCATTACATGTAACACATAACTTTTTAAGGCTGTTGAGTCTATCTCAGACTCCTGTCGTGTACAATATTCCCGTAAAATGTAAATGAACAAAATGATTCTTCATAAGTACTGTCAGTTTTATACGCAAAACGTCACCAACTTTGTAAACATTGACTTGTAACAAATACTTCAACATGTGTTTAAGCAAATCGTGTTAATGATGTGCCGTCATGACAAACCCCGTTTAAATGTTGTATACATGCATTTATATCCATTTTAACTATAATGCAATTCTTTAGGAACAGTTTCAGTAAGCCTTAACATGCAAGTTGCACTCGATGTAAGGGAAAAAAATAAAAGAACATTATTTATTTCATTTATATTGCAATTTTTACAGAATATACTCCAATTATTCTATGGCTTTACAAAAATATTAAATCGTTTTCTTCATTGCCTTTTTACAAGATTACATGCGGCTCCTTAAATTAATACAATTTGCAGAAACCGTCTACCTCTTTTTCTTAAATTTTCACTTACCGCTTAACTGATCTAATAAACTGTCCCTTAATTCAATAAGACTGCAGATACAAAAGTATAAAGCTATTCCGTTCCTACTTTATGGCCGGTCTGCAAAGTTAGATTTATTATTGTCAATTTATTTTAAGAAGAATGCTTTTTGTGTATTTGTCAGCAGTTTTAGAACGAAAATATTATCATAAAAGAGAAAACAGGAGAAATTACATTCAGTTACATTTATTAAAGTTTGACAATTCTTTTTTTTGTAAAACAAAAGACTATTTTCATATTTTCATATTATTAAGATATAAATAGTAGACGATTCAAATGATTTCCCTAGGCAAGGTATGTAGCATGAAAGTTTAATTTGTTGTTTTAGGTGAAATAAAAAAGGAAATATGTTTAACAATTTAAAACCTAAATAATTTGAATAACATGGTTATTTCTCGTCATTGCCGTTTTCGACTTCTTCCATTCCTTTATTTAAAACAAACTGTGGAAAAGTACTTCTTGGTCTTGATTAACGCTTTCCTTTTATTTTAACCTTTAACCTAATAAACTTTTAAGAATATACAAAAAAGAATAAAGCAATAAGTCTTCTAACAATATCTGACAGTACTAAATAGACAATTGTGTATTGCTTTGCTGTCGTTAGGTTCTTTGCCTTTCTTCGGGGCATTTTGTTTTGTTATTTAAACACTAGACAATATTTTTCAATTGTGAAAACAATCTTTCTTGAAAAGAAGATAGATTAATTTTAGTGTCTGATGAAAAAGCTGAGATTGCATTAAGATGTTATTCTAATATATATTTGGTGGTAAAAAGACATATTTCGTATGAAACATTACGTAGGCGGTCTTAATGATTTCCCAGAGCACGTTATTTAAGAGAAAATTTCAATTTTAAGATATCACTTTTGTTAATTGGATAAGGAATCCAAATTACAGAAATATCTTTTTACTTAGTAAAGAATGTTTGAAGTGTTATATAAGTTTGTAAAAAATAGATTAATTACATCATCTGTGGAATGATAATTTCAGATGAACCAATGTACGTAAAATGTAACGAAACAAGCGTACAAACAAAATTTATTATACTTCAAATATTCAGATAAGTAAAATAGTACTACGGCTTTATTAATAACAACGTTTTGACAAGCATATCAATTTATCTGTCAAAATTTATTCGGACGACTTTGTAATAAAATCTGCAAAGACATACTTTACAATTCAATATCAAATATTTGGATTAAATAGAATAGTAAAACGGTTTCATTAACGTCAACGTTTTTCCAAACATATCTAATTTTCCGTCCAAATGTATTATTTGTATAAAATTATTAGCGAAGACGTTATTTACAATTAAGCAATATTGCAAAATCGTCATTATAAATATCGTAAACCTTTGACGTATTGTAGACAAATGAATTGGATGTCATCGGTTGGTTTTTATTTACGCTTAACATTTAATAACTCAACACTCTACGGCATCAGAATCAATTGTTTGCACCTTTGCAATGTCATGTCCTTTTATGTTTTGCTTATCTTATATAAAGATTTAATATAATTCAGTCCGGAAATAAAGCTATTCCTTTGACGTCTTAAATATTTTGTTTTCTGAATTCAATACAGAACTCATAAACATAAGTAAAATTGCTTGAATTATTGTCATGATTGCATTATGTTCCAGAGAGTGTAAGCTTCTGCTTTCCTAATGACAGTCTTGAGTTGTTATTTTTCAGTGGTACTGTCAAGCTGACTCAACTCAAGCATCTGTTTTGTTGTAACATAGACATAATAACATTAATGGAACATTTTACTTTTTTACGATAAATGTCTCGTCCAATATTGTCATACTTACGTCATACAACTCTAGATATAAACCATATTTACGACCATTTTATAGACTCGTAAATAACGCCTATTCATAATTCAATATATTTATATTCATGGCAAAATGTAGCATTTACATAAAATGCAAAACTGTTGCATATATCATTTCTTTTGACACTTTATCAATACTTTGCAACCTCGCAAATATATGACAAAGGTTTTCAAAGCATAGACATAAAAAGACATGACATGAACCAGAATAAGTAAAATAGTGGCCCGTAGATATAGCAAACAAAAATCAAAGTTAAAAGCAAACGTAAGTATGACAATTATGATAATAATTTGAAATATATTCACAAATTACTAAATAAAGGGATTTTCATTGTTTTGTTTTTATTAGGCCTAAAAATAATTGATGTGTTTCTGGTGGCGAGTCCAAAAAAAGTAGGGTCGGTAGGTCGGATTTTTTTTTCAGTCAGTCAACGATTGTAGATATGTCAGATACGGATTATATCTACTTTAAATTATATTCTATAGCATATAAAAGTACTTAAAAATGTTAGACTACCAAACCTAGACTTCAATCTTATATTTTGAAATAAATTTTACCAATGGCATGACTCGACTTTCGTTTTCATTTTTTTATTCTTACCGAACAACTGGCTTCAATTTTAATATCATCACTCTTAAAATGACCATGCACGTCCGAAAAATGTTTTGAGCTGTTTTGCTGTGGTCGATTAATTTGATTTCGTGTTTTGCCAAACTATGATCGTATTTTTAAAGAAAATCGCCAGCAGTGACACTTCGGCTGCTTGTTTTGCCGCCATATTTTCCGGTGCGCGTTAATACATAATTTGAACACGAATCGTCTGTGCCTCACATCCTTGTCGACTCGCAATACTAAAACCCGTCTTCGGTACGGTCGGTACGGGCGCCATTTTTTTTTTTTGTACATCGATAAAAAACTTTGGGTCGGCGCTAAAAAATAGGGTCGGTCGGGCCACCTGAAACACAACATTTTTTTTAGGCCTTATATTTGTAAATTAGATTCCTTGTGTCTCGATTACAATGTTATTTTATTAGCACGAATACAGTTAACTAATTATCATCTGAAGTAAAAGGAAAAACAACTTCAAAGAATATGTTGTACATATGATGTTAATACAAAACTAGATTTGTTTCTCCCATAACTTTAGTTGAATTTATTATCAAAATATGAAATTACCCCTTGAGCTAATCAAGCTTTCCAAAAGCGCAAAATGTTTAATATTTTGGCTTTAAAGTAATATATTATATTTTCATATCGAAATGCAACTTTGTTTGTAATAAAATGTTGAATTTTGGAATAAATTTCGGAATGAGACTGCCTTCATATACAACTGTATAGCGCTGTAACAAATGAATTAAAGTAAATACGGAATGAAATAATAATTCAATAAATTACGTTAATACAGTTGCAATATACCTACCGTTATACTGCTATTGAATGTATTCTATTTCAAAGTAATTACGCATGCACGTTAATAAATTATTACCTCTGCAGAGCATCGTCGTTTCTGGAACCGCAAGCATAATTTTAACCAATTAGGCAGTAATTGATGTTATTAAGAAAGCGAAAATTCTAAGCGATATTTCGCAAGTTTTAAGGGTTTGCTAGACTCACATGCGACAATAATCGCCTAAAAGTGAAAAAAGCTCCTTACAAAATTATATCGGTTATTATAGACGCGGCATTGTTAACTTTCGCTCGTCTTCTAGCCAAGGTGATTAATATCGTTTAAAGTGCCATAAAGATTGTTTTGAATATATATCATCATAAATCTTCCCGAATAGTGTTAGATAGAGTATGCTTGTCTTTTTTACAAAGTAATGTTTGAAATAAGCACATTTAATTTTTCTATTACCGTAGTAACTATTTTCATTAGGTTATTCTTTTATAGTAATATGTATAAAAAAAGGAAATGTAAGGTTGCGTTTTGTTAATGATAAAAACATCTTATCTGTCACTTTTTATGTAAATGTTTGTTTTAGTTTATTTATTGTTATATCATATATATATCTTTATTCCTTAACCTTGTTTGTTAAGACAATCACAAAGTAATTAAATAATAATCAAATTGAATAATCAATTTGTGAGTTGGGATTGAAAATGACCCTGACGGTGCTAAGATGTGTTAACAACATAGCACATGGTTTCTCGGGATTTTAACAAGTCGTATCCAGCCTTTTTTACTTTTTCGAGATTCTCATAAGAATTTCCGAAAGTGTAAATGTGATATTTGCTTCCGTTTATCGTTAAACAACATAAATTCATAAGTGTTACTTATCGTGAATCCTAGAGACATTATGTTCGTTATATTATACTCGTTTCGTCTCTTATGCTACCTGTAAACTTCGTTGTAAAATGATAAACATATCTAGATCCATAATTGCTATTTCTGAGCTGTTCATTATGAATATATTTGGCAAGTGGGGGGGGGACAGGGATGGTAACATTCATCTTATGACATTTCAACCAAGAGTTATTAAAGTATATAAAATAGCAAATGGCCAACTCCCGTTAATTGTTTTATGTAGTATATGCACTTTCCCGGTAGTCTCTTTCGAATATAATTTAGAACAATCGATCAATAAAATTCATCAGAATAGTACATTTTGTGCAAATACGCAAAATGTAAAATGGGTCCATAACATGTGAATGCACACTCTCTTTGTCCAATTAACAGAATTTATAGCATTTTGCTAAACACATAATGTGTTATTTATATTCTCAACTAATTGAATATTTATATTTATGGTATGAGAAATGCATAACTGTCTGCTTCAGACACATCATCAATATCCTGCCTGTTTACGAAATTTACAGTTATGGTAAAAGCAGCTGCACATAGTAACTTTTTTATTCTCTTACAATCAGACGCATTTTACTACAGGAGGTAAATGTAAAAACATTTTTTAGTAAAAGTGTATTGACAACCTGTTTCTTTTTTTTCTTTTTCTTTTTTTGCCAATCCGATGCTGGTTGTGACATATTACTTTGCATCACTGACTTAAATATGACGAATCAAACAAGAGCGATCAGTGATCACATGTGTCGCCTCATGATGGCCAATTTCTTGTTGGGACAAGTTTTGTGACAGACGGACAGACAGACGGACAGTGCACAACTAGACTTGGTACTGATCATTCCTGTAAAGTTTGGATGAAATTGCACCAGTAGTTTATGAGGAGTAGTCCGGACAAGCTTTTGTGTACCTGGCAACTCACAGAAAAAAACACCTTTTTTATCAAAGGGCCATAACTCGGCCAAAAATCATACAACCGGAAAACCCGTGCAATATGCGCAAGGACTTGAGCTACAGATCACTCCTGTAAAGTTTCATTGAAGTTGCATTAGTGGTATAAGAGAAGTAGTCCGGACAAACTTTAAAAATAAAAAATATTAAAGGGCCATAACTCTGACAAAAATCATTGAACCGGAAAATGCTGACAATATGCACAACTAGACTTGGTACTGATCATTCCTGAAAAGTTTGGATGAAATTGCACCAGTAGTTTATGAGGAGTAGTCCGGACAAGTTTTGTGACGGACAAACGGACAGACGGACAGACAGACAGACGGACAGACAGACGACGGAAAAGTGATCCCTATATGACACAATAAAAGTAGTAAATAAAAATTGTTAATGCAAATGGTGCGTACCAAGCAAACACTATCTGTACTTGTAATGTACATATAATTGTTATGCAACAATTAAAAAATAAGTTAAATTGTAAACTAAAACTTTCAATAACAAACTATTTTCTTCTTGACAAATCGCAAATATTTATGGACTATCATTCATCCGTGATACGCTAAGAACGGAGAGATCATGTTTTATTACGAACTTGTTTCATAAAAGTAAAAGAACGTAAAATTTATAGTGAAAACATATCATGAGCACGTCACAACTATGTTTATGCTAAAACATATATTTTATCATTGTTTTATCAATGCTATACTAATATCATCATCAACATAATCATCATCATCATCATCATCATAACTATTATTATTATGTTTTTAAAATAAAGCCCTTCTGTTTACTTTGACACTTATATTGTCATCTTGTTCCGTCAATCAGCTTCTTAATGCTGTTTATAGTTCCTCGTCATTGCATGGTTAAAATTCATTAATCTTTGGTGATGTTTTGACAAATTTCACACCGATATTACGTGATTTCCTGAGAAACGAAGTCAATAATGTTGGAAGATATATTTAATTACAATCAATCATAACGGGTTTTTTTTATATAAAAAAAAACTTCATAATTACAAAAGGTAATTTCAAATAATGCCTCCTTAGTAGCTCTACAGCTTAATTCTGTTTTCCAAAGCATTAGTTCAGCGAATAAGTACAATTCTTAAAATCACTTTTTCCACCTTTATTATCTGATTTTAACACATAATTATCCATTGAACGTAATACTATTTCTACTATATTATTGCAACAAATTGTTGTCAAAGAAGTTACAGATACTCAATTAACTTTTCCATGCATTTACAATGTTTTAAAGAGTCCAACTGGCTGTTTATTGTCTGCTAAATTCTAAAGGTATTTTAAAAATTTATTTTAACATGATATTATATTGATTCATCAATTTACGAGTTAAATATTCTTTATTATCATTTGGTTTTCAGTTATTTCATTTCAATAATTCCGGAACATTATGTATATTAGAAATAATAAAGGTCCTAATATTGAACCTTGTGGAACAACGGACATTATTTTTATTGTCTGAGATTGAAGATTACCTATCTTAACCAGTTGTATTCTGTTAGAAAGATATGATTAAAAAAAACTTAACGGCATTTTCAGAAAAATGATAAAGCTTAAGTTTATGCAAAAGTATTTCATGATTAACCACTATTACACAAATGAGTGCAGTATTACAAGAATGATTTTTGCGAAATTATGATTGTTTATTATGAATTATGTTGTTTTTTCAACGAATGAGTGTATTTGTTTGGCAATATGGCGCTCAAATATTTTGGATAAAGTTGACAAAATTGATATCTGTCGAAAGTTATTTGTTTCATTCTTATCCCCGATTTAAAAATAGTTATAACTCTAGCTCTTTTTAAATCACCTGGGAAAATATAAGCTTTAATACTATTATTGATAATTGATGCAATTATTGGTGTAATATAATCTCCACAATGTTTGATGATATTTGGCCCAATTCCATCAAATCCTGCAGATTTTTTTATATTCAGTGTTTCAATAAATAAATAAGTTTTACTTCAAACGGTGTAATTAATCCAATATTAAATTCATTATATTTTAGCTTTTGGTCTAAAGTTTGAAAATTTGTATTTGAAAACTTTGTTTCATGTATGACATTCGATATATTGACAAAATACCTGTTTAATTTATTTAAATTATTTACATTTCCGTAAATTGCTTTATTACCTGTCAAATCTGTTTACAATTAATTAAATGTTGATGAGTTCATATGAATCTGTCCTTATTCTATAAACGTGACCATTGGTCGAAATAAATTATAGGAACTTGCCAAGACTTAATTAAAAGACAAATTTTGAACAGAAACTTTCAGGCAGGAAATAAACTTTCCAGAAAATACAATAATTCAAGCAATTGGTAAAAGCACGAGAGCAACTGATTTCGCAGAAGAAATGAAACATCTTTAAATAAATAAGACTTTTAATATGTAGTCTGAGCAAAATGCATGCTATAACGTTTGTCATACAACACGCTTATAAATAATTACAACTACATAACATAATATCAACTTTTCAACTTTAAAACAATTTTTTTCTCTTTTTTCTTGCCTTTTTGTGATGTCGTAAATAACATATCACCACATGTCCGAAATTTTGTTTCCATCTTTTATTCGAATCAATGTTTAATTTAATCTAACTCTGTTCTGAGAAATCTAATTAATCATAACAAGTATGAATTTTGACAGATGATCATCTTGAGTGCTTCTAGCAGCATGAAGCAACCCGCCATTTTTTAAGTGGGTATGTCGTGCGAAACAGTCCGCACTAAGAACCAGACTGTTATCAACAAAGAACAGGAAACATATGTATACATGTAAGACTTGCATATAATGTTGTCCCGATAGACTCATATTAATCTAAATCATTTCTGTAAAAGTTAACTATAATCGATGCGCATTGCAAGTCATTTGCCAATATAATTCCAAGGCAATTACCGTCTCAATTTATTTCTGCAAAACCTGTCAAAACAGACAGTTACCCCACTATTGATATTTTATCTTCATCAAAAGATACTGAAGCAGACGACATTCAATTATCCCAAGGCAGGAGCACGAACCAAGTTATCAACTAAGAATTATGACTAACTTCTTAAATCGGCACTGACATTCGGTGATATTGTTTAAACATCTTCACAGATAGGGTTAAGTCTTAAAATTGTAGTTTGTGTTATGACAAAAATGATACATTTCGTTTTATTTCATCTCATCATAGCTACAATATATTTAATTACTAGTAATTTACATCATAATACGATTAACATAGGCTAAAAGGCACCACCATAGATTATACCATAAACATGTACCCCTTATTCTTATGTCACACAAAATGATATATGTATATAAATGTATATTATAAGATAGGATATACAGTAGGGTGAACGTGTCAGTTTACACGCAAAACGCACGTTACACGCTATACGAACGCACGTTACACGCTATACGAACGCACGTTATACGCACGCAAAACGAAATACGCAGACGCACGCAAAACGATATACGCTAAACGAAATACGCTAAACGATATACGCACGCTAAAACGCACGCAAAATGAAAACGTTTCTAAACCTTTATTAAAACATCGTAATCATTTTAAGTTTTTAACAACTTTAGCTAGGCTACATCACGGACTTTAATTGACATTGTAATTTAAATCCGTGGCTACATGTAGAACGTTTAAGCGATAAATTTTGATTATCATATAGATCTATATTGTACGTATGGTAGCTAGAAATGTATTTTAAACGAGTTTATGTAAGAACTGAAATGCACTCAACCTAGCACCGAAATTAATTTTTGTCACAGCCTCAACAAATGATTTTTAGATATATTTATAAGCTATCATGCGCTAATATCGAAAGTAAAAAAGTTAGGGTAACGCGTTCCATCGGATAAAGAACTATCCCTTGCATTCACTACGTAATCTACCAACATTGAAAAATTCATTGCAAATGTTCATAAATATACAGTGCTAACAATTAAATTCAGATGGATTTATGTGGCAAATCTATATATTAAGTGAGGCTGCATCATAAACAATCGAACTATATAATCTTGAGTGTAAAATAAAGGAATTAACTATTTTGACAGAAGTCACGAAAACAGATTAAAACACAGGATTCTACCACGGATAACATTGAGGGAAATGGATAACAATAAAAGAAAAGCTTCCAGAATCAAGAATGATTAAATTGCTGGCACAATACGTAGATTTAAGTTGATGTCCTGTATGTTCCATTAGGACACCGCAAGATTTACTGTCTTGTCGCCAGTAAAAGCTTCTCAAAACGAAAGTGAAAGTAGAAATAATCAGCGAAATCACTAAAAAAGGTAACATTTTTAGGGCATTACAATATATTAGTATAGATCTATATAAATATAAAGAACGCAATTTTATTTTAGGTCTGAAACTGTAATCAAGAGGAAAAAAATGAGGAAAATTATTGGATTTACAAAGACAGCACAACAGAAAATATTTTTCATATCACTTAAAATTAAAATTTATTGACATGCGCTTAATATGTAATATGAAATTAGGCAAAGCCTATGAATGGGAAAATCGTTAAAAATTCCTTTCTTTCTTTCTTTCCGTTTTAAAATTGTCATTTGGTATTACATGCACCGCTTCCGTTTTCACTCGGAACACTTGACATTTATTATTTATCCGAAAAGTTGAGATTTGTTCCGTTATCGGAATACCCCGCCTTTTATCATTGACTTACATTGTAAATGGCGGCCCCCGACAAGAACTGACACTGAAAATTTCATTGATAGGTATAGAATTCTATATATTTTTTAATTGTTTTTTATTTGATTTTCTTTTAAATATACACGTGTAGTCTATAGCCGGGCAAGCCAAAGCCCGGACCCACTTCGCGGGCCCGGTCTTTGACTTCCACGTATTAATATGCTTTATCACACACCAGTGCCGATTTTGCCACTCAGTAAATATGGTATTGCACATCCGTGCATATAATTTGACATGACGTCATTAGCGTTATAAAAACATTGTGTAAAGACGCGCTAAATGTTAGCGTTATACTATAGGCGTGTAAATGAAAAACTACTCTTATTTCACTTTAAACGGTCTTTATTTTGTGTATGTGATACAGTAGGGTGAAAGTTTCAGTTTACACGCAAAACGCACGTTCCGGAAAAAACGCATGCACGTTACATGCTATACGAACACACGTTACACGCACCCTTTATGAAATGAAATACGCAGACGCATGCAAAACAAAATACGCTACACGATATACTCACGCTAAAATGCACGCAAAATAGAAATCGTTTCTAAACGTTAATAAAATATCCTTATCATATAAATTTTTAACAACTTTAGCTAGATCGTTAAGTGATTTGATTAAATGATAGCTAGCCATTCATGTATTTTAAATGGGTTTATGTTAACTAACTTATCTTATGTCCCCTCAATAGTGAATAGTTCTGAGCTGTAAAAATGAAAAAAAATAGTTTTACAGTATCTTTTTTGTGATTCCATATACCATGCCAGTAATGGTCCCCTGACAGGGAAGGGAACACTTCCTTACTGATAGTGGATCTGAACACCTCTGTCTGCATTATAGGACATTTGCCATACCTTTTTTTTATTTTTCAATGAAATTTGGTGGATTTTTTCCATATCAATCAAACAGATGTAATTGTTACTCAATATTATAGTCATATGTTGCCTTACTAACTTGGTTTCATTTCCTCGGAGGTTATAATAAGGGAAAATTACCCCCGTTTTTAAAGATGTAATGTATTTGCTTGAACAAATAGGCATCATAGAAAATTTACCCTATCTCTCTTCATTGTCAATATAATTCAATGGGGTTTTCTTATTTTAGTCAATTAGATGTAGTAGTTACTTGATAGTATAACATTATTTGGCTTTACTTACTTTGTTTCAGTGACCAAACGGTTATAACAAGGTAAACTTACCCAAATTTTCAATGATTTAGTGTGGTAAAGTATTAATAAGGCATTATAGAAAATTAGCCATTATTTCTTAATTTGCCATGAAATTTTTTGGGATTTTCTTATATAAGTCAATTTAATGTAGGTTTAACTTAATATAATAATACTATGTTGCTTATATAACTTTGATTCATTTACCATGAGGTTATAATCAGGTAATATTACTCCCATTTTTAATGAATAAGTGTGTTAGCTTGTATAGTTATACATCATAGGAAATAAGCCATAATTTTTTGAATATTCAATGTAATTAATTGAGATATTCTTATTTTAATCAATTAGATATGCTTGTTAATTAATATAATAGATTTATGTTGCACTTATAATTCTGTTTCATTTCCTAGGCTGATATAATAAGGTAAAAATCCCCATTTTGTAGTAAATTGGTGTTCTATCTTAAGACAGTAAGGTATCTTAGGAAATTTGCAATAACTCTTATATTTTGTAATGAAATTTGGTGGGACTTCCTTACTTTAGTCAATTAGATACGTTTGTTAATTAATATGATAGATTAATGTTCCTCTTGTAGCTTTGTTTAATTTCCAAGGCTCTTATAATTAGGTAAAATTTTCAAATTTTGTTGTGATTTAGTGCACTATCTTGGACATTTAGGCATCTTAGGAGATTTGCCATAATTCTCATATTTTGTAATGAAATTTGTTAGGACTACCTTATTTTAGTCAATTACATATGTTTGTTAATTAATATAATAGATATATGTTATATAAAAATTCTGTATCATTTCCTAAGAGGTAAAGTTTAAGGTAAAATTACCGGGTGTATCAACATTTTATGTGGCACTGCTTTCTTTAATAGTTGGGGTCCAGATAAAATTTACTATAACATTTATATTTTTCCTGGACAATTATTGAAATCTTCTTTTTTAAGTCATCTAATGAAAGCTTTTAATTAATAAAGTTGATTTGGATTGAGTTATCAATTACATTACTTTTCATAGGAATCTTGTATTATGACTTTTTTTATGAACTGACCTACCTATGGAGCATAAAATTGATATTGTAGGAAAATTAAAATTATAATCAATTGAAATTGTACAGGTCCCAAAAGATATATTAATATGCAAAATGGGTTTTTGTAAATTTATATAAATACATAGGTGATATTTAAGTATATTATAGTTAGAATTTTATCAGTAATGAGGTTTATATCTTACTTGAGGGAAGTTAAACAAGTGACTTGGGACTACAGCATACCTATCTTACTCAGCTGAGAAAAATCTTCAAAGAATTATATGGTTATATATGGATAGGTTATATACTTTTAAGTTAGCAAAGGGCGACACAAGCTCATCTCGGGTATCTCAAAGGGGTATTATGTTAAGTAATGATTAGGGATTGATAAACCTTAAAAGTGATTTTAAATAATATACAGAATAAAAATCAAGAAAGCTATATATGTTTATCAAAGTGGGTTATATTATGGACCTCATATAAGATTAAGATATATTTGAGCCGCGTCACGATAAAAGCAACATAATGGGTTAATTTGCGACCAGCATGGATCCAGACCAGCCTGTGCATCTGTTCGCTATCAGTGTTATACGGTTTGTAAGTGAACAGACAAAAATAGTAGTCTATGTCTTGATTATGAGCTGACAGATAGGGGAATTTTGTAAAGGGTGGCTTAGCCTGTCTGTTGTGATTACATGTCTAAAAAGTACAACATGGTATATTTTAGCCACCATAGAATTTTTTATCTAGAAAAATATCTAGTTATTTTTATTTGTACAAAAATATAGAAATAGTACAATGTACAATGTATAATTAGTAAAATGTTCACTATACATGTACAAATAATGAAACTATTAACAAATGTCGGTACAGCTGCGGTACAGTATTTAGATGGTCACGGGTTCGAGTACATGTCAGGATGCACTTTTTTCTCACCCTGTGACTGACAAACATTTGTATAGCCCAGCTAGAAATTAATTCACAATGCTAAGTAACCCTGGGAAATTCGAAGAAATATTTGCATACACAGTAGGTTTATAACTATTCAGTATTAAAACAAGTAAAACGTGTAAGCGGCCGAATAGCTCAGAGGAACTCAAGAGCCGCGGAATCGTATTCCGAGTGTCAGGGGTTCGAGTCCCTGCCAGGCTGTTACATATCACATGTATCAATATAAATCCGTCAAGAAAAATAGGAAGGAACTGTCTGAAATAATTACCACCCTAAATAGTATTCGGATAGGATTCGGACAGTCTTTGATGAAAAGTCAGAAGATGAACTTGTAAAGGGGTTGGGGTGCTAGTCTGATCACATCATTTGATGTCTGACGAACCTCGTATCTACTATATATTGGTACGCATATAAACATCTGTTTGCTGAATTGAATATCAAAAATGTTGCAATTAATTAGTAATAATATCTTATGCGTATGTAAAATAGGATTAAAACTAATTGATCTTCGGCTTTAAGCATGTAGAAATCTGACCAGTATTCACAAACTTTAAAACTTTAATGTAAATATCACAAAAATACTTCTTTATATAATATTTCTATTCTTTGACACAGAACATCTCTTACATGTTTAAGAAACAACAAATTTACATAATATATCTATCTAAGATATACATTTACTTCTCAATAGTAACAGACGCAAAACACGGTACTTAAGCGCTTAGACGAACACAGACGCACGCTAAACGTTTCTGGGAATAAGAAACGCACGCTTTCAGACGCACGATAAACGAAAAACGATACACGGAAAGCGATAAACGTTAAACGCTTGTAAACGATGCACGCTTGAGAAAGCGTTTCAGCAAACGCACGTTGCACGCTATACGCACGCACGTTACACGAAAAACGGACGCACGAAAAACGCTATTTTTGACAACCGAAACGTTCACCCTACTGTACGTACGATAGATGACAAAGTCGTCAACATTCAAATCCAATATCGACAAAACAACATTAAAGAGGTAAAATCATAGCCGTACATCTTTAAATTTACTATATCTTTTGATTTGACTTTGACCAAAACAAATTATACATTGTGAATAAACATGTTTATATATTTACTAACATTGAAATGAAAACACCTTCTTCCTTTTAAAATGCGGCATTCTTACTTTAATTTGATTAATTGTCGAAAAGCTCACTTTATTGAAATTAAAGATAAAAAGAATGGTGATTTAGATCTCTATGACAAATGGACCTTTCAATTACAAATAAAAACGTGTAAGAAGATGTTAATTAAACAGAAAGTTAATAAACAATTATTTTACAAAATATTAACCTGAAATGCAAGTTAACCATGTATCACAATTTAATCTAGTTGCGTCAAGTATGTCTTAACTTGTCTCTTTTTTGTTTTGTTTAGTTGTGATTTCAAACTTTATCTATCTCTTTCTATTGTGATCAGAATAGTTAAAAGATCAATGTTTGTTTGTTTGTTGTTGTTTTGTTTTTTGTTTTGTTTGTTCGTGTGCCATGAAAGTTCTTGCAAGATAGAAGTGAATGCAGTTTGTTCTAGGTCTTCATTAGGCTTTGTGTCTTATTATTGTCTGGTTTTATTGTCTTCCTAGTAATAATTCTTTTCATTCAGAAATCTGTTGTAAGTAGTATTTGTAAATACTTTGTATTCCATTCACAGACGGACTAAATGATATTCAAATATCAAGGGAAATCAGCTGAATAAAGGACTGCATGATGCCTTTTGAATAATTCCATATAAGTTTTGTTTCTAATTTTTAGTTAATTTAATTATTACAAACACGATTAAATTATTCGGTTTGTTTTCAATTATGTCTTACTGTATCTTTGTCTTGGCATAAATAAGCATATTTTGTAAGTGTATTTAAACATTCTGCTGTTAAGTTCAGACACCAACCGTTTGTAATCCTTGTATTAATTAGGCTATTGATAAGTATGAGAGCAACTGACTCAAAGGTGCAATTGCTACGTTTATTGTTATCTGAAAAAACAACAGAATCTGCTTTTCTTTAACAAAAAATCAGATATATATAATTTGAATTTTACAATTATATTAACCAAACATATCATAAAAACTTCTCCGAGTTATACCTGTCGGATTAAATCTAGTTATTCTTAATTAATTATGATGCACTATCATCTAGTCTCATTTGCCATATGTAAAACAGTAATGCACAAGATATAATATTTTTTAAACAACTAAGATATAGTTATGATGACATTGACACTGCCGACTATTATACCAATTGTAAAATAATCAAAATAGTAATGTCTCTCAAACATGGCGTGTTTGACATTTGTCAGAAGGCAAATAATTATTAAATGCATTTTACCGACACATAGATAATGTAAATATATTTCAGAACTGTAATTTTTTCACATATGCTAAGTGATACAGGGGTTAGGTGTCAGTATTTTTTGTCTTTAGTTTAAGTATAAGAAGGCTTAGTTATTTTTCAAAAAATAATCATTTCTTTTTATTTCTCGTATGCTTTATCTGTCCTTCATTCACATATTCATTCACATATTCTGTTTAAAATATTTGCAGAGGCAATACATCCAATTGCACGCATCAGTTATATATCTAGGGGATTCAGAAATCGCGTCTACTCAGTAAATACTTCCCCTATATATCTTATTTTCATTTGTCTGATAAAAGAAATAAATTGCGTCTTGTCTTGCTAAATAAAAATGGGATTTTTAATACGTTTTTACAGACATCTTTATATCAAATGAATAAAACACTATCACTTTATTTAACTTCAATTTGCATTGGCCGATAATTCTTCCAGTAAACCAATAAATGAATTCTAGAAAATGAACACCCTTTCCTTTTTAATAAAAGTTTTGTTTTCCTCAGCGTTTCATTAAAATGTTTTTACTCAAAGACTGAAATTACAGTACATCAAAAAGTAGTTAAATGGATCCGCACCATGTTAACTATGTTTTCTTGTTGTTATAACGACTTTTGATTGGATTTGATATTTAAGAGTTTTCTACAGGGCTATGTATATGAAAATATATTTGCAAAAACAATTTTATTGATCATTTGACTCAATCGTTTGTAGATCTTAAGGAAATAACACATTAAATAAAATACTTTCATGATTTTCAGAAGATACAGAAATATATTGGACAATTTATTAGTTTTATCATTTCATTTATTCGTCATGATCTGTTGAGGTACCGAGAAGGAGTGCATGTTAGTTTTGTTGAATTATCGGTAGAATGTACACTTATCGTGGGAGGCACTTAATAAACAAAATGATCATTTGTTTTTGCATTACCATGTATTAAGTCATGTGGAAAATAATTTCTGGCATTCGATATAATTTTACATTAATATTCATGACCATAAAACACAAGTCACAAAAAATGTTCCCCAGATCAATTATCATGAATTATTATAACAGACGACAATTCACTATTTTAAGGAAGCAATTGCTTAAAAAGAGTGACAAGGCGGTTCTGAAATCCTATTGGAGAGGAAAAGCAACACATGTTTATTTGTTAATAAAATTCGTCTACAAGATTTATTAAAACTGATCTAAATATTCAGATATACAAAATACTTTTTATAATGAAACAATAAGAGTATTACTAAGCAACTTGTACAAATAGAGGAAAGTTTAAAAGGAACACTAGAGAATATCTAGAACTAGAGTGAATAACAATAGCAATAATTTGAATAGTGTTTAGTAATTACGTTTTTTGATTTTTTATGAATATTCATATCAGCATATTTGACATCTGAAAATACCAAACAAAACGTTTTCATGAAGCCAAAACAGAAGGTAACATCTCAACATATATTAACACGTTTTTAGATGTTTTTCACCATATAGTGCATTAGGGGACATCGACATATAGAAAATTTCAAAAATTAAACAAATATCACTGCAGTTATTAAGAACAGTAGATTGTTTATGCAACTAAGATTAATGAATAGAAAATAAAATATATTGTGCATTACTATAAGCTAATGATAAGCTAAGACCACTTGATAATTGATGATTGATATGTCATTTATAGCCCACTTTTACACAACTATTTCCCTTAATAACAAAGGATGATGAAGGACATTAAAGCATTAAAAATCTTTTGAATGTTGTCAAAAGCAGACTTTTATTGACAGTTTAAATTGAAAGAGTGCTGTATATTTGCTTACAATACGTTTTTAGCAGCTTTTTGGATACAAGAGTCTTGGTTTGAATTATATAACGGAGGTAAAAAACTAAGATAAATTGCAGAAACAATTTTGGTATATTTTATGAATTTTATGTCATTATATAAGGCATGAACCCTGTTTGGTTTATAATAATATTTAGAAATGAGTCAAATTACATAAAAAAACAACATTTATTTGTTTAGTCAATTTTTAGTGCCTTATAGTGCCCATTAAAGCGGTCATACCTGTAATGGACATTTAGACTTTATGATAAAAATCTAATATTAATGTTCTGAAATTTATTATGAAATAAGGTATCTCCAATACAAATGACACAGTTTTGTCAATACATTATAAATGAAAGTCTTAAAATGCTTAAGTTCATTTTAGAAATAGAAAAATGTTAGAATTGTAACACATTGTATCAGTTCGAACCTATAAAGATTTTTGCGTTTCTTGAATTGGGAAAACAGTGGTTTTGAAGAATAAACATTATCATTGTAACTAATGCACATCATACAAAGGTATAAGACAAAGTGGAAGCATGACAAAGTGGTAAACGCATTGGACAGTAAAATATTGATCTCTTGTCGAGTAGGTTCAAGGTCCGTTCTTTCCTTTTATTGCACAGATGGATCCACAAACGAGCCCAGAGTGTGTCTATATCTCCTAACTTTTCATATTAATCGAAATAAAATAAATCTGCAGAAACGTACTACCTCCGATAAACTAATGATATCAAATATTGTAATTTTCTTCATTCTCCTACACTAATAAGTATGTGAGAACTTTTTTACACTCCTTATTAACCCTTATTTACAGTTATGTTGAGACAAAATTCTAGCATATACTAGATTATGTAGGCTTTATCAAATATACCAGTGAAATATTTAATATCAGGGGATAGACAAGCATACCTATATTTTGGTAATGAATCTATTTTAGTTTCAATTTTATCAGATTTATGATCCCCAAAAGAGTCTGAAGGGCAAATCTCACATATAGGTGTCATATTAAGAGTTTAAGGAGAAAACAATTCCATGATATACGACTAATAATTTCGGTTGCCTTGAACATTATAACGGTAAAGTATTTGTCGGAAAATTTGAAATAAGATCCATTCCCAAAAAAGGACAAATAACTCCAAACATCAAAAATAAACAACAAAAATGCTTTTTTGTCTGCATTTCTGCAACGGGAGGAACGCTGTTTTGTGCTTTTGAATAAATAAATAAATGACTCATAATTTTAAGAAATATACTCAAATCATAATCATTCATGATAATTTTTAATTAAGGACTTATCTTTTAACCTCAGATGGGCAGATCTCACATGCAGGTGTCATATTAAGAGTTTAGGGAGAAAAAAATTCCATGATATACGACTAATAATTTCGGTTGTCTTGAACATTATAACGGTAAAGTATTTGTCGGAAAAATTTAAATAAGATCCATTCCCCCCAAAAAAACTCCCAACAACAAAAATAAACAACAAACATCCTTTTTTTTTTTGTCTGCATTTCTGCAACGGGAGGAACGCTGTTTTTGTGCTTTTGAATAAAAAAATGACTCATAATATTAAGAAATATACTCAAATCATAATCATTCATGATAATTTTTAATTTAGGACTTATTTTTTAACCTCAGCGTACTATGAAAAGCTCTTCATTTCATAGTCTTCAATGTGTCATTTAACTCACATTTGGTAGATTATGTTGTTTGTTGATATTTTAAGGATTATAAAGAAATAAGTACATAAGTAATATTATTGAAAATTATATCGGTCTGTTAAGTGTTTATGGTGGCTTTATATCTATTTGCAGCTTTGTTGCGAAAAACATATTCCAAGATTGTCGAAGCTAGATAAAATATATATTTTTTTACTTTTACATTTATTCCATTTCTTCTACATATTATCTTGAAAATGGATATTGTCATTCACTTCAAATCTCAATAAATGAAACTTCTGACTTTCCTTTAACACTTAGTTAACTAAAGAACATCATTTTAAAATTTATGTAGATTGATATAGTATTTATTTATGCTAACATACCTACATACAAAAATACATTCAACATTCTATATAGAAATGTCATCGTTTTATCTATTTTTTGTTGATGGGAAAATGTCAGAATACAAACTATGTCTGTTCTAACAAGACATAATCGACATTCAATTTGTGCATCAAATTAAATAAGAGGTTTGTCTTCAAAAAAAAATTAATTATTTAAATCCAGTTATTTACAAATTTCATTACACTTTGGAATAGCTCATTTACATTCTATCAGGAGAAATAAAAATTTAATTAAACATCAAACTGCATGTCACGTGAAATCTGTAAGTGCGACGCAGAATAAATCTTACGAAAATAAAACTGTTTTCTAATGTTTTTGTATGCAGTAAATTAAGCATTAGAATTGCAATCATTCTTAAAATATTTTAGTTGTAGTTTAATTATTTCTAAAAGGTTACTCATGTATCGTAAAGCTGAGCCATATTTTGCTCTTTTTTTGTTTCCTTTGCATATTGCTAAATAGTACAGTTACAATGACTTAGTATTTTGCATGAATGTAAAAATAATACTTTGCTTACCTTTTGATAACCTCTTCTTAAATTATTTCACATTCATCACTATATTGTAAGGTGATAAGCATCTTTCATGTTTTATATCTCTTAATACAACATCATAAACACATGTTTGTGCTTTCTATAGAAGAGAACAATTTAAGGCATTATGTGCCTTTAAATAAATATATACTTATCGACATGAAAATTGACATGTTTTGTTGATTATAGTTTTGCTTTCAAAATGAAACATATTTTATTTTATTACATAAGAGGCATATACATATATATTTCTGTTACACGCAGTAAATCATGTCCTTATTTTATTAAATCATGTATCATCGATAGTGTTTGATCTTATCATCACCTTAGGGCTGAAACGGATTAACTCCTAACAAATTTCAATGAAAGTTAACCCGTTACTGCACAAGGTTGACGTAATGTTCGAACATACTCTCAAATCTATCTCCTCGATCAAAGTCATTTTCCGAATTAGTTATCCATTAATTTCCGTGACATAGAAAAATGCTAGACGCCAAATACATTTAGTTCTCTACACTGAAAAAATAAATATGGTTATAAAAAATTAAAATTATTTAATGTTCTGGATTCTTCGTCTCTGTGGAAATGCAATAATACAAAGATAAAATATTGCAATTGACATTATTTTGTGCTTATCTTTAACATATTTCATTGCATTAAATACATTATTACTAACATATTATACAAATAATGAGTAAATATCAAAATGCAAAAGGGTTTGGCAACAAGCTCTTACAACATTAGATTAAAGCTACATTAAATAAATATGTAAAAATATTTTTGCCGTCGGCCTAAAAACCAAGCATTCTACAGATTCATTAACCTTTTTAACAGTCTTGTTGAAAATCTCAACAGATAGTGTTCATAAATTAGGATTTTAAACGGAAAACCCCACCGTAACACTAAAGTTCGTATACGAATTTTAACATGCAAATGAAGATTATAATCAGCTTGTGTATGCGCTACGTCACAGTGTTAAAGCTGCTATCCGGAACACAACAAATATGAGATTTTCTTTGTGCAAACACATTTTAACCGTTTAACTTCACGGTGCACTGGGCCTAAGGTTCAGTAAAAAGTAATCATCTCATAAAAAAAGATTAAATTTGTAAAAAAACATCTGTTACAATGCGGAAATATACCGTTAAATAAGGACTGCTACTTATAGTCATGTTTGTTGATTTAATATTGATGTACGGATGATCTGAAGGCGGAGTTTCTCATGCAAAGAGATATTGTACTTCCGATTTCGACACAATGAGGTTGTCCATTTTTTATGCTTATAAAACTCATTTTGGTTGTCTGGACACCAAAATAAGTCGATATAAAACCCAATTTATCAATGAAATGTCACTATTTCTGTTTTTATGAAATTTATTAAATGTAACTTTAAGCCTTTCCCTGATTATTTTGGTTTATATTGCAATTATATTTATAAAAGTTAGTTTACATATTAGTTACAAGCTCTGATGTAAATCGCAACGAAACACTCTGGATTAGTGCTAAAATATTTAATTTGAAATTAATTTTGTGAGTTAAGATACAAATGGCTTACATTTAATTTGAAATCCAAAATTTAGACATAATAAAAGTGAAACTTTGACGAGCAAATAATTACAAAATGATATTGCATACTTTCAACACCGTATTTGGAACACATCGGTAATACATTAGGGTATATTGTCAAATTTATGCATAATTGAACATGCAATAAGTAGTTCATGCAATGTTTTATACTCGACAACATGTTTACAACATAATACTTTTTGTATCCTTTTGATTGAGAGACGATAATATTGTTTTCGAATGTCAGAGTTTTAGATTTATGCCAAAATAATACTTTGTTTTAAACAATCTAACATACTATAGCCCTATATAAAAAGATAAACAATATAATCGTTTAATTAATATATAAAATGATTCAAAATATAATCGCGATTTGAGCACTTTTCTAAAACCTGTATATAGACATATATCTAATAATGTAGGTTAATAAAACTTCGAATCTGGTTAAATGTATAAAATAGAGTTCATGTCTTGGTTATGTTTGACAGATAGGCAAATTTTGTAATTTATCAAACACTTACATTAGACAATATTTCTAAACATTAGGCCGTCGGATGACATATTGTAGACAAATAAATAGTTTTTTATGATATGCTTGCATTACTTGTTTTTCCGAGTAAAACAGTACTAGCACCTACACTTAGTCAGGTATTATAATATCCGCAACAAACATACCTTTGTGATACAGTAACATTTTGCTGTCAATTTGGAAAAACAATTGAAATTTTACAGAAAATAAAACATTAAATAGATTATTAACATATGGAATGACAAGGTTTACCCGGCTAACAATTTATATGATTAACAGAACAACAACTCCTTGCCGTTAAATTTCTTTTACCTTTGACAATAACGTTGTATGTATAGATGAGACTGAACTTCCATGCCATTTGTAATATCATGAAATTGTTCTCTTAGCAATAAATGAACGCGTTAAAATTAATATATTGTTTACAATTAAGGATAAAGTTTGATTAAACTGGCGCTAAAAATACTTTGCACATAGTCAAGGCGGCTTCTGCTTCTTAGCATTTTTCTCGTAAATTGCCTATGCTTAATGCAGAATTAAACCAATTTATGACACCGCCAGACATGTAATCACTTTATCAAACACTCCTTATATTACAGTTTTTGACGTTCTTCCTGCCGATGGTATTAGAGAGAAGCACTTTATCGAAATCACATTAACACAACTGTTTCGGTATCAAACTAGCTGCTGTTATCTCCTTATTTCTTAACTAGAACTATGGTTGAATGCGATTCATACCCCCACCAATGTCCTTGACAGAAGACGACTTGGAAAGGTGGTTAAAGGTGGTTAAGGGAATAACTTATGTGGCACAAATACATAAAAAGAAATTATCTCTGGTGAAAAAAAGACTAATTGTACAGGTAATAGTATAAATATATATTATCAAATCATGTACGAAACAGTTATAAATAACCTTTCCTTTTCCCAATGTACTAAACATTTTATTTATAAGTCAATTTTTGACCTTCAAATGTGGCCTTGACCTTAATCTGGCACAAGGGTAAGATGGGTTTTGCACATCGCCCAGTTGGGGTGAACATTTGAGTAAAGTTTGAAAAAAAACCTTCCATTAGTATAGAATTTATAGAGCGGACACAACATATTTTCTAGTATTGATAGTATGTAAATTTGAAGACTTAAAAAGGGCATAACTTTGTCAAAATGCAATACAGAGTAATGAAACTTGACCTGCATATCTTATTTGCGACACCTCATACATCTTTTAAGTTTCAAGCAAATGCCTGAGCTAGTTTCAGAAATATTCAAGTACATGTTAAAATTTAAGAATAACCTTGTTGAGGTGAACATTTGAGTAAAGTTTGAAGAAAATTCTTCCATTAGTAAAGCATTTATAGAGCTGACACGACATATTGTATAATATTTGATTGTATGTAAATTTGAAGACTTAAAAAGGGGCATAACTTTGTAAAAATGCAATACAAAGTTATGAAACTTGACCAGCATATCTTAATTTTAACACTTCATATATATTTTAAGTTTCAAGCAAATACCTTTTCTAGATTGAGAAATATTCAAATAAATGCGAGAATTTAAGAATATTTTCTAAGTCAATTTTTGACCTTCAAGTGTGACCTTGACCTTAAGCCGGCAAAAGAGTGACATGGGTTCTGCACATGCCCTGGTTGAGATGAACATTTGAGCCAAGATTGAAGAAAATCTTTCTATAAGTGTAAGACGTACAGGGCGGACATGACATACTGTGTAATATTTGACTGCTTGATATTTGACCTTCAATTGTGACATTGACCTTGAGCTGACTCATGGGCAACATGGGTTCTGCACATTCCCTAATTGAGGTGAACATTTGAGCCAAGTTTGAAGAAAATCCTTCAATTAGTGTTGGGCTTACAGAGCGGACACGACTAACAGTGTAATATTTGATTGTTTGATATTTGACCTTCAATTGTGACGTTGACCTTGAGCTGACTCATGGGCAACATGAGTTCTGCACATCCCCTTGTTGAGGTGAACATTTAAGCCAAGTTTGAAGAAAATCCTTCAATTGGTATAGGAGTTATAGTGCGGACACGAAAATGGAGACGGACCGACGGACGGACCGACCGACCGACCGACCGACGCAGCGAATCCATTCTAGCCCCCCCCCCCCCCCCATTTTGTGGTGGGGGTATAAAGACATTACTTACACATACAAAATGCTCTTACACATGACTATTTGAAGGCTGTTGGGTCTATCCCAGTCTTCTGTCGTGTACAATGTTATGGACAAAATGATTCTTTAAAAATGCTGTCAGTTTTATATGCGAAATGTAAACAACTTTAAGTTATAGAAGACAATGGATTTTTTTACTCCACAACAGCAGGTGTCAAGAGCCTTGTAGCAGCTGTAAACGTTGCCAAGTACTTGACTTTAGTGCTGTTATATTTTTCTGGTCCTTTTAGGTCATTTTGAGAACTGCTCAAGCCAGTGCAAGGGGGAATGGGATATATTGCTCTCTTTCATTATCCATCATGTACAGACTCAATCAAGCATAGTCTGCAATTTTCATGTAATTTTAGTTAGGATTAATGTTTCTGAGGCATCACCCTTTTCCGGATTTTTGTAACAAATACTTCAACGTGTGTTCAAGCGTGACGTGTTTAATATGTGTAGTCATGTCAAATTGTAATATTTGATACCGTTCTTAAAATATATACATTATTATCCACTCTTAAGTATCGGGCATCTATTTTGGAACAGTTTCAGTATTTACTAACTTAGAGTTTGTACATACAAGTTGCTTTAGATATTAGTTTATACTAATTTATTTTTTAAAAAATTAGTTCCGTTTTGCCCGACGCTATAATCTTATTGAAACACTCTCGAATCAGTTCCTGGAACCAACCTTTACTAACCAATAAATGTAAAGTTCCTTGCTCACGGAAAGAATGGCTTGCTCTCGACGGGGTTAAAACACACAAGGCCTACAAACCGATTACTAGTCCGACGCGTTAACTACTCGGCCACGCCTCCACTCTTAAACTATTAGGAAACAACATTTATTATATTAAATGAACATTAATTGTGAATAGAACGTGGAACATGTATTTTGCTTATACATGTTTTGCCCTTTAAATTTGATATTTACTTCACGTCTCTGTTGTTAAATTGGGGAAAAAGATAGCAACGCATGTATCAGCCAGAAATGTCGTACATGTAATAATATAAGGTATACTGGAAACAAGCTTAGATTATATGATACTTATAACCAGAATATATTCCAATACCGAGTCTGCAATTTTCATGTAATTCCGTGTTTTGATTACTGCTTCCGAGGGATAATCTTAATTTAATATTTCCAGATTTTTTTTACATAAACATCAAATTGTTTTCTTCATTGTCATTTTTACAAGATAACATGCTGCTCCTTAAAGTAATATAATTTCAGGAAAACGTCTTCCTCTTTTTCTTCAATTTACACTTACCGCTTAACTGATCTAATAAACTATCACCTAATCCAATAAGACTTGAGATACAAATGAATGAAGCTATTCCGTTCATACTTTATGGCCGGTCTGCAAAGTAAGATTTATTGTTGTCAATGTATCTTAAGAGGAATGCTTTTTGTGTATTTGTGAGCTGCTTTTGAACAAAAATATTTTCATCAAAGAAAAGAACGGAGATGAGCTGAATTTACATTCACTCACATTTAATTAAGATTTTGTAACACTTTCATAAAATGTAAACAGAGACCAAACTGTTTATTTTCTTTTATAAGAATATGTTTCGTGTAAACAACGGCCGACTCAAAAATTATTATGATTAGTTATGTTTGACAATTTAAAAACATGTTTCCTTCCATTTTAAAAAGTTGTTACTTTCAACTGAACATTGATAGATACCTTTAAATAATGTCTGTTTCTATTTTCAAACACATTCAATTACAACTTGTTGACAAAAAATTCAATGTCTTTTAAGGTTCAAAACAAAAGAATGTCATGGTTCTTGGTCACTATTTATAAAAGTCCCGTAACAACAAAAAAACCTTATTATGTTCATTCTCTGTTTCCAATTCATGGGCGAGTTTTCTCATATTAAAGCAAATGTGTATTTTCATTTTTTACATATATAAAGAGTGATTCCAGCAATAAATCTTTCTTTCCCGTGATTATTTGCCAAATTTTCAATTGAGAGTTTTTATTATGTAATCAATTGTTCTAACAAAAAACATTCAATCAGTTTATCAACCACTCAATAAAGATAGAAATTGTCGTTCTTATCGTTTATCGCATTGCATACAGTAGTATTTTATTGATGAAACATAGATTCTTCAGACAGCTGAACGTTTTACTATTAAAACTTGTTTATAATATAATGCCATGTCAGTATCGGTTGCATTTATCTCAGTCTATGCAAAAACATGTTTGTCTAACCATGACACTTGTCGACTTTGCCTCCTGCACCTTCAATGTCTTTTCCGAGCCTGTTTACAAACATAATCCCAATAGGTTATCCAGTGTGTCTGGACATTTTTGAAAGCTTCATTCTTTGAAAGAAACATTATCGTTGCTCCAAGGCCCTTTAAACACCAGTAGCTGCGGGAAACGCAATCGTGAAGGTGGCAATATAAGGATTGCGTGTATTACACAATTATGTCTACATTTCTGACGTAGTCATAAAATTGAAAAATAAACATGGCATAAACAGATGCCATGTGATATAGGTCAAGGATCAACGTGTTTCCCTTCCAAGTTAACAAAATTAAAATTTTGAGATTTATTGCAAACACATAAATTAAATTATTCAAGCAGATGCGCGTCACGTAGTTTTTCCTGCCCCCCACCCCCTTTCTTCTTTTTTCTTGCATTCCTTAATTTAAAACAAACTGTGAAAAAAGTCCTTCTTGGTCCTGAATAACGCTTTCCTTTTAACTTAATCTAATAAAAAATTTAGAATACACATAAAAAATAAAGCTTCTAACAATATCTGACAGTAATAATTTACACATTTGTTATTGCTCTGCTGTCGTTAGTTTCTTTGCCTTTCTTCGGGGCATTTTGTTTTGTTATTTCAACACTAGACAATATTTTCAATTGTAAAATACAATCTTTCTTGAAAAAAAAACATAAATTAATTTTAGTTTCTCATGAAAAAAGCTGAGACTGCATTAAGATATATTTGGTCGTAAAAAGACATATTTCGTATTAAACATCAAGTAGACATAATGAAATCCCAGGGCACATTATTAAGGTGAAAAATTCAATTTTAAATTAATACTTTTGTTGATCCGATTAGAAATCAAATTTAAAGTAAAGAATGTTTGACTAATTACTCTGAAGTGTTATATAAGTATGCTAAAATAGAATAAAAACTTTTGTCAATGGAATGATACTTAAAGGCAACACTTTCATACGAACCAATGTGTGTAAAGTGTAATGAAACAAGCGTACAAACAAATCGTTTCAAAATCACATATTTAGATTAAGTAATACAGTACAACGGCTTTATTAAAAACAACAGAACAGAAATTTATTCAAAACTTGTACACGGTACATTATCTTACAATTTGTAATCTTAAATATACTATAAAATAGTCACATGACATTTAATATACATAAATAAAGCTATAAACCTTAAAATACATACTGTTAACAATGAAAATATAGATAAAGAATATGACATGAAATATTCTGCTTACTCCTACATAAAGGATTAGCCATTCATTATTACATATTATAAGACATGGATGATCTATTAGTCATAGCATCTCTGATATAGTAAGCCGAGTTACACAATATTTTCTTATTATTACAATTTAACAATTCAATAAATTTGACCATACTTGGTCTAACATAGTAGTATCTCTTAATATATTATTTACGAATTTCAAGAAAACAGGTACAATCATACTAATATAAATTGGTATTCAACTTCGATATCACGAAGGTTACAATATAAACAATATCGTTTATCTCTAGGAATTCTGTTTTACAATAACAATGGGTTTTATATCAGTAATGTATGTGAAGACATAACGTATTCTACTTATGCAAGCTCTAAGATTTCCTGGTATAAGTTCTGAATACTGTTCATAACCAACCCCACTCTTTAAATTATTATCAAATTCAAAACTGGGCTACCATTAAATTGAAAACAACGTTTATCTAAGCATATCAAATTATCTGCCAAACTGTATTCGGATGACTTTGTAATAAAATCAGCAAAGACATAATTTACAATTTTATATCAAATATTTGGATTACATAAAGTAGTACAACGGTTTCATTAACGAAAACATTTTTCCAAACATATCCAATTTTCCGTCAAAATGTATTCGGACGACTTTTTATTTACGCTTAACATTTAATAACTCAACACTTTAATGGCATCTAGAATATTTGTGTACACCTTTGCAATGTCATGTCCTTTTATGTTTTGCTTATCTTATATCAAGATTATATATAATTCAGTCCGAAAATAAAGGATTATATTCCTTTGGCGTCTAAAATATGTTGTTGTCTTTATTCAATATAGAAACAACATACATAAATTACATTGCTTGAATTATTGTCCTGACAGCAATATGTGTCAGAGCTCCTTTTCTTTAGATAGTCTTAAGTTGTTATACTTCCGTGATACTGTCAAGCTGGTTCAACTCAAGCATCTGTTTTGTTGTAACATAGACAAAATAACATTACTGAAACATTTTATTTTTTAGGATAAATGTCTTGTCCAATATTGTCATACTTACGTCATACAACTCTAGATATAAACCATATTTACGACCATTTTATACACTCGTAAATAACGCCTATTCATTTTTCAATATATTTATATTCATGGCAAAATGTAGCATTTACATAAAATGCAAAACTGTTGCATAAATAATTTCTTTTGACACTTTATCAATTCTTTGCAACCTCGACAATTTATAACTGAGGTTTTCAAAGCATAGACATAAAAAAGTACACAAGTGTGGAGAAAACACAATAGGACATTGTATATATTTTTATATAAAAAATCAATATGTTCAACAGTTATACATAACATAAAAAACCTGGACATAGTTTCCTTGTTTGCAAATATTGGTAAACTATTCATGGAATATTTAGAATCCATTTTTACTTCTTTTGTCATGAACCAGAATAAGTAAAATAGTAGCCCGTAGATATATTCAGAATAAAAAGCAAACGTGACTGTATCAAAAAAAATAAATAATTTGAAATATTTTTCAAAATACCATATAAAGAGATTTTCATATGTTGTTAATACAAAACTAAATTTGTTTATCCCATAACTATAGTTAAATTTAATATCATGATCTGTAATTACGCCTTGAGCTGACCAAGCTTTAACAAAGCGCAAAATGATTTTTTTCTTTTCACTTTAAAGTATTACCTTTTCATATCGAAATTCCACTTTATTTGGTAATCAAATGTTAAATTTTGGAATAAATATCGGAATGAAACTGCCTTGGTGTTTTAATGTGTATATTTCGGTTACAAATGAATTAACTAATTAATTAATTAATTAATTAATTAATAGGATAGCTTTATCAACATGAAATAGTTATTTATATAGATTATATTTATACAGTTACAATATACCTACCGTTATATTGCTTTTGAATGTATGCCATTTCAAAATAACCAAGCAAGCACGTTTGTCACATTTTGGTTATAAATTATAACCTCAGCAGAGCAACGTCCTTTATGAGACCGCAAGCATAATTTTAACCAATCAGGCAGTAATTTGTGTTATTAAGAAAGCGAAATTCTAAGCGAAGTTTCGCAAGTTTTAAGGGTTGCTAGACTCACATGCGACAATGATGGTCATAAAATAGAAACAAAAAACTCCATGCAAAATGATATCGATTATCATTGACTCGGTATTGTTAACTTTCGCTCCTCTTCTAGCCAAGGTGATTAATAATCGCTTTAAATGCCTTAAAAATGTTTTGAACGTATTCCATCATAAACCTTCCCGAATTGTGTCTTTTACGAAGTAGTATTTGAAATAAGCACATTAAAATTTTCTAGAAGTGTAGTATTTTCATCAGGTTATTCTTTGATAATAATTTGTATAAAACAGGTTATATGAGGTTTCGTTTTTTAATGATGAAAATATCCTAGCTTAGCTATCACTTTTATGTAAATGCTTGTTATAATTAAAATTTTATTAATTGTTATAATGCTTAATTTCCATATACTTCTATTTCTTAACACTGTTAAAGAATCAAATGAAATACAATAATTTGTGAATTTCGATTGTACAATGACTCTGGTGTTCCTTAGGTGTGTTAACAACATGGCACATGGTTTCTCGCCATTTTAACAAGTCGTATTTAGCCTTCTATACTTTTTCGAGATTCTCTTAAAAGTTCCAAAAAGTGTAAATGTGATATTCGCTTCCGTTTTAAATAAAACAGCTATAATTTGTAAGTATTACTTATCCTAGAAAAATAATATTCTTTTATTATACTCATGTTTCGTCATTTATGTGTACTGTAAACTTCGTTATAAAATGATAAACATATTTAGATCCCCAACTACTATTTCTGAGATCAGTTTATCAGCTGTTCAATATTGTATTATATATTATTATTATATTACTTTCAGGAAAAAAAACTTTCCAGCATATCATATAACTGATAATAGCACATCGGCCACTGATTTCGCAGAAGAAATGAAACATCTTTAAATCAATTAAACCTTTAGCATATAGAACAAAATGCATGTTATAGATTTTGTCATACAACACGCTTATAAATACTATTACATAACATAATACCAACTTATCAACTTTAAATCAAATTATTTCTCTTTTTTCTTGCTTGTTGCGATTCCTTACATAATACATCATCAGATTTCCGAAATGTTGTTTCCATGTATTATTCGAATCAATATTTGATTTAATCTAACTCATTTTTGCAAACTGTAATTAATTATAATAAAATATGAAATTTAACAAATGATCATCCTGAGTGCTTCTAACAACATGAAATAATCCGCTCGCTATTATTGGCGTGTGCAAGGCGTACTGGAGAGTCAAAACTGAGAACTGTTTACATAAAAACAGGAAACACATGTATACACATAAGAACCTACACATAATGTGATCCCGATAGACTTATGTTAATCTAAATTATTTCTATAAAAGGTAAATATAATCGATGCGCTTTGCGAGTCATTTGCCAATATAATTCCAAGGCAATTACCGTCCCAATTTATTTCTGCACAACCTGTCAAAAACGACAGTTACAACGCAATTGATATTTTATCTTCATCAAAAGATATTGAAGCAGACGACATTCAATTATCCCAAGGCAGGAGCACGAGACAAGTTATCAACTAAAACATTTGACTAACTTCTTTTGTGTCCATCAAAATCGGCACTGACATTTGGGTAATTGTAACAACATCTTTACAGGTAGGGTTTTGTCATGAAAATGTAGTTTGTGTTTCTGACAACAAATGATACATTTCGTTTTATTTGATGTCATCATAGGTAAAATATATTTACAAATACGGTTACCATAGGCTCGAAGCACCGTCTTAGATTATACCTTATACATGTACACCTTATTCTTATGTCATGCAATGTAATATTTATGTATATAAACGTCTTAAAAATGCAGGATATGGGTACGGTAGATGCCAAAGTATTCAATTTACAAAACCAATATCGATGGAACAATATTAAAAAGATAAATCCGAAGCCGTACTTTTTTAAGCTTACATTATCGTTTAGTTTGACTTTGACCAAAACAAATTATCTATTAGATATGAATAAACATGTTTATATATCTACTAAAATTAAGATTAAAACACAATCTTCAAATCTCTTTGACTATCGGACCAATTACAAATAAAACAATGTAAGGGGAAGATGTTGAACCAAAAGAAGTAAAATTAACAATTATGTTACAAAACATTAACCTGATTTTTTTCGTGTGCTGTGAAAGTTCTTGCAAGAAAGAAGTGAATGAAGTTTGTTCTAGAGAGTCAAAGCATAGAGTATCATAAACAGTTATCTGAGTTATAGCTGTCGGGTGGAGCTAGTTTTTCTAAATGTAAAAATGTAATGCCAAATATATGATATATTTCAAACCAAGAACTTGTTATGATGACATGCCACTGACGACTAGTATACCAATGGTGTAACCATTATAATAATGATGTCTGTCGAAAATGGCGTGTTGGACATTTTGTCCGATTATAAGCGTAATATGTTAAAACATTATTCAGATAATGCAAGTACATGTATATTTCAGAACTGTCACTATGTATACCATATGCCAAAGAGTGCAGGGGGGCTGTAACATTAACTGATGGTCAGTAGCTAAACTTACTCATTTTTTTAATTTCACTTATCTATCTCTCATTCACGTATTTCATTGGATGTTTTGCCTCTGCAAATATTTTAAATGCCGATTAAGTTGTTATAACGACTTTCGATTTGATTTGATATTTACGAGGTTTGCCGAGTTTCTACAAGACTATTTATATAAAAATATATTTAGCAAAAACAATTTTATTTATCTATTGACTTATACGTTTGCAGATCGAAAAGAAATAACACATCTACCAAAGTCATGTATTTCATGATTTTCAGGAAATACAGAATAATATTGAAAAATTGTGTTTTATTATTTTTGTTATGACTATTGAGATAATATAAAGGTGTGCATGTAAGTGTTTATTTAAGTTTAAATTTATGTATTTTGTCCTACAGTAAATACAGTTTTGTATCTACTGAACTATTTATAGTGTGTACATTTATCGTGGAAGGCACTAAAAAACAAAAAGATAATGTCTTGTTTCTTAACCATGTATTAAGTCATGTGGAAAATCATTTCTGACATTCGATATAATTTTACATTGATATTCATGAAAATGAAAATAGCAAGTACAAAAAAAGTTCTCCAGAGCAATTATCATGAATTACTTTAACAGACAACAATTCACCATTTTAAGGAAGCAATTGTTTGAATAGAAAAATCAAGGCGATTCTGTAATCCTATGGAAAGAAAAAGAAACACATGTTTGTGTGTAATAGAATTCGACATCAAAATTCATTGAAACTGATCTAAACAATCAGATTTACAATATACTTTTCATTATGGAACAACCAGATAGAAAGCAACTAATTCAAAAAGAGAAAACTGAAAAAACACTAGAAAATAATTAGAATTAGAGAAAAATACCTATAATTCATATAGTGTAACCTAATATTTCGTTTTTTAAATTTGTTATGAATATTCATTTCAGCATATTTGACATCTGAAAATATATAAAGTTTTCATGAAGCCACAACAGAATGTAGCTTCTCAACATATATGAATACGTTTTTCGATTTTCTTCACCATAAAGCGGGTTCGGGGACATCAAAATATTGAATCGTCTAAACATTAAGCAAGTTGAAAGTCAAATATCAATGCAATTATCTAGAACAGTAGATTGTTTATGCTAACTAAGATTAATGAATAGAAAATAAAATATGTTGTGCATTACTAGTAACAAACACGATGCGTTTTTACACAAACAAATAATCTTTTATCACATTTACGCCACATTTCATATAATTTAACAGCTTTTATTTGCACCGAAAATTAAGTTTAACAAAAGTAAAAAGGTAAAATGATATAAAAATTATTTAAAAAGTTTTTAGGGGTCAATCCGATACCCCTTGCCCTCCTTTCAAGAAAATTTTAAAAAAAAAGTGCCCAATTATTTTGCTCATTTTATGAAAAAAAAATAATTGAAATTGATCTGTATATTTTGTTTCGGGAAAATTGAAACAGTCGACAGTTATTATAAAAACAAGCTAAAAAAATATTTGTTGTTATTTGGGATGTTAAAAAAAAAACTTTTTTTTTAAAATTTAACTGATAAACGTTTTTTGGCAAACAGTTTCTGACTCAAATAAAAAACGATTTTGTTTTTATTTTTATAACGGTTTCATTTTATTTATTTTTTTATGTAATGAATTTAAAACATGACTTAGATGTTCAGACAAATTGTATGGTTGTATGGTAAAGAAATAACGCTGTTTTTCTATACTGTTGTTTGTTTAAGTTACCGAATAGTAAATGTGTTCTATAATTTTGCAATGAATATTTATATTTCATCATATTGGACATCCGTAATACCAAAAAATATTCATTTGAATATAAAATAGAAAAACATGAGTTTTGTCAAAAAAACAACTACAAAAGGTGACACAATAACATACAGTGTTCCATTTAATACATACATTTTCGTATGTCCGCCAACGTAATTTAATTCGGCTATAATATTACATTTGTCTGAAAATTGCTTAAGAAGCAGTTTTTGATATTTGCTATTTTTCATAGACAAACATTATTTGACACTTTGGAGACGGTGACCGCATAATATACTTGTGAAAATATAGATAATCACCAAATTTCTAGCAGCTCTGGTGGTTCTCCTAAAATATTGACGGAAATTGGCGGAAAATATAAAAAAAGAAACTGAAAAAACGATAAAATGTCCTCAGTAATCAGATATATATTTTACAGGATCTTACTTCATTTTTGACTTAAACTTCTTCTTTATAATCCTTATAATATCAACAAACAACATCATTTATAAAATGCAAGTCAAAAGACAAATGGAAGACAAATTAATACACTTGTTAGCTCACCTGACCACTTCGTGGTCAAGGTGAGGTAAATTGATGGGGCTATGTCCGGCGTCCGTCGTCGTGCGTCGTGCGTTGTGCGTCGTGCGTCGTCAACAATTGGGTTTTTAACAGTCTAGCAGTCACAGTTTTGATTGGATCATCATCAAACTTTGTCAGAATGTTTGTCTCAATGAAATACAGATCGATTTCGAAGGTTATCTCGGGTCAAAAACTAGGTCACAGGAGCTAAAAATAGAAAAAGCTTGTTAACACACTAGAGGCTGCAGTTTTCATCCAAATATTCTGGAAATTTGTCAGAAAGGATGTTTTAATAATATCAAGTCGAAGATGGGTCATGGGTCAAAAACTAGGTCACAGGAGCTAAAAATAGAAAAAGCTTGTTAACACTCTAACAATTGGGTTGTTAACAGTCTAGCAGTCACATTTTTGATTGGATCATCATCAATCTTTGTCAGAATGTTTGTCTCAATGAAATACAGATCTAGTTCGAAGATGGGTTATCTCGGGTCAAAAACTAGGTCACAGGAGCTAAAAATATAAAAAGCTTGTTAATACTCTAGAGGCTGCAGTTTTCATTCAAATATTCTGGAAATTTGTCAGGAAGTTTGTTTTAATGATATCTAAATCAAGTTCAAAGATGGGTCATCTCGTGTCAAAAACTAGGTCACAGGAGCTAAAAATAGAAAAAGCTTGTTAACACTCTAGTGGCTGCAGTTTTCATCCAAATATTCTGGAAATTTGTCAGGAAGGTTGTTTTGATAAAATCTAGGTCAAGTTCGAAGATGGGTCATCTCCGGCCAAAAACTAGGTCACAGGAGCTAAAAATAGAAAAAGCTTGTTAACACTCTAGCGCCTGCAGTTTTCATCCAGATATTCTGGAAATTTGTTAGGAAAGTTGTTTTGGTGATTTCTAGGTCAAGTTCGAAGATGGGTCATCTCCGGTCAAAAACTAGGTCACATGAGCTAAAAATAGAAAAAGCTTGTTAACACTCTATAGGCTGCAGCTTACATCTAAATATTCTGGAAATTTGTCAGGAAGGTTGTTTTGATGATATCTAGGTCAAATTCGAAAATGGGTCATCTCCGGTCAAAAACTAGGTCACAGGAGCTAAAAATAGAAAAAGCTTGTTAACACTCTAGTGGCTGCAGTTTGGATTAAAAGATCATTCTGGAAAATTTGTCAGGAAGGGGGTTGTTTTAATGATTTTTTTAGGTCAAGTTCGAAGATGGGTCAGGGTCAAAAACTAGGTGACAGGAGCTAAGAATAGACAAAGCTTGTAAACCATTCTAATGGCTGCAGTTTTTCATCTAAATATACTGGAAATTTGTTTAGAAGGTTGTTTTTAATGATAATCTAAGTCAAGTTTGGAAGATGGGTCGTATCCGGTCAAAAAATAGGTCACATTGCCCAAATATGGAAAAATCTTTATAACACACTAGAGGTCACACATGTTTTGACTCAGTTGTCATCAAGGAGCTAAAAATAGAAAAAAGCTTCGTTAAAACACTCTAGTGGGCTGGCAGTTTTTGGATTAAAATATTCTTTGAAATTTGTCGGAAGGTTGTTTTAATGATTTCTAGGTCAAGTTCGAAGATGGGTCATGTCTGGTCAAAAACTAGGTCACAGGAGCCAAAAAAAAGAAAAAAGCTTGTTAACACTCTAGTAGGCTGCAGTTTTCATTCAAATAACTCTGGAAATTTGTCAGGAACCGTTGTTTTTTATGTATATCTAGGTCAAATTCAAAGATGGGTCATCTCCGGTCAAAAACAAGGTCACAGGAGCTAAAAATAGAAAAAGCTTGTTAACACTCTAGGGGCTGCAGTTTTCATCCAAATATTCTTGAAATTCGTCAGAAAGGTCGTTTTGATGATATCTAGATCAAGTTCGAAGATGGGTCATGTCCGGTAAAAAACTAGGTCAAAGGAGCTAAAAATAGAAAAAAGCTTGTTAACACTCTATAGGCTGCAGCTTTCATCTAAATATTCTGGAAAATTGTCAAGAATGTTGTTTTGATAATATCTAAATCAAGTTCAAAGATGGGTCATCTCGTGTCAAAAACTAGGTCACAGGAGCTAAAAATAAAAAAAGCTTTATAACACTATAGTGGCTGCAGTTTTCATCCAAATATTCTGGAAATTTGTCAGGGAGTTTGTTTTGATAAAATCTAGGTCAAGTTCGAAGATAGGTCATGTCCGGTCAAAAACTAGGTCACAGGAGCTAAAAATAGAAAAAGGTTTTAACACTCTAGTGCCTGCAGTTTTCATCCAAATATTCTGGAAATTTGTCAGGAAGGTTGCTTTGGTGATTTCTAGGTCAAGTTTGAAGATAGGTCATCTCCGGTCAAAAACTAGGTCACAGGAGCTAAAAATAAAAAAAGCTTGTTAACACTCTATAGGCTGCGGCTTTCATCTAAATATTCTGGAAAATTGTCAAGAATGTTGCTTTGATAATATCTAAATCAAGTTCGAAGATGGGTCATGTCCGGTCAAAAACTAGGTCACAGGAGCTAAAAATAGAAAAAGCTTGTTAACACTCTAGTGGCTGCAGTTTTCATCAAAATACTCTGAAATTTGTCAGGAAGGTCGTTTTGATGATACCTAAGATCAAGTTCGAAGATGGGTCATGTCCGGTCAAAAACTAGGTCACAGGAGCTAAAAATAGAAAAAGCTTGTTAACACTCTAGTGGCTGCAGTTTTCATCTAAATATTCTGGAAAAATGTCAAGAATGTTGTTTTGATGATATCTAAATCAAGTTCGAAGATGGGTCATGTCCGGTCAAAAACTAGGTCACAGGAGCTTAAAATAGAAAAAGCTTGTTAACACTCTAGGGGCTGCAGTTTTCATCCAAATATTTTGGAAATTTGTCAGGAAGGTTGTTTTGATGATTTCTTAATCAAGTTCGAAGATGGGTTATCTCCGGTCAAAAACTAGGTCACAGGAGCTAAAAATAGAAAAAGCTTGTTAACACTCTAGTGGCTGCAGTTTGGATTAAAATATTCTGGAAATTTGTCAGGAAGGTTGTTTTAATGATTTCTAGGTCAAGTTCGAAGATGGGTCATGTCTGGTCAAAAACTAGGTCACAGGAGCTAAGAATAGACAAAGCTTGTAAACATTCTAATGGCTGCAGTTTTCATCTAAATATTCTGGAAATTTGTTTAGAAGGTTGTTTTGATGATATCTAAGTCAAGTTGGAAGATGGGTCGTATCCGGTCAAAAATTAGGTCACATTGCCCAAATATCGAAAAATCTTTATAACACACTAGAGGTCACATGTTTGACTCAGTTGTCATCAAACTTAGTCATGATGCTTGTTTAAGACATTGCTTGGATGCGGTTGTGTCAGGTGAGAAATCCAGGGCCACTATGGCCCTCTTGTTTATAATACGCTCGCTTTATTTGTCCATTAATTTAGAATAAAACAAGATACTTGACTTGTCATCAAGCATTTAGTTTTTAAAAGCAGTTAAAAATTTATTAACTATATGTTTAGATAAATTATAGTAATGTATCAAATGATCAGGTGTTTTCTGTTTGGGTTTTTATGCGTTAATTAGCCTAGCTTAGCTTATTAAATTCTAAATATCATTATTGAAAAAAAGCTCATAGCACATATCAAAATTCAGATGTTTGAGATGGATACATGTACGCATTTTATACGCCTTTCTGCGCCTTTTTCACCACCCCCCATCCTTTTGCTTTCTCGAATGGTGAAAAATGCCTTATTTAGGACCCCAAACACTTGTTTTTGTTTGAGAAATGTTGTTTAAAAAATTGACCACTTTTTCGGCGCCGTCCCCCATCTAAAATATACATCAGGGGGTTGCCAGAAGGGGGATGTGCCCCCTTGTATTTGGGGGGGTTGGAGGGGCGGAGTCCCCCTCATCGCCAAGAAATTTTGGACTTGTGAGAGGCTAAAAATGACCCCTGGTCGATCATAAGGTAACGTGTAACAAATGCTGAAAAGCCTTTGACTCTACCTCAATCAACTGAGAAGTGGCAGCACTTTGAAATCAATTTTGATGGAAAAAAATCAACGCAAAATAGTGATATTTGACAGTTTTGAGATGTCCCCTAGTTGCCATGATAAAAGAAAAATTAAGACTGAGCATGTTGTTACAAAGGCAATTGTCCAGTCAACATTTGTGCCAAGTTTGATTAGTATTGAAGCAGTTTTTTTTATAGTTTTATAGCAACTTGAACTTGTAACGGGAGACTTTTCAATGAAAACATCCATTTTTCACAAAATGCTCATGGGGTAATGTGTTAAAATAAAATTGTCTTTTGATTTTTTACAAAACATGATAGTATTTTAAATAAGTTTTCAAAACAAATAAAGAAACGTTAAGTCTTAAATTCAAAATTATGAAAAGAGGTTATTTTAATACAAGTGTAGTAAATGAAATTAGCATTCCTCATTTTTCAGAAATGCTTACGTACCTAGCAAAAAATGCAAAGAATGTTTGTGTATGTTTCGTTGTTGTTGTTTTGCTTTGATGTGATTTTTTTGTTTGTTTGTTTTTGTTGTTTTTTTCTTCTTTTTTGTTTGTTTGTTTGTTATTGGTGTTACTTTTTTATTTTTTGTTGTTATTTTTCATTGTTTGTGTGTTTTTGATTTTTGTTGCTGTTTTTGTGGTGTTTTTTTCTTTTTATAATAATGCATCTTTTTCAAATTTTCTTACAATACTTTATCATTTGAATGTCCAAGATCACCGAAATAATCATGTATATCATGGAATTATTTTTTCCTTAAACTCTTATTATCAGACATGCATGTGTTATCTGAACACCAGACTCTTTTGAGAGTCATAAAACCGATAAATTTGAAACTGAAATAGATTCATTACCAGAATATAGCTATGCTTGTCTATCCCCTGATATTAAATATTTCACTGGTATATTTGATAAAGCCTACATAATCTAGTATATGCTGCAATTTTGTCTCAGCATTACTGTAAATAAGGGTTAATAATGAATGTAGAATAGTTCTCTAATACTTATTAGTGTAGGCGAGTTAAGAAAATTGCAATATTTAATATCATTATTTCATCGGAGGGAGTTATTTTCTGCAGATGTTGTTTTTTTATTATTTCGATTTATATGTAAAGTTAGGAGTAATAGACATACTCTGGAATCCGTTCGTGGATCCATCTGTGCATTTAAAGGAAAGAACAGACATTGAGCCCACTCGATAAGAGATCAATATTTTACTTGTCCAATGCATTCACCACTTTGTCATGCTTCTAATTTGTTTAATGCCTCTGTATGATATGCAAGTTATAATTATAATGTTTTATTCTTTAGGACAACTGTGTTCGTAATTCAAGAAACACGAAAATATTTGTACATTGGAACTGATACAGTGTGTAACAAAATAGACTCAATTATTGTAAGACTTTTATTTATGATGCATTGACAAAACTGTGTTATTTGTATTGGAGATATCTTATTTGATGTAAATTTCACGTAAATTTTATTAATATTAGATTTTATATATATTCTCAATGTCCATTTGATGTATGACCGCCTTAATGGGCAATAAAACTTGACTAAACAAATACATTAAGGAAATTTGTTTGTTTTGAATGTAAGATTGAAATATATTTCACTGAGTGAACACCAGAAGCAATATTGTCACGAGTGGCGTAGCCACGAGTGAAAAAAGAAAGGCTGGTGTTCACGAATGAAATATATTTCAATCTTATATGTAAAACAAATAAATTTTCTTTTCGTGTCATGCTTTTTAGTGATTTTAAGTATTTAGCACTGATTTTGCCGCGTAAAGTCGCGCAATCTCCTTAATGACGTCATCATATCATGACGTCACGTTATCAATTTTGAAATATAGTTCTGTTAAATTTCTCTAATTTTATTACATATAACATCATGTATGATGACATCGACTTTCTTTTCCTAAAAATGCAAAATTTACGTATGACGGCATTTATTTTTTACTGTTATACAATGTAGTTATGTTATTCTTTTCATCCGCATTCAGATATAGTGCGGCTTCAGTCAAAATTATATTTTATAAATTTTACTAGACGTGTTAATCAGAAAATAATCGTCTGATATAATATTACAGTAAAATACTGGAAAGCATGAAATAAATGTATTTTTATGCAACTTGACACATTTTTTAATATTATAATGAGCAAAACAGGCATCATGCCTCATATTATGATATACAAATTCTAAAATATATAAAAGTTGATTTTATATGATTATGGATATTTACATTCACTACGATCTAAATAAATGAAACTACAAACTTTCTTTCAATACTTCTTTTGAACCAAAAATTATCATCTCAAAACTTATATAAAGTGATACGGTATGTATTGATGCTTTAATTCCTATATGCAAATATACATTCAATATTCTATATATAAATGTCATTACTTTATTTATTTTTTGTTGATGAATACAAACTATTTTTATTCCAACAAGGCATACTCGACATTCAATCTGTGATTCAAATTAAATCAGATGTTTGTCTTCAAATAAAAATTAATTATTTAAATCCAGTTATTTACAAATTTCATTTCACTTTGGAATAGCTCATTTACATTCTATCAGGAGAAATAAAAATTTAATTAAGCACCAAACTGCATGTCATGTGAAATCTGTAAGTGCGACACAGACTAAATCTGATGAAAATAAAACTTATTTGTAATGTATTTGTAATGTTTCCCAATGTTGTAAATTAAGTACGCAACATACACAAAAAGTACATGTACTAATTTCTTAAAGCCTCGATAAGCCTTAGAAATTAAATCATTCTTATTATATTTAAGTTGTAAGTATGTACTTTCTGGGGCATAATGTGCCTTTAAATAAATATATATTTATTGACGTAAAAAGTAATAGCTTTATATGACAATTGTTTTTATTGATTTTTATTTTGCTTTAGAAATAAAACACATTTTATTTCATTACATAAGTAGAATATATATATCAAATATTTAAATTTTATAATTTCTATGAACGATATCCTTTCTTGTCATTGAATCATAAATTGAGCAACATGTTAATAATAAATGAGTAAAAACATAATCATAAAAAGGGACTTCTATGTCACTTATTTTAAAATGTGTTACTACATATTCCACCCTCTTCCTCGCCCACGACTTTTTCATGCAAATGTCGACTATTTCTATATGACTTCGATGCAGATTGTATGTATGTTTTGTTTGTTTGTTTTTTGTCTATAAAACATCCTTCATACATACATTAGCTCTTATTATTACTTCAGTGGTAATTTTATGACTAATACATATGCAAAAGAGCGCTTAATATTGATATGCCCGTAAAAAATGCCCAACAAGCCATGTTTGGTATATATTTGAAAAGAATGCCTGATAATATCTCCGATGAAATAAACAATGGTATACAAGGAAACGCGCATTAAATCAAAATATTTTATTGCATACTGTGCAAGGCTCTCTCTTTGTTTTGGGGATTCGTAAAGTATAATTTGAACAATTATTTACACTAAAAAACCTAACCTCAGTAGTTTTGAGATAAAAAGGAAAACATAATCAAATATGTACTGCTGCTTCTTGTGTAATTGGTCGCAACGATAGCAATTGATATTACCATCACCTTTGGGCTTTAACGTGCTAACTCCTATTACATTTGAATGAAAGTTAACCCGTTTCTGTTCTAGGTTGACGTAACGTTTGAACATGCTCTCCAATTTATCTCCTCGATCAAAGTCATCTTCCGAATTAGTTATCTATTAAGTTCCGTGACATAGAAAAATTCTAGACGCCTTATACATTTAGGTCTCTACAACGAAAAAATAAATATGGTAATAAAAAAGTAAAATTATTTAATGTTGTAGATTCTAGGTCTCAGTGGAAATGGAATGCAAAGATAAAATATTGCAATTGATATTAATGTTGTGGTTTATATATAGAGGATATTGAATGAGTGTAGTTTAATACTAAATTTATTAAACGAGTTGAATAAAATCATATTATGCGAGCCTCTGGCGAGCATAATATTGTTTTATTCAACGAGTTTAATAAATTTAGTATTGAATCTACACGAATGTGATATTCTATTTATCACATATATAAAATAAGAACAGTAAACTGTTAAAATGAGTATTTTTTTTAATGACGCGCCAATAGTGAAACGCTAACATTAGCGCGCTTTAACGCTATGTTTCTATATAGCGCAAATGACGTCACGTCAAAGTGTTATTACACTAGTGTAATATCGTTTTTATTAAATGGCTTTATTACACTCCTGCGCCGCGGTTTATGTGATAAGGCTATTTTTTATATTTAAGCAAGTGTATATAAGTACAAGCAGTGATAAAAATCTCAACGGGACTTTTTATCTATATAAGTGCTAAAATAATTCATTCGAAATCTATTTTGTGATTTAAAATACAAATGAATAAATCCAAAGTTCAAGACATGATTATAGTTAAACTTTGACGATCTTGTGCAAATAATTACAAAATTGCATTGCACACTTCCAACACCGTATGTCTAACACATTGCTGATACCTTAGGGTATATTGCCAGATTTATGCATATTTGAACATGCAATAAGTATTTCATGCAATGTTTTACACTCGACAACATGTTTAAAGGATGATGCTTTTTGTTTCCTTTTTGATTGGAAGACGGAATAAAAGTGTTAAAATATGCGTCAGTTTAAAATTTCAAGACGATATTTTAATAGGACATTCAGCATACTCTAATATTCTTGTCGAATGTTAGAGTTTTAGATTTATGCAAAAAGAATGATTTGCTTTAAGAAATTTAACATACTATACAGACGATTCGTATATAGAAATTGATTCAAAATATAATCGCGATCTTTGAGCACTTTTTCTAAAACCTGTATATAAACATATATCTTATTTTGTAGGTTAATATAGCTTCAAAGCAAAAATCGCTCTTACAAATAATGAGAACTTTCTGGTTAAATGTATCAAAATAGAGTTCCTGTCTCGGTTAGTTTTGACAGATCAGCAAACTTCGTAATTTATCAAATACTTACATAAGAAAATCTTCCTGAACATATGGGCGTCGGTTGACATATTGTAGACAAATAAATAGTTATTATAATATGCTTGCACTACTTGTTTGTTGAGTAAAACTGTTCTTACATCTAAATTAGTCAGGTATTATGGTGTGTTATATATATTTCAACATGATTGTCTTGCTTGTGATACAGGAACATTTTCTGTCAATTTGGAAAAACAATTGAAATTTTACAGCAAATAAAACATTAAATACATTATAAACATATGAAATGACAAGATTTACCCGGCTAACAATTTATATGAATTACGGAACAAGAAATCGTTGCCGTTAAATTTTCTTTTTTCGCTTTCACAATAACGTTATATGTGAGGATGAGACTGAACGTTTATGTCATTTGTAATATTATGAAATAAAGGAACGCGTTAAAATTGATTATGTTGTTCACAATTAAGGATAAAGTTTGATTAAACTGGCGCTAGAAATATTTTTCACATAGTCAAGACGGCTTTCTTCTTCCTAGTATTTTTTCTCGTAAATTGACTATGCTTAATGCAGAGTTTTATCAATTTATGTCCCCGCCAGACATGTAATCACCTTATCAAACACTCCTTATATTACAGTCTTTGACGTTCTTTCTACTGATGATATTAGAGAGGAACACTTTATCGATGACACATCAACACAACTGTTTTTGGTATTAAATTTGCTGCTATTATCTTGCTATTTTACTTGCACGCACGGATGTTCTACTATTTGTTCCACCTGATATTTAAAAGGTTGTTGGGTCTATCTCAGGCTTCTGCCGTATACAATAGTTTCGTATAATGTAAATTATTATTCTAAGTATTGTCGGTTTTACACGCAAAATGTCACCAATTTTGTGTTATTGAAGACAAAGTATTGTAACAAATACTTTAACATGTGTTAAAATAGTCGTGTTAATGATGTGTCATTATGTCACACCCACGTTTAAATGTTGCATATTTATATTAATTTTAACTATAAGGCAATTCTATTGGAACAGTTTCAGTTAGATTTTACATACAAATTGCACTAGATATTAGGGAAACCCCTTTAAAAAAAACATTAGTTGTGAATAAACAGGGAATCATTTACTTCGTTAATATTGCAATTTTAACAGAATATATTCCAATAATGCTATGGCTTCAATTTGTTTTCTTCATTGCCTTTTTACAAGATTACATGCTGCTCCTTGAATTAATAGAATTTGCGAAACCCGTCTACCTCTTTTTCTTAAATTTACACTTACCGCTTACCTGATTTAATAAACTATCCCCTTATTTGATAAGACTTGAGATACAAATGAATAAAGCTATTCCTATTTTATGACTTTATAGCCGGTCTGAAAAGTTAGATTTATTGTTGTAAATGTATCTTAAGAAGAATACTTTTTGTGAGTTGCTTTTTGAACAAAAACATTTCCATAAAGGAGTTGAACGAAGTTGCTGAAATTACATTCAGTCACATTTTATTAAGATTTTGTAACACTTTTTCATAAGATGTTAACAGTAGACGATTTGAAGGATATCTTGTTTTAGTTGACAAAAAAAGGAAATATGTTTACCAATTTAACAATAAAATTATTGAAAAACATGATTATTTTGTAAAGTATTTGAAAAACAAGTTTAAAAAGTATTTTATGATGGAAAAATAAAATATGGTTTGATTCACAATCACATGTTAAATTTGAAGACACAATATAACGTCCATTTATTGCTTATAATTTTATAAAGAACAACAATTGACGATTCAAAGTTTAAATTTGTTTATGTGATCGCTGAAAATTACAGCTATTTCTGTATGTAGGTTCTAATCACTTGAGAATCTTCATACCTCGTCAATAACTCAAAACGTGCGATTAGATACAAGACTATTTTTTTCTATTTTTATTAGAATATGCTTTTTGTCGAAGGTGAGTATGATTTACAGTAATCTTTGAAAGTAAAACAACATGTTCTCATATTTCAGTTTTATTATAAGATTTTGTTACTTCCTACTAAATTTTAAAGCAGCACGCCTTCAGATTAATGCGTATTTTCATGAAAAGTTTGAAAATGTGTTTTAAAGTATTATTTAGTGAAATAACCAAAAGGAACAAATTAACACATTATCAATGACACTCACAACCCACGTTAATCAGTAAAAAGAGGAAAAAATATGCAAAAATAGCCCTTACTGCGTTAGTAACGCAGCGGAAATATAGTTATAAATACTGAAAAATCAGTCATTAATCGCACATTACATGTATGTTATTACTTGAATCTTGAATATTTTTACTTGTCCTAAAATCTTAGGACATTTTTCTCAAGTTTTTTTTCATTGAAATATTTTCGCTCAACTGGAGGCATGCAGCTTTAAAATACTTGCACATTCATATACAACATTTTCACAAAAATCATAAACACTACAATGCCTTTTAAAACAAAAGAAATTTTATTGTTTTTTGGTCACTATTTGTAATGGTCTCGAAATAAAAATAAAACCCTTGTTGTAATGTTCATTCTCCGTTTTCAATTCATGAGCGAGATTTCTCATAAAACCAAATGGGTATTCATACAATTCATACAAAAAGAGCACTTCCAACACTTAATCTTTCTCTCTCGTGATATTTTGCCAAATTTTCAATTCAGAGTTTTTATTATGTAATCAAATGTCCTAACGAAAATACATTCTATTAGTTTCAGTCTATTAACCACTCCTTAAAGATAAATTTTGGCGTTCTTATCGTTTGTCGCATTGCAGACAGTAGTATTTTATTGATGAAACATAAAATCGTCAGACAGCTGGGCGGTATACCATCAACACTTATTATTATAAAATTCCATGTCTGTATCTGTTGCTTTTTTCAAAACATGTCTGTCTGATCATGGCATTTGTTGATTTTTTCTCCTACATCTTGTATGTCTTTTCCGCCCTATGCGTTTCCCCGTGTGTCTTGATGTTTTTTTGCTTTTTTTGGGGAAATGCATTCTTGGAAAGAATGATAGTTCTGCTTAGGCCTGTTTTTCATTACAACGGTCATTGCTGCGTAAAACGCAATCGTGTAGGTGGCAACATTTGGATTGCGTATATTTCAAAATTGTGTTCATATTTTTGATGTTGTATTAACATTTAAACATATACATGGATATAAAGATGCCATCTGTTCTAGGGCATAACAAACGTGTTTCCCTGCAAAATCGACAAAATTTTAATTTGAGTTTTACTGCGACATTGCGATCACATATTTTAAGCACTGCTGCGCGTCACGTGATTTTCATTTTTTCCTGCACATTATTTTTTTTATTTAATTATTTTTTTTATTTAGATAATCTAAGTATGGAAGGTACTGTCTTCAAAAATTTGTAATTCTTGAATTTTAGAATTTAACAACATGATCACATGAATGTGAAAAAGCCTTTAACAAAACTTACTACTAGAAGGCTTCCCGTACTTCACTTCAGTTTTGTTATAATTTTTTGGTCCCTCTGGATCATTGAGTCCAGCACTTTTAAGTGTTTTGAATTTAGTACCGTTCAAGCCGGTAGGGGCGTGAGGGATGTTCCACATTTTCATTATACTTCATGTTCAAACACAAACAAACCGAGTCGGCAATTTTATATGTAATTTTGCTGTTTTAAATGCTTCCGAGTGATCAATTTTTCCTGAAATTTACTATACTCGTTACAAGAAAGTTAATTGACATAGATTTATATATACAATTTAAACTGTGAAATCAGAACATAATCCCACAATACTACGACTACACATTAATACAACTTATAATTTTTATATGTTTCTCGTCATTGACGTTTTCGATTTTTTGCATTTCTTTATTTAATACAAACTCTGGAAAAATTTCTTCTTGGTCTTGATTTATGCTTTCCTTTTAACTTAATCTAATGAATTGTTTTATATACACACAGAAAATGAAGCTTCTAACAATATCTGACAATAATAAATACACAATTGTATATTGCTTTTCTGTTGTTAGGTTCTTTTCCTTTCTTCGGGGCATTTTGTTTTGTTATTTCAACACTAGACAATATTTTTCAATAATAATGGTTAAAACAATCTTTCTTGAAAAGAATTGAAAAGAAGATAAATTACTTTTAGCGTCTGATGATCTGATGAAAAAAAGGCTGCGATTGCATTAAGATGTTATTCTAATATATAGTTGGTGGTAAAAAGACATATTTCGTATAAAACATCAAGTAGACGGTCTAAATGATTTCCCAGGGCACGTTATTAAGAGAATAATTCAATTTTAAATAACATTTTTGATTAGAAATCCAAATTAATGAAACATGTATTGACTTTAAAGTAAAGAATGTTTGAAAAATTACTCTGAAGTGTTATACAAGTATGTAAAAATGTAATTAAAACTTTCGTCTGTAGAATGATACTTTTAAATGAACTAATGTATGTAAAATGTAATGAAACAAGCGTACAAACAAGTCAATTCAATATCAAATATTTAGATTAAATAAAATAGTAATACGTCTTTATTAACAACAACGTTATTCCACTCATATCAAACTTTCTGTCAAATGTATTCAAAGAACTTTGCAATAAAATTCGCATAAACATTATTTACAATTCCGCAATATTACAAAATCGTCATGATAATTTCTGGTAACATTTGGGTTAATTGGATGACATCGCCTGCTTGTTCATGACACCTTAAAAATACTTTAACACTTACTGATAAAAGAAAAAACGTAAATTTATGTCTGTAAATTATGTTCCGTGTAAAACTATTAGAAATAAATGGGTACCGAAAAGTGCTATTTCTAAGTGATGTTGGGGGGATATCATATTCTGCTTCAATATCAAAAACTGCTACTTTCTACTGCACATTTCATGAAATACCATTGTATTTTATCTTGTTTTATCTTATAAATATATTTTTGTCTTCACTATCCTAAAATTTCCATCAAAGAAAAAATCATATGTTTGAGATCATAAATTGTTGGTTCTTTTTGTTCTTTTGTTCGTTTACTTTTTAAAGCAGCACGCCTCCAGATTCATGTTAAATTTCATGAAAATTTTGATTATGTATTTGACAGTAAAATATTGTGAGGTGAACAAAAAAAATTATTTACATATTGCAATTGGCACTTACAATCCATGCAAATAACCAAAAAGAGGTTAAAATGTGCAAAAAAGCCCTTCCTGCGTTAGTAACGCAGTAGAAATGTGGCGATAAAATACAGCAAAATCAGTCTTAAATCGCAAATAACATGCAAACTTTAACATTGATCTTGATTGTTTTTACCTATCTTGAAATATTAGTACATTTATCTCAATTTTCATTTTCTTGAAATATTTTGGCTCATCTGGAGGCGTGCAGCTTTAAGGGGGTGGTTGTGTTTTTGTACATGTATATAGTTTCCAAAAATATCCATCAAAGAAGACATCATATATATGCTGTCAAAATTGTTTATTTTATTCTGTTGTTAATGTCTTGTTTCATTTATTTTACTTGCTGATTTGTTCGCCGGTCTTATAATAATTAGCTGTCGTCTGCTTCATGATATCGACCTTACGATACAATATCAGTTGCTATGTTCTACACATATCTGACACACTGAGAAGGAAAATAATGACACGTTATTTGCCTTTGAATTATTTCTGTTAAGAAAAGAACGGGGGCCATCGAAAAAAGTCATCTTGTCCTAAGCAGGAGTAGATAAATATAACACCGCAAAAACTGCATAACATCTGGTGTGCAAAATACAGAGAAAAAAGGACTCTCTTAAGAAGAGGTTCAAAACGATAAAATTGAAAATGTTGATGCCTCGGTTTGATTAAGCATGTTTATAAACGGTACTGTCAAGTGCAAACTACTGTCAACGCCCCTAGCACCGACTTAAACAGAATGCAACAATGTTATGATAATTACTATGCGATTTTCTTTATATTATCTGACGACTTTTACTTCCAACACATACCCTTATCTACAGAAATGCAAGTTTAAATCATATACAGACCAGATAACAAAATAAATATCGCAAGTCAAGTAATACACTATGCTTGGAAATAAACGTCAATAACAACTGCTTTCATCGTGATTAACCCTGTCAAGGGAAAACTGTTGTTTCCTTGAGCATCACAACAAAACGAACATAGTACCCATTGATCAGTAATTGTTACTTCCTCTAACGAATTTAAGAGTGAGTAAGATTAAAGCTTCCCACTTAATCCGTTTAAAATAACTTCCGTATAAACTATAAATAACAAAAAACAACTTCTACGGTAGATACAGTGTGAATCCTGATAGAGTCTGGAACAATGCATAATATAGGTATAAGCATGAAATGTCAACTTCATCTATTTAAAAGGCAATTAACATAGGCTTTATCATTCGAAACCATTAAAAGCAATCCATATTTTAAATGAATTGTGATCAATATATTCCTTATGTACATGGTTTTCAACTTTAAAGGAACTCCACTGAAGTCCAATGGCCTTATAACATAAAATTTGTAAATCTTGCAACTATCATTTGAGGCACTGCAAATAAAAAAAATATACCAACAAAGTTCATGGATAAAACAGCAATATAGTCATAAAAAAGATATTTAAAAAAAATGCGGGTGGGGGAATGGACTAAAATGTGCTTGCAATTTATTGGTCTAAACCTACATCAATTGCTACCTGAGTATCGGACAAATAATTCCCGTCGAGTCATGTCAACAACCCTCAATGCAATATAAAATATTTAAATGCCAAAGGTTTTAAGGTGTACATATGTACGAAAATATTTTACTATTATATAAAAACTTAGTTGAATACTGCTGTTAAGTTTGTTTCTGCATCAAAGTATATTTTCTGAAATCTGATGAAAATAAGAAGATTTGATTAAATAATCTTAACTGGCTAGTTTAAATAATATATCCCAATAGGATTTATTTTTTTCTAATCTGTAATAAGATGGTTATTACTAGCCAGAAGTGATTTAGAAGGTTTTAATCCCGTGAAAGAGTAAAGATAAAAAATCTGTTGTTCATGGCATTCTTTGAATTAAATTATGCTTTGAATAAAAGTCTCAATGTTTTTCACAATTACTTGCCAAATGCTAACTGAATGTTATGAATCCCTAAATGTTAAAAAGAACATTTTTGCTTTGTACTCAATTGAAAATTATACAAGCATACATTTTATTAATCATATATTATGCTTAAATTTGTTTTAAAAATACATATAATTGCACAAAATCAACATCATTGAAGTATACAGAGAAAATATGTTACGTTTTAAACTCGACACAGGTTTTTCATTGAGAAAGGACCAACAGAGAATGCAGCTTCCCTAACATGGTTTGTACATTCTCTATTTCAAATCAGAAATATTCAATAAGAATCACCTAAATTTCAATAAATGTCTGCAATAACATTAGTTTTTTCCATATATTAGCATAGTATATCTTTAAAATTTTGTTATTACATAATTCCTGTATCAATCATTTTAACGTATCAATCATTTTAACAACCTAACATAGTTCCAAATGATTAATCTAGCAGACGCTTCTTGATTTCCCTCGCCATGCAGCTTAGGCGAAATAAAAATCCTTGTTTTTCTTATTTATAAATACTAACATGGCACCGAAACTCTTAAACGATATTTTTAAAAATTCGATGATCCTGGAACGGAAAGATTGTTTAAATTTGTTGTGTTTTAACTGAACTATATGTGTTGGGTTTTAATTTTCTTTTATCATCTGTTGCCGTAAATATCAGACAGAATGAATAAATGAGTTTTGTACAGCGGAGAAGAATAAATATTTCCCTTATTTTGGTCGTTTGCCCTTTTATACTTGTTTTGTCCACTACTGATTTGATCCCCTATTTCATAATTATATATTGTTGTCTGTTATAATATAATGCCATTAAGATAGAATATCAGTTGTTGCTAAGTTATTACCTTACTTCACAAATTTGGAAAGATCAAAACTAACGGTAATGGACTTTGAATTTATGTTGGCAAAAGAAGGAAAGTGTAATCGGCGATAATCAACTTTTACCGAGGATTTATAGTTTAAATATCTTTTTGGTGTCTATATCATATATAGTGTTTCAGATATGTTTTGCTAACGTCTCGTTAAATAAAAATTATAATACTTTTCATTTAAATAATACATTTTCACTCTGTTTGCATTTACAACTAACCTTTATATTCAGAAGTGAAAGCTTATAACGTTACATATGGTAAACTTAATAATTATCAAATAATTCAGTATAAAACTATGTCAGGGGAATAGGCCATCATGACAATAGCTCAATATTAATTCTATTTACACCTATATAATATTATATTTTAAAAATCCCAAAAGGGTTTGAACAGAGGCGTCTGCTGAAACAATAAGGTTCACAGAAAAACAATTAACTTGAGCGCTGACTCGTAGTATAAGATTCAATTATATTGATTAAAATATTCCAACTTGTTTTTATAATCAATATGCCATTAATGTTCAATATACACTTCATCAAACAAACTAAGTAAAATCGTTTAGTTAAAATGTACACAGAAACATAATCTATTCATCACTTTTTTAAAAACCAAAAGCCTTATAATTTTCAAACAAATTGAATGTAAATATAAGCGCCACAAAGTGGGATATCCTTAAATTCAGATCGTTGGTTAGCATTATAAATTTTAAAAATATTATTTATTTACTTATCAGTACACATTGACATAAAAATCGATTAATCTGTTTTTTATACCTTAGTGTCATAACAATTACATTTTAGCAAAGAACCGTTCTTACATAAACAGCGTTTTTATTTTCGATAATTCTCTTTAAATGTACAATTATTAAGTTATGCACATTTTTTTTGTGAATCAATACCATGTTTTTGTTTTAAATTTACAATGTATAATCAATTTGGAGAATGACTTAGGTTTATAAAATTTGATATATTTTGTTCTTATCCATTTCCACAATTAATATAACTGAATCTGTACTGCATGGCGTATGTTATGGAATAAAATATGTTAAAACTAAAACAAAAACACTAAAAATATAAAAGACATAAGTAAGCATTAACAAATGATGACGACGACGAATATCAAGCAATATTTTTCGGAAATTAATGGAAGAAAGAAAGATACAAAGGGTTAAACACAATTTAGAATCAAAGAGTCTTTCCTTCTTCTATTAATGAAATATAAGTATGTATGAATTGATATCATTGTGAATAAAAAAACAGGTGAGTTGTACTGTTGGGCATAAAAGTATAAATTTTGATGTGTTGTGTTTTATGAAATTAATACAAACCTAACTTAATTGAGCGCTTCGTCGCTGATTTCCCTTGATATCTAATCAGTGAATCTGTGAATTGAATACAATATTTTTGACATACTGTACAAAGAAAATGACTTGAGACTTGAAATAAAGCGTAAAAGTACAAATTGAAAATGTCTCGATCTAATTTTTTAAATACACTGTTATATTGATTTAAACGAAATTTTCCAAAAGGATAATTCATTTTTTTTTAATTTTGGAATTTTCTTACAAGCTGAATTGATAGGACTGTTATTAGAAACATTATTGTATAAAAACAACTGTTACAGTTGATTTTTTGTGAATTGAGTATTAGATAAACATTCATATGATAAAAAAAATCACAAACCAACACGGTTTATCAAATTACTATGTTTCACTTCATCAGTTGATATGATAAAAAAACAAAGGAAATGACGTACATGTAAACGTAATAAACAGACGTCTACGTTAATACTCCTAGTCTAAAATGTATGTATATTATCTGCTGTATACTGCTTTAAATAAGATAGACTGAACATTTGTCAATATACCCATCTTCTGTTTTTTCTATGTTGATGTATTTCGGAGTTTGAAGCAATACTAATAGTAGGAAAGTAATATAAAAGTAGGTAACAAATCAAAAGAATAATCTCTTTATTATGCAACCAAATACTAGTATATTTACATTACCGACATTACACATTATTTGTTTCTGTAACGGCTTTTTTTACCTTGTGGTTGTTAATTTCCCTTTTTATTTATCTTTGTTTTTGTTTGTTTTTCTGTTTACGTAGTACATTGTAGTTGTTAAGTATCAATGAAAAAACAAAGAGTCAGAATTATGCATGCGAAGTTGGTATACAAATATCTATCCCGTTCTTTTTTCCTTTGTTATAATTATTGAATAATCTGCTTTGTTCGTCTGCCATATAATAAAACGCTAATGTCTTCTTGAATATATTCACTATAAGATAAAATATCAAGTTCGTTTATATGATAAGTTAATAAAGGAAAAACAAATGCTACGATAATGGACTATTAATCACTCTTGACAAGTAGAGATCATGGGCCATCGGTGCTACTTAGCTTACCGTAACTTTTGTAGATAGATATTACTCTGGAAGGCTATAAACAGTTATTTTATATGCTGGATTTAACAGATGTATTTTAGTTGATGACTTGGAACAAAACTAAAAGATCTTTGTTAAGTTGAACACTGTTTCCCCTTCAGGATGAATTATCGCACTTCAAAGGGTATATTAAATAGGATATAAATTAAACTGCAAAAACGTTTGCTGTCTTAATACATGTAGTATGTTTGTTTGTTGGGTTTGGTTTTACGGCGCACCAACACAGTTTAGGTCATATGGCGCCTAAACAGGAAAAATATTTTGGCTTATCTCGGGTGTTTTAACACCAGAGACAAAACCACCACACCTGCTGGATCTGGAAGGTATAAATACTCAAAAATTTAGAACCCATTTATTCTTTTCTTAAAATCACGCAGGGTTAAACGATGGCTGCATTTCTCATGCTTTGGTCCATAAAGGCAACCCCTCAGCCACATGCCCTGTTTTTGTTATCTATAGTGGAAATATACTGTTAGTATTATAAGTAATGGCCTGGAACATTCAGTTAATATTAAACAAGTTTTTAACTCTATTTTTAAAATGTACAAATGTAAATGTCACAAACAAAGTGAAAGCTTGTTAAATTTGAAAATGTGTACTCGAACACAATAATGTAGATATTTGTTTCTAACATAAATATCAATTTATTCAGAAATTAAACATATGTAAGGAAGTGTTTTATATGTAAAGAATGTCTTCTAAGAACACTTACAATAGAATAAAATCGTTAGAATATTTAAGAAGTATGAAGTTATATCAATCAGGACGCAATGCCATAAATAAACATCAGTATTTTATTTCAATAAACACGAGTACTTTATTTCCATAAGAAAGGCCTGAAAACCGGTATGTTTATATTATGTTGAATCATCAACACATTCAATGTCCAAATAAAACAAAAGTACATGTTTTAAAGTATCTTATTTCACGGATGTTAATAGGGACGACTCTGATATGATTAGATTCATTAAAAAAACACACACCTCCCTAACAAGGCGCCAAGGGAAGCCAGAATAGACATGTTTGGAGGAGTATTAAGCTGGTATTGTACTTTTGTGATAAACTTTTACCGTAGATGCTTGATGAATTATATGTGAAAATGTCCAAGATAAAATTGTAAATATAATCAAAGATGAGTAATAAGTTCAATCTAAATTAAGAAACAAAACACAATGTGTTATATGTCATATAAAAGTTATCATGTTAATGTCTTAATTTGCCGAATGTACTTTAAGATTATTCTGAGAGTTGTTTTCATGAATATACGTTGTTTAAGTGCTAAAAAGGACTTTCTTATTCCCCGTTGTGACTGAGGGGTTGAATTTAAGGGGTTGTGGCAGCAGAATTGCAGCCACCGTTTATCTATGCGTCATTTTAAGAGTCTGATAAATGGGTTTAAATTAATGAAGTCCATGCATCTCTTGCTCCAGCAACTGAGGTTTTTTAACCCTGATGTTGCCTAAAGTTTGTAACACGCGAGGTTAACCAAAATTATCTTTCTTATTTTGGCGCGATATGTGCCGAATTTTGTTGGTGCGTCGTTAAACCAAACTTAACAAAAATCTTTCTAATTTCGATTTTGATTTATTATTAAACTCGATGCAAACTATTTGTGTTAGCAGCCATATTAATGTAATTAATGTCATAGCAATTGTGACGAATTACAGAAATCAGTTAATTTTCTTGAAAAAGACATGTACGTTTGGATAAAGACATGAACATTCTTATGTTCATTATCTTTCAACAAATAAAGTATGTAATGTAATGTGATCAAATTTTCTACAAATTAAAAGCTTCGACTCCGACAAGTCTAAGACGTAATCGGCGCCAAGTTAGGTAGCAAGCTGTTTGCCAATGCTTTAAATGCTTCTGATGTATCATCCTTCTTCAAGATTTAAAAATAGTTCTCATAATTACCAACTCAACGTTACAAGTTGTGTCTGATAATACTTATGTCTAAATGTCAATGTCAGTTCTCTACCTCAAATGACAAACGTGTTTTGCAATCATTATCAAAAGTATTTATTGAGAACCAACCCATTATCAGATGAATCTATATATAGAATGTCAGCCCTCTTCATGTCCTTTCAACATGCGGCTTTGAATGAAAATCCATAAACAGAACGTACCGTTTATCAAACCAAATACACTTTGCTAACCGACTTTATATTGTATTTCTTCTTTGACTAATTCAGTGAGAAAGAACTTTTTTCAGATAGTAGAATGAAACAGATATTGAGAACGTCATTGTTTTGTCAATTTGACTATTATTATTTCCAACATGATAACATTTTCTTATGAATAAACATCCTGCATAAAAAAAAATTTAGATGGAAAACCTGATGTTATTATAATAATTGCTTCTTTGGGTAAGAAGAAGTTTTCATTAATAATAATTGTTAAATTTTGTCACAATCCAAGTGTAATTTCTACTTTAACACCTCAAAGGTTTCAATACGTTATGTTAAGACAATAAAGTTGCGTAACGTCTCTATCGTTTTCAATTTTCCTTTACTTCAAGATAATATGTAACAATTACGAAAGCATTATCATTTTACAAACAATTGTACTCGACTGAGGTATTTAGACATGATTGAACGAACATTAATTTAATCAAGATAAATAGATGTGGATCAATAACTTCTGTGCAAAGTTTCAGGCAATTTTCTTTTCCCGTATTTCCAGAATGTTCAGAAACACATGCCCTCACAACAATGTACAGTCGGACTCACACGCGCATATACGAATAAAATACGTATTGTGCAAAATTAGCCAAAAATCGAAATCAGTTAATGATCGCTAAATAAATCGGTTTCCGACTTTATTGTAAGTTGATTTCTTTGTTATCGTTTGAAGCTTTTTAATTTTAAGTGATCCACTATTTCTTTGCAAAATTTTCAACTTAGTTATTTTTATGCCTTACTTAAGTTTCTTTAATTGTAACTTGAGAGGAGTCAGATATTTCACAATTAATAATGATCAAAACTGACTCTGTAAAAAAGAATACCATAGACAAATGCAATGAAGTAAGTTATCAGTAATATGATTTGTACGTTAAAATACTTGTACCAGACAACAATAAATTGCTTGTAAGCTTATTGAAATTCAGTTGCGCAAATGTATGCCCGCTTACTAGAAATTTGATTCGTATTATGATCAAATTATATATAAAATTTATTTAAAAGGTTTAGACTATGAAGTCGACGATTACTTTTAAAGAAATTGAGCATACAAAGATACTTTTCTAAAGTACTTTCTATCAAAAGATCAGCAATTTAACTTTTGTTAGCTTATTCTGTTTTTGGCTTGGATATTTTCTGAAAAAGTCATTGTAACAACCTTCAAAAGAGTGGTAGAGAATGAAATTCAATATATAATAAAGTCCCAAGTGAATTTCAAAATAGTTTCCCTCATATCTTGATTCGATTTTAGGACAATTCGAAAAAGAACGTTACCCCGCATCATGCTTTGATCTACTCGATTATCAATTTAGAACGAATCAAGGGAAATCAGAGCAAGCATTCAAAGCGACCTCACTAAGGTTTTTTTGACATGACGTGCCTAGAAATAATCATTCAAGAGTAATGTGTCATTTAATATAGTCCTAGACGACAAAAATGTTTGCAACATTTGAGATCATTCGCTAACTCGAGTTTTTCAGTACATTATTCTTATTGTGAAAAAATATTCCAAGGTTGAAAAGCGTTGCAACGCTTTTATCTCAAATTCAGGCTAACATAGCACAAATCATATGATTTCCGTATTATTTCTTAGTATATTATTAATTATCTTATGCATATGTTTCTGTATTAAATGCCCTAGTTGATATGAAATAAAGATAAGCAATTATGTGTTCATGTTTTGGACCTCAATGGACCTTTAACTTTCACTGAAACCGCTAACAAAGATTTTTAATCACATCTGTAATGTCAGATATTGGAAAATATATTATGCCAAAATCAATTCTAAACAATTGTATTGACAACTTTAATATTCTATCAAACACAATCAACCAACAAATATTCAAAAATTAATCATTTTAATTTCATAGAAATGTTATTTAAGTGTAAGATTTTATAAAAGAAATTGTGATCATTTGGAAATATATTCTTTTCACGTTTAAACAAAAAATAATTTGTTCTTAATGTTCATTTTGTTTAAAATGTTTTACTTCTTTGTGATAAATTGAAGATTTATACATAATTGTCATTTCTGGGTCTACTGATTTTATCAATGTCTGGAGAACTTAATATCTCTTAATACAATCTACATGAAAGTTACGTTGGAAACTATAATTGAACGCATTTACGAATAGTTAAGATATCATTTAGTTATGATAAAAATAAATGGTTTTAACAAATGATATAAGAATTAAATCATTCACTTTAATATACCTTAAATGCAATAACTTACAACCCACAACATGCACTTATTTTCCTTGTTTATAAGAGACATTATGCAATTCTTCATTTGCTAATAGGATATTTGGTGAATTTCTTGCAAATTTGAATAATGAACTACTTTTCTCTCTTGGCGTCAGACAGTAAAGATGTATATGTTTGTTATATAATATTACTTAACAAATTGATTATTTCACTTCAAGGATGAAAATCTGTATGATTAGTGTTGTTAATATTATTCTACATAGTTAATACTGATTCTGAAGTTTATGCAATCCTAATTGTTCGGAAATACTTATATATTGTAGGTACTATCATTTAAGAAAACTGGCCAATAGCTTCATTAAATCTATTTTATTGCCAAATTTTAAAAATATAAAAAGATTTTTTTACGTTTTTGAGATCCTGGCAGTGAATAAACATTATCTCAAGATTTGTCATTTATGTGACCGTTTCAAACTTGTCTGCATAAAAAGACTGCAAAATCACTTTAATGTTTAGAAAAAAAAAATATGTAACATTCAATAGTATAATGACAAGGCAGAAGAAATAAGTTTTTGAGAAGATAAAATAGTTTATGCTTCAGTCCTACATTAACATTTTACTGTCGATTTAAAATAATATTCAACTGGCATACTTCTTATTTTTCTCATTTTACTTTACAATCTTTTTGATAAATGGTAAGTTTTATACATATAGTGATGATGTACGTCGTTTCAGTTTTTATAAATTTTTAAAAACTACAAATAAATTGGTATTATTCCGGGTTTAGATAACAGTTGTCACCTGAAAGATTTTTATAAATGGTACAAAAATACTACGTAACATAAAAAAAAAACAAAATAAAGACGTAGCATAATGTTGCACTAACATGACAAAATCACAAGTTTTCAGATACATTAACAGGGACAGTTACTACAATTAACTTAAAGTATTGACTTATTATGATGATTATTGTTTTTATTATTATTATTATTATTTTTATTATAATTATTAATTTCTTTATACTTTCATATTATGGCATAGAATAACTAAAGTATATTATATATTAGTATAAAGGGTGCATTCGCCTTAAAGACTAGTCTTTAGAAAGTTGTTTTCTCCCTAGGTTGTCAGTCATTGATAGGAAAATTATATGGAAATGTATTCCAATTTACATAAATAGCTTATACCGGATGTATATCCCAGACAAAAACTTATATAGTTACATCACGTCTGTTTCACAATGTATCAAACATTGATTTTATCTAATGCATTTACATATTGACTTGCCCCTTGCTTTTATTTGGTTGGTTAGGATCTCGCCAGGGACTTTGGATTCTTTCATGGCAGGTGCACCAATTGAGGCTTCTTTCATGTGATTGGTGTGACTTACGACACAACATAAGAAAATTAAAATATTTATTCGATTTTTTAAATTCTTATTTATTTATATATATTTATTTACTTGTTTGTTTGTTTTTTGTTATTTGTTGCTGTTTGTTGTTTTTATTTTTGTTTGTTGTTTTTTTTTTTTTTTTTTTTTTTTTTTTTTTTTTTTTTTTGGGGGGAGGGGGTATTATTGTGGTTTTTCTAAAACTTATTTATTCAATTATTTATTACATTGTTAGAAATGAATATTCATAAACTAGAAACTTCCTCTAACTTAAAGTTAAAAAAAATCTGTCGTCAATTTTTTCCATAATAAAAACAATTCATATAATGCAATAAGACCTAACAAAAACATTGTGTAGTTTTCTCTACGTGTTTGATCAGTACGACAGGAAATATAAACAAATTGAATAGGTTTTCATTAGCGGCGTCTAAAAACATGTCTTGCTTGACATAAATGATCTTCTGACCTAAAAAAGGAAAATCAACAAAAAGCACGTTACTGGATATTGCCAAAGGCCCTGTTTTGACGCGAAGTATATATTCAAATATATATTTTCTTTAGCGTCCTATTTGTAAACTTCATAATAACAATGAAGAATAATTTAAAAAAATCTTGCAACGACGATTTTCTATTTTTAGTTTACAATCCTACAGGACGATTCATAGTTAACACAAATACGAATTTGTATGTTATTTTTCTACATGGACAGACTGACACAATTAAAATCATGGACAACAGTTTCAGATGTTGGAGATAGTCTAGGCAAAAGCAGCATTAAGCACAAATTCAGTTTATCAAACAAACTAATAAAGTATGTGAAGAAAATTATTTTAGCAAAACAAAATAATATTCAAAACTTTTATATACATTTATCAACTTTATATTATTTTGAAATTGGTAAATTTTACAACTTATCATTTGCGATGTCTACGAATATTGTTGTTGTCGAAATAATATACTTAAAACTTCGAATTAAGCAATTTCATCTGAAAAGAGGATCTTTCCCTGCTATCAATGTTGTGTTGCCAAAATTCTAAATGTGGTAATCTTATTTGAATAGCAATTGTAATTACTTTCTTAGTGTTTTAGTTTACTTTACATCTTCTCCATATTCTTCATCACATGATTTAAATGTCTATTGCATTTTTGTAGAAAAATTAAGTTAATGTGATGCTTTACTGATATACAGTTGCTTGTAATTTTGCTTCATCATATTAACTTGAATGAGACATATATGTATATCTTAATATAAATTTGAATCATCCATGTTCATTTAAATAACAGTACAACAAGGCGATATGTAAAGCGCATTCTTGTGGTCAATGTTACACTTGGAGGTCAAATATCAGTCAAGGCTATGACCCACTTTAAATATTAAACATATTGAATTACTTTTTTGAAAAAAATCTTAAATGCCACTCTTCAAAAATGAGGAAAAATGATAATTTAAAGACTGCCGCGCCATGGTAATGGTATGGGAAACGGTCGTTTGTTTTTCTGTGTCAGATTTAGTGCTTTTTTCTTTACTTTACAAAAGTCAATAAAAATGGATCTAGATCTCGAAACCTGCTTAAATCATTTAATAAAAAATATTTGACGACAGTATAATTGATTTGATTTGACTATAATGGCATGGAATGACAATAAAGCATTTTACACTATTAATTAACGAAATGAAATTGTCCAAATTTATTTTTAAAAAAATCTAAATTACATGGCATTTTCTGTAATTTACAAGATGATTGAGAAATTAATTCATAAACCTAAAATAATGCTCCGAAGAATTCTGTTAACGACAGCTTTTACAGGATTTCAGTAATTTATGGTAGGATTGGAGAAGACAATGCATTATAAACAGGTATTGCTCGTCAATGTTTCAGAACTAGTTGCACAGTTATATGTATACAATAAACTCCGCTTATAACGTCATCAGGGGACCGCCGAATTTATTGTGATATCCGGATATCGTAATATCCGAGAAGCAACCAATTTGAAAGCAAAAATCCGGTTGGTGGCATCAGTATCCAATTGCAACATTCTGTCAATCTTCGGATAAGGACCTCGAACACAATAGTATGAATATACAGAACGGATACAGTATTTCGGTCTATCCTACGCTAAGAAACTACAATATATACAAGTAGTCCCTAACCAGTGTGTATTGGCAGTTTAACACCGGGTTTTGTCTACAGTGACAAAATTACGAAGAGTGTTAGAATTATTTTAATGGTAGTTGAAACCGAAAATAAAATAATGCCAACCTGTTACATTTAGTCGGATTTGTTAAAATTGTACATTAGTGGGAATATTTAAATTAACAATGGTTGTCAGATATATTTTCAATCATAATTGTACTGAAACAGACTTTATATTCCTTTGGATGTCAAATATATACAATTGTTTTGCATCATCGCTGTTTTTGTTTACATCTGAATCCACGTGGTAGATCTACTTTCAATCCGTATTAACTCCGAGGTTATAATTGATTATAGCCGAGGATGTTTCGATTGAACAGCATCATTATAAGATATATAGTTATAAGCGACATCGTTATAAGTGGAGTTAATGTACACTAATAGTGTAAAAAACATAAAAGAGTAAAAAAACACTGATCTTTAATCTTATTTCGATTGCGTCAAGAAACAAAGTCATGTCGTCATAAATTTAGTATTGTTTGTTTGTTTTGGGTTTTTACGTCACATCGACACAGTAAAGGTCATATCGCGACGTTCAAGCTTTACTGGTCGAGGAAGACCTCAGGTGCCCCTCTGTGCATTATTTCAGGCACGAACGGACACCCGAGTAGAACCCGGACATTCCGTAAGCTAGCTGGATAGCTTCCTCACATGAAAGAATTCAAAGTCCCTGTCGGGACTCGAACCCACAGCGGTGAGGGGCAAGTGGTTAAACGACCTTAACCACTCGGCCACGGACGCCACACACATTAACATAAACAGCCTTCATTTTTAATCTTATTGCGATTGTGGTCAAGGAACAAAGTCATGTCGTCATAAATTTAGTAAATCACGATTAAAAGTAATGAAATAATGTACACAACATATCCCAATTACATGTATTCCGAAAACAAAATTTAACATATGCTTATTTTATAGAAAACCTTGGTGGACTACCTACTTATATTTATGTGTGTTTAATAACAGAGACATTCTTTGATACAGCTATTTTGAGAATCGATCATAACATAATATTACTGTGTTGTTAGTTTTTCTGTTAAAGTATTTATTATTAAGATAAAGCTTTTAACTCTTTAGCAAAATCTAAAGATTCATGCACCAAATTATTTGCAAAACATATCAAGAAATGTATAATTTATCATATTAAGAAATAACTAATTTATGATTATTATATAAAATTCTTAATAGAAAAAATAGAAATTCAAAATCATTTAATTTTTCGTTTTTGTATTTATTTTTGTTGTTATTTTTATGTCTTTGAAAACTGAAATTTAATTTAAAAAATACATTCTGATCAGTTGTCATGAAATCAAAATTGTTCGTCTTCGTACAAGATCGAAAGCATGCAATTGCACCTAAAACACATTAAATATCGTATGACATATATATTATCATCGCGTTTTCGAATAAGTAAGCATTCATACTTGTTTCTGTATACCAACCACCAAACACATCTGAAAAACAGACACAAATATTCGTTAACACATTTGTACATTGACTGATGTTTTATTGATACTAAACTTGAATCTTACTTTTACTTCCTTTAAGTAAACCCCAGACGCCAAAATACATAAAAATACACTTTCGTTTGGAATGTTGATTAAAAAGCTTATAATCTGAGATAATTTTTAAAAGCTTTATTAGGTGAAATTTTTAGGGAAAATGCTAACGAAACAGAAAATATCAAATGTTGACCTTTTTTCATGACACATAGTCTATACCAAGTCTTTACAAAGATCAGCGCTATAGAATGTATTAAAAGAAAACACATTTATGAAAAGGAAACTGAACAAGTTGAGAAATTGGCATCAATTTGATAGTTACTGTTTAGCATTGAAATATTTTTTTATTCCATTTTCAGCATTATGACCAACAAATTGTTTATTGAAAATGAAAATCAAGGGAAAAATCTGTAATTGCATGTGAGCTATTTATTTTCATATTAATTGCGGCCATATGAAAATTACATTTTAGATTAAACTCCAAACTCAAATTACAAACCGATTTTTCCTAGTCAAGTGTATCATTTTGTTGCTTATATTTACAGTTGATTACATTTGGTGTTTAAAAGACCATAATGGAGAATATCAACTTGCATAAAAATTGATAATGTTACAAAAGAAACTAATATAGACAAGCAATTTGAATTCAATACTTGTAAACAAGATGATGTCCTTGCTACACAAATGTAAAGCAATTTAACAATATTCCCCTGAGGACAGTTATTTTCGTCAATTTTACACATGCATAAACTGTAATTTAAAACGAATTGAGATGAGTAATTGAGTATTTTGTTTGCATAGGCAATTTCTTTTCGTTCATGGTAATACTTGTTTATATGCAAAGTAACATTCTTTTAGTAACATTTTTATTCTTAGAATTAAACTAGTTTTCACAAATAGTAAACGGATACCTGCTGATGGAGTACAGTCAATATAAAAACAAGAATGTCGAACGACACATATACCCCCCTTTCTAGCCATTGACTCACATAATTGGTAATTTTATTACAAAAAATTGCCAAAAAAGGGTACATGGAAGTGTTCACTCATGGAAATATCAACTAAAACCATTTTGACATTTAAGGCCCATGTGACATTGACCTTTGATCTAATGACCCCTAAATCAATAGAGGTCATCTACTACTTATGACCAATAACTAGGTGAAATATGAAGACTTTGTGATGAATACTTTTCAAGATAATCAGCGGAAACCCTTTTGACATTTAAGGCCCCTGTGACCTTGACCTTTGACCCAAAAATCAATAGGGGTCATCTACTAGTGATGACCAATCACTATGTGAAATATGAAGACTTTGTGATACATACTTTTCAAGATAATCAGCGGAAACAATTTTGACATTTAAAGCCCCTGTGACCTTGACCTTTGACCTAGTGACCCAAAAATCAATAGGGGTCATCTACTAGTGATGACCAATCACTGTGTGAAATATGAAGACTTTGTGATACATACTTTTCAAGATAATCAGCGGAAACCATTTTGACATTTAAGGTCCCTGTGACCTTGACCTTTGACCTAGTGACCCAACAATCAATAGGGGTCATCTACTAGTTATGACCAATCACTGTGTGAAATATGAAGACTTTGTGATACATACTTTTCATGATAATCAGCGGAAACCATTTTGACATTTAAGGTCCCTGTGACCTTGACCTTTGACCTAGTGACCCCAAAATTAATAGGGGTCATCTACTAGTTATGACCAATCACCATGTGAAATATGAAGACTTTGTGATTAATACTTTTCAAGATAATTAGCGGAAACCATGTGGTCTACCGACGGACAGACCGACAGACCGACCGACAGACAGACAGAGAGACCGACAGACCGACATTAGCAAAACAATATACCCCCTCTTCTTCGAAGGGGGGCATAAAAACACTTTAAGTACTTTGACTTTATGCGTTAATATAATTTAACTTATAATAATAAACATCTTAAATGTTGACATAATGATGGAAATATGTGATATTTAACTTCTTAAGGCATAGAAATTTGACGCAATATTTCGTCCAGTCAATTTGAAATAATCAATTTTGAAGAAAACAAAAAACTTGTTTTTAAACTTTTCATACTGTTAAAACTTATTCAGAAAGTGTTTTCCTTGTTATAATTATCAAATTATCATAACGGTTTAAATTAAAGTATGTCTGCGTTTTATTTTAAAACGAAACAATTCAAGGTGTTGGTTTTCTAAGATGTTCTGTGTTGGTATGTGTGCCAACAAACGGGTCAATGATTTATATTTATTTATTCTTATTCTTCGTTTGTATCAAAATCAAAATCTACTTTGCTATTTTCTTTCATTTCGTAATTAGGTTTGGGAATATCTACATGTAGTTTAAAAAAAATGTTATTAATATTATATCATTATTACTAAAAACGTCTTTTGCTCACACTATGTGTTTGCATATTTTATAGCAGAAACCTAACAAAAGCTTTATCAATGAATGTTTTTTTTCTCGCCTCTTTGAATGCTACAAGAAGAAGACAATTTAATTGAGTTAAATTACGCAATATGTTATAATTAAGAAAGTACTGAATTGACATTAGATATTTCTTATAGAACAGTAAACAATTTAATTTGGTTCATTAATGATATTTAGTGTTTTCTTTCCATTGCATGTCATAAATTAAAAATCATTCACTGTCATTCCCCACTAATTGATTTGTCCTCCATAACATTTTTCCCATTAAACGATGTTCAGAATTAATTCCATTAAATGATTCAATCAGATACCAAATTTAATTATCTTCTTAATTGAACGTTTATTTAAGAAGAGCAGAAATAGAAATTATTAACCCTGATCGCTGTCATAGTTATTATTAAAATTTACATACATTTAACATCTTACATAATATGATAGTAAAAATAGAGTCATTTCGTTTCTCAATCCACATTAACTTATACTATTTTGATAGTTTCAATAAAATGTGAATTTAAATTATTTTAATGTGCTAAAAGTATGACATTAATTCAGATAATCGAGCAACCAAACCCTGCTATGAAATGGAAGAAACCAGTAAACAAATTAAAATATACAAAGTTATATAACAATTACCTTTAATCCTTGAAAACATGATTGCGTTGCACATGATTGTCATTTAATGTAGCAAATGCTGATGTAATGTAAAAGATTTGCACAGAAAAAATGATGACGAATTTCCTTTATCAAAATATTAAACTGTTCATGTTGAAGAATCTTCATGACGTATAAGTAATTCAATTTTGATATTGATTTAATTAAGTTTCAAATTCGACTAAACTATAATACACCATTCACAAGCCGTGTTTTTGTGGGAAAAAGCAATAATAATAGGTAAAGCTACGTCATGTAATTTCGTTTCTTCAGACAAAATTGCTTAAGTCGGAGCTTTAATTATATCCAATGCGACAAGGACGTCTGTGATAAACAGATTTGCACTTCGAGCAATCAGACTTAAATGCTGCTTGCAAATGTTGCTAGTTAATTATATCATGAGATCGTAGTCCTTGTGATTTGATTAAATACAACAACGTGTCTGACTTTTACATTGAAGACATAGTATGTCACCAACAGAGGGCAAAATACAGAAAGAAACAAAGAGGAAAGAGGAATAATACGTTGACTTTCCAAATCAAAATAGATCAAAGTTTGAATCGATCTAAGTTTGATATAAAACAAGAGCTTCGCCGAGTTTGGGCGATATACACACTTATCGAAAAGGTACCATGTCTCATATATGTTAATGACACTGGTGATAAGGTTTTTTTTCTGTGTTTTGAAGTAAAACAAAAAAGAATTAAATATATGCTTAAGTAACTGTACGAATAAAGAAAGGTTATTAAATTTACTTTATGTTATTTTGTCTGAACAATGACTAATATTTTAAAAGATCTTACAAGAAATATAGATAAAAAAGAACAAAACTTAATAATAAATTCAATGTGGTGCAATCAAACTTACCTGTGAGCGAATGAAACATATTCACATACTAATTATAAGCGCAGTTTTTAAACATTTTCAGAAATCAACTTAGTCTAAAATAACCAATAATCTACATGATCTACGGTTAACAATTTAAAGAAAACAAAAGTTATATAAAAGCGTAAAAGTTACAAACACAAAAAAGATAAAAATCAAATTATTGATACAATTGGAATACATATCTTCTTATATATCAATAAAAAACAACAGGTTTTTAGTAAAAACTGAGGGTAACCAGGACTCATAAAATCGGATATCATTGTGTTCAATCATAGCTTTTTTATTGGTTACAGTAAGACATATTCACAAATATATTTTTGTGTTAAAATATTTGTTGTGTTTTCGTTTTTTATCTTATGGCGCTGCTATTTACTGCTTACTTCACTGTTGTCAGAGGATAAACAAACGTTTTGTAAGGGAATTTAAAATGAGAAATTGTCCTCAAGTTTACCAGTATGCAATCCCAGAACACTAATTGTACATACTTCATCAATTATACTTTTCTATATGTCCACACCACACTATTAAGCGAACGTATGTGTTTTATGTCATTGACTGTCTCTGGCATTTATTTATAAATAAAACGTTCGACTTAGCGGATATTGCGAATAAATACTCAATATTTATTGTAAATTGGACAAACATATATGGTAGGGGCCTATTTCTTCTCATATAAAATATCAAAAAAACATTGATTATTGCATACATTCTGAAATATCTAATGACTGTAAGGAATTCAGTACGAAAACTATATCTTTCATAACTTCTATTTGCACTCATGACAAAAGTTTAGCAAAAAAGAAAAAGAAATTGTTCTCAGTGTTAGTTACATCGGAAACAACCGTGATGTAATTATATACAGTTTTGTCTGGGATATATATCTGAGGTAAGTTATTTATGTAAATTGGAATATGTTTCCATATAATTTTCCTGCCAATGACTGACAGCCTTAATAGTCGTTCAGAGAGGAAGAAAATACTTCAGAGACTTGTATTGTACTATCTGATTAGAAGAGTACACTATCTTGTATAATAATAAATTAATGAGATGCTATGTTACATTAAGAGGAATCTTATACGATAATATCAAGATTTCTTTACATCGTTTCGGATGAGCAAGTGCATAAACTTGGATGTTTTCCGAGGTAAACCTTTCAGACACTTTTTGTATGATTCCGATCAAGTTTGGAAATTACATTAATTTGGAGGTTTTTCTTAAGCAAATTTTCCAAGAGATTTTTGCGAAACATGCTCGTGTTTTGATCCGATGATTTGTTCTTTCTGTATATAAAGTATATAATTTAAAAACACTATTTTCTTTTGCCAACCGTTAAAACACTATTTCTTGGTCATCAACCCACAATAAATTGTCTATTTATAAGAATATGTTTCTTTATTAAACAATAACAACAATGTCTAGTACATAAAAGGAGAAATAGAAAGTCCAAAACGGCAATACCGAAAATGTCACAGACTCGGTTTGATTGAGCTTGTTCATGGACAGTACTGGAAAGTACAAGCTACTGTCCACGTCCCCAAGCACCGGCTTAAGCAGAATTCATCAACGTAAATATGACTTGTTATTTTTATATGTGAATTTTAATGTTAAACATTTAACACAGCTGAATTGAATTATATAATAACAATACCTCTAAATCTTTAAAAGGGATTCTAACAATAAGATATAAAATCATTTTAAAGCTAAAAGATACAAGTTATACGGTAATTAAATAAATTCTTGGAGACGGTATATAATCTTGCAATATCTCACTTTGTTCGAAAAGGCATATTTAAGGTTTGAGGTAAGGTATTAATGTTTCACTGATTTCCCTTGATGCTGTGTAAATTGAAAAACGGGATGATCAGTGTACGATACGGGATATTTTTTCAATCTAAAATAGTCTTGTATTTAAATTCATATATAAGGGAAAATGTATGAGGGAAAACAATTTAGCATTAACAATGGACTTCATAATTTTACTCATATGAAACCTCGCGTCTGAAAGCTGCTACAATTTGACTTCTTAGAACTCTTAGAAATAAGACACAAGGGGACAGATGATAAACCATTTTTACAACATGATTATGATTTATACATTACTTGAACAATTAACTTTGGCACAATTTTGTCAAGGCCAATGAAAGTTGACATATTTTATTATTAAATAAGTTTTTAACATTGTATTTGTTAAGGAATGTTAAATGATTAGTAGTTTGATTTCATATCGATGTGTTCTGGACTACTATTTATACGCCCGCTCGAAAAACGGGTCGTAATATACTTTCCCCCCTGGCGGGCGGACGGGCAGGTGGTAGGCGTCCATTTTTTGTCCGGAGCATATCTCCTACACGCATTGAGGAATTTAAATGAAATTTCATAGAAATGTTTACCACTATAAAAAGGTGTGTCGAGCATATGAACCAGCTCTCTAGGTCAAAGGTCGAGGTCACACTTAGAGGTCATTGAAAAACACTTGTCCGGAACAAAACTTCCACATGCATAGAGGGATTTTTATATAACTTGGCACAAAATGTTCACCATGGTGAGGCGGAGTGTCGCGTGCTAAATTTAGGGCCCTGCGGCTAAGGTCAAGGTTACACATAGGGGTCAAAGGTTTGATGAACATGTGTATTCGGACCATGTTTTCATCATTTATTAAGGGATTGAAACACATTAATGGTCATTATCATGACTACCAATGTGAAGTTAAGTATTGCGCACATAATCCAGGTCCCTGCTATAAAAGTCAAGGTCACATAGAGAGTTAAGTTTGTGTACGGGGACCATTTATTGATGGATTGTAACACAAATGATAACTATTATGACTACAAGTGTGACACATGTAATTTAGGTTAATACTTGCAAGGTCAAGGTCACTAAATATGATAAAATATCCAGATTTGTTCGGATATTGCCTAGAGCATATCGTCTATATGCATATCTTTAATGCCCACATCCCTGACTAAAGCTTTCGTCAAGGGCGTATTTTGCGACAATGTTGCCCTTGTTTGCACACTGTCCTCGATTCACTTTGGAAAAAAACAATACATAATATCGGAACTGTTAAATATTTTCCTTTGAATAAATTGTCAAGAGACATCGCATTTATATCGTTTGAAAAAGCATTTGATAATATCCAGACCATTTTTCTGTGTTTTAATTTAACATTTGTTTTGTGTCACATTTGACAAGCACAAAGACTGCTGATGAATTGGATCAAACGTTGGAAGATATCAGTGAAGTTGATTCATATCTACCTTACGTTATTTATAATACCTCGTTTGATGTTCTTATTTTAATTGAATGTATTAAGCATTATAATTCACATGGAGAATTTGATATATATATATATATTGTTTGAAAAAACAAAAGCAATAGGTAAGGTATTAATTAGTTCTTCATTTACGTAAAATGATTGTTTCACACTTATATGATGCTCTTTTTGTCCGAGTTTATAATCAAATACATCTGGAGACATGCACACATATTGTAGAATGTATTAAGTACTTCCTTTGTACATGTAATTATGTTTTGTATGCTCAATTATTATTAAAAGTCATTCTTTAAGATAAGCAAAATGCAACGTTAAACTATTTTTTATATAAAGTTTTAACTCAATGTGAACGGTCAGTGCAGCTTTCATAAATACACAGCAGTTAATGTATAAAAAAGCGCTAATAGATACAAACGAAATAGTCACAAATTTAATTGTAAACCTGACACGCGATTTATAAGTGGTCAAAGAAATAACACTATTCACATAAATTATCTTACATAGTTAACATGTAAACATTGAAACTATCAAGTTTGTTTGGTGATATAGTTAAAATTGGTTGAATATAATTATTTGAAATCTTGTGAGAGGTTTTTTCCCGACAGTGCAAATTGGGTAAATATCTATTTATCATATTGCATTGGCTCAGATAATTTTATTTGCAGACGCCAATTTTCTAACACGTATTCGTAATAATTGATTTATTTTAAATCTAATAACGGTTAATGTAAGTAAAGTTACGAAGAATTTGGTCAGATTTGATATCTTTATTTTTTAGTGTTCATCTATTTTTGTTACATGAAATGGGAAAACTGTCTAGATACCAAGATATAAGGTTGAGAAAAATCATGATAATAGTAAATTTGTAAATCAAGTATCTTTGTAATTTAGGGCACATTTCTTTTTAATTCAATGCATTGTATTCTTTAAATGGTGCTTTTCAACTCATACATATAGAATTTTACATGAGTTGCCATATAATAAAAACATTTATTAAACTAGTTCAGCGAACTCCTGGTGAGATTTGTAACATTATCTGGGACAATATTTAATTAAACAATATACATTATATCTGTTAGCTGCTGTTTATGTTTCTAAGACTTATTGTCAGGGCTTTTAGAACATGGACGTTTTCTCTAAAGATTGTTTCGGCGTTTTATATTCACTTGACAAACATATTCGTTATAGTCTGATAATGGTTATAGTTTAAATTTCAAGTTTAAAGACTGCTTCAGCCTCCAAAAAAAATATATTCTGTTTAAATTATTTAAATGATAATGGGTAGCATCATCGTTTCCATCCATAAAGAATGTGAAAAAATATTGATTAATCTCATCCAACATCAAAACGATTCAATACATAACAATATATACATATTATAGGCCGCATCAAGTGTTGTTAACCCTTTACCTGCTGAAATTCTTAAATGAAATCGCCCAGGTTTTATTTTTGGAACATTAATTATCAATGTTGGTTATCAAAATTAAATGTTAATGTGGTAAAGCCTGGTTATAGGGATAATCCCAAAAGTATGCAAAGTGAAATCTATACTTGTGGCAAAGGCTTACCGAGAACTGTCCCAACTAGTCAATTGTATATTGCAAAAGATCTAAACTATTGTAATAAAGTCTGCTAGATATACTGCTATCAAAATGTATTGCTTGGCATCAATATTTTGCTTTATATGGCGCACCTTTACAGTTCTTATATTTCGCATATTTTGTTCTTCAAAACATTTTTAAACATAAAAATCTCTTAATCTATTCATTATGTTTTTTAAGCTGTTTAAACACATAGTACTGATCCTTTAATATTGAAGAAAAGAATCTAACTATAACCAGTAAAATCACAGAATCTTCGTTTTAAAATAATTCATATTTTCCACGCACTCATCTTGTTATTTTTAATAATATTATTTTTTTATCTGCATACCAAGGGAAATCAAGGCGCGTCTACTGCAGAACTATTACGGACAATAATCAAATTTTCAATATGACTGATACAAGTTTTATGATATATAAACAAACAAAGTTATAAAGAATTGTTAACGTTTTTTATCATGTATATCGGAGCCCACTGCAATATCATATAGTTTTATTACGTAATACCTTTTAACATTTTGTTGGAAAATGTTACCAATATGATTTCCTTATTACATTGCTTGAAATTTATGAATGGTATTAAATTGAATTTTCAATATCATTTTGAAACACAAAAAAAACTTAATCTTTTACCTAATAAGCTGTATATACACTATTATATCTAATAAGAATTTCGTTTTTTATTTACTCTCTAAAAATTTATCTAGATAAGCATGACAATTAAACTGTTTCAGAATTAACATTTTAGCTTTCTGACAAATTATGAATAATGATGGTGATATATGTATTTGATATTATGATTTTATGGATCTCATAATGTTTTGATGAAAAAAGGGGGGGAAAATAAACATTATTCTCCTTTGAATAAACATAATGATATGAATTATTTATTCTATTTGATAAACAAGGCAACAGTTGATTCAAGAGCCCTCCAAAAAATTCATTTGAGTGAAATTCAGAACCTCTAAAGAAGGCCTAACAGACAAAATTGAATATGTTGCCGTCTCAGTTTGATTGAGGATGTTCATGGACGGTCCTGGAAAGAACATGTTACTTTCTACGCCCCCTAGCACCGGCTTATGCAAAATTCAACCTTTAATCACGAAAATGGTGAAATTTTGAATTTAGAAACATCCGGCCGTTCATACGGCGGTTATCATGGAACCTTCAATGTGACACAGAAGTGCCATTCCATGAAAAGCGAGGTATGGTCCCAAAGTAAAAGAATGCAACCATCATTGAAATATCATATAAGTATTGCATGATCATTAAACAATCACCTTAAAAAACAATTGTCCTACAATAGAATGATTGTATTGTGTGAAAAATAAACACATGCATGTATTGACTCTTTTTTTTAAATTGAGAAATGGTATAAATAAACAGTGCATCTGAAAAGGGTACGTTGCTTTTATAGTACCATTTGGTCTGATTGTTTGGATAGCGGCAAGTGTATAAAATGACATTTGTAGTCAAATTTTAAAACAATGTGTTTGCTTATGTCAAACATACAAACAGAAACGTTCTATGATTTCCATGGCTGTGGAAATGAGTAAAGTAAAATAACATCATGGCAGCATGCAATCATGTAATCCGATGATAAACGATGATAAACGAAGAAAAGCAGCATATACGAGTAAATTATTGCTTTCAGAACAAACAGATAAAGTTGTTTAATAATTATTATTCTATTCTATTGTTATTTTTCAGCAGAGCTAAAAACATCCAGTAGCAGATTTTATTTTTCTTTCAAAGTTTATTTTATGAGTATAAATTAAAAAATGATAATACAAAGAAAACAATCAGTTAGTTGGTCTTTTTCTAATTAAAAGGTCTTATAAAAATCGTCTAATTTCAACTCTTTGTATTTGCAATCATGGATTTATATTCAAATTAAGACAAATAATGTTATGGTGTTATTTATTTTGTCTAAATTGCATACCCTGGGAAATCATGGCGTCTCTGCATAATATATCTCTCGGAACATAATCTGATTTACAACATGATTGATACAGGAATAATGTAAAATAAACAACTATGTTCATGTCTTTGGTAAGTTTTTCAATTGTATTTTTTATCATATTTTATAGGAGTACAATGCATTAATGTACTTTAACATTGGTAAGGATTTTTTTAAATTGAATTAACTGGTTTACTGTAACATATAAAAAAATATGTTAAAAAAATTCTTAGCATGACCGAAATAGACAGAAGGTATAGGCATAGATATTTTGTCGACATCGTTTTCACTTCTACCTTACCATCACCCTACATTTAAGATGATTAGGGTATTAAAATCAAGTTAACTTCTAAAAATTTGAAATTCATGGTTGTAATGGCCAAAACTACCGTGATATTAACAAAATGATTCATTTTTGACGAAACAAAGTACCTTATGATTAATTATGACCAACTGTAAGACATGATAGAAAAGAGTAACTATTACTCTTAAAATGGAGTGTTTTACAACTTATTAAGTATATAAGAGTCTGAAACTAAACACAAAATTTGTATTCTAAATAAGCGACATCATATATTTTATTAAGATTATTCCATATTTTTTATGGTCATTCGAACATGGTTTTGAAAGTACCGAGGCCCCTGGTAACTGAGGGATTGCTTTAAATGGTTGATGCGTATGAATTGTCATCATCATTTATCCCTGCGTAATCGTAAGAGGCGGGCGACTAAATAGGTTGGAATATCTAAAGTCTACGCAAATCTTAGCTCCAGCAGGTTATGTGGTTTTCACCCCTGGTGTTTTTTTGAAGTTTGTGTTGTTGCGCCGTAACACCAAGCAAACGAAAGTACCAAGAAGACAACATGAAAAGATGTGACATATATGTTTATGATGTTTATATAAACTGATAAGGATAAGATAACATCTGTCAGCTGTTCTATGTATCTTGTGTCTATGATAAGACAACTATTAAGAACGTCAAAATGTGAACTTTAAGGAGTGGTTTTATGCTTATCGAATGACGTCTGGTGAGGAAATTTAATTCTAAAAGAAATAAAACCCTGCATATAGCATCAACAATAATCAGGAGAAAGGATGAGCCTCCTTAAATATGTCTTTAGGAAATAAAGAACCTTTCTTTTTTATAAGAAGTAAGAAAAACGTGAAAGATAGAGGACATTTTAACAAGAGGCAAAGTAACATGACATTCTGTTTGTTTTTTTTACTTCCATCGTCATTGCGGAATTTATGATTGTCACAGGGTTGGAAGAATATGCAGTTTTACTGGGACTAGAAGACTGGATCCTTGGGATACCCTATCGCGGCTGGATCCTTGGGATACCTTATCGCGGCTGGATCCTTGGGATACCTTATCGCGGCTGGATCCTTGGGATACCTTGTCGCGGCTGAATCCTATGGATACCTTATCGCGGCTGGATCCTTGGGATACCTTATCGCGGCTACACAAAGTGACCTCTTAGACAGCGGCTTAGGCATTTTCCCTAATAAGTGTACAGTTTGTAACAGTGACATACTCACCAAATGTATTCGTATTCGTCGTCTAGTTTCTATTTTGTAAAAAGAACTATGTGAAATTGGTCTTGGGCTATATACCATCACGGTCCCACTTTTAGCACCAAATGTCATTAGTGAGAAAAATGTGCAGCCTAGTAGTAACTCAAACAAAATATCCTTGGAATATAGTACCCTGAACTATTCGGCCCCTTACCCACGTTTTCCCTAATAAGTTGGAACAGTTTCTCTGTTTAATACTGTGACATTAAACAGTATCAACAAATATTGTCAAATCCATATATATGACAAAAGTAGATTTTGTTTCGTGATTTAGATTTTCAAGTACTTGACTAGTATGACTTTATAAAAACATTGAACATGCACTTTTTTAATTCCAATGCACTATAATACAGCAACATACTAATTATTTATTAAATTATTGTAATGCCATTTGATTTTATTCATTTTTACAAAATATTATATGCAAATCCTTGGGCTTACAAAATCAAGAATATTTCATAGTTTTTGTGTTCTGTAAGACACTAAACTTTCTCCTATCATCTGTATTATGTAAGGTACGTTCATATAAAACATTTGGAACTTGATATTTTCCATCTAAAATACTTTATATATCTCAATTTGCTGTTAAACTATCTACAGTCATTTGAGCTTACATAGCGTTCCAGACTCTATTGAGAATCATAAAAAATGTATCTTGATTAAAATAGAATACACATTGAGACTTTATAATGATGGCTTATCGTCCTGACATTGTATAATACAATGTACAATACTAGATAGTTATCCTTTTCAATTCTTGTATGTGATTAATGTCTTCAAATTTAATTTAAATTAGGTTACTAATTAAAGCAGACTTATACATCTATAATATTTTACCGACAAACTTATAGACACACACTCGATTTCGTACCTGGTCTCAATGAGTGTAATGTTACTAGTTTCCTAGATCAAGAAAGTTTACATTCATTGCTCAGTAATGGTTAGTTCACCGGACGGTTTGTAATCTTAAAGCGTCCTTAACAATTAACTAAAATAATTTCTATGAAAATGAAAACTTTTTCTAGAAAAGTCTAAAAATGTCAAGATTTTGATATTGTACTGAATTAATTGTTTCAAACATTGCATTTGAACACATTTTGGCCTGTTAAACGAGAGACATTTGTGTTGAAACAAAACGTTTATTTGTTTAATCAAATAAGCTTTGTATTTATGAGTATCCGTTACACTTGCTTCATTTTGAAAATAGTTGATTCGCATATATACACATTAATTAGCAATAGGTAAAAAGTTTTCTAAATGATTCATTTGAATTTAAGAAAATATTGTTAATATATTTTTTCCAAAAAATTAATTAGTATTTCTTTGTCCGGAAGTGTCATTTGATAATATTGATTTATAATAATTGTGTAAAAAGTATTTTTTGAAAGACTCCTATGCCAAAGTTTTTGTGATAAATTGCAATATCCAATTTTTATATTTTGATATTAAAAAATTCATTTCAGTTTATAATTTATATTTAATAATGCTTCAATTCATGTATTAACACATTGATTTTTGCATTTTGACAAAATTAACATGAACTGTATCTTCAAACATTTCAATACATATTGTAAAAAGCCGCATTGTAATATTTATTCTTTATTCTGTATAATTTCTATAAGTATTAAATTTGTTTTCATTCATACTCGTATTTCGACCCCTTCATTCAATTTTTTTTTCAATTTTATTCAACTCTTTACACAGTTATATTATATAATGTTTGTTTTTTACATTTATATTCTATATTTCTTGCGTGCTTTGATTCGTTTCTTTACCTTTTTCCATTGACTTTTCTTCCCACAATTGTGTGAGCTATTGTTGTTTTATAAGGAAACGTAGCGTTATTTTCCATTTACGTCTATGAACTTGTTTAGTCAAACCGAGCCTGTGACATTTTTGTTAATTTTACCGTTTCGAGTGTTTATTTAGAGATTCCATTCTTCTCTATTTTTTCATTTCACTTACAGTTATTATTAAGTAATTACTTGTTCAATATTCTATGTTTTTTACATTTATTATAAATTCATATATTTAAAAGTTATGCCGAGAGAAAAGTGAAACACAATCAATATGAAACCTTACCAAATATATTTATCTTGGACTTCAGTGGACCTTTAACTCAAACCGCTTGAAAATTATTTAATCATATCTCTTAAAAAAAGAAGTGTTGCCAGATATTGAAAAATATATTGTGCCCAAATCACAACTTAAATATTCTATAAAATACAACCAACCGAAAAATATTGAAACATTTATCATAACAAATTTATAGGAAAGAAATTTAAGAGTTCGTTTTCATAAAAGAAAAACAGTGTGATCATTTTCAAATAAATTCCTTTCACGTTTAAACAAAAAATAAATTGTGTTCTTGATGTTCTCTGTGTTTAAAATGTGATACTTATTTGAAATAAATTGAAGATTTATACACGATTGGCATTTCTGGGTTTACTGTTTTCATCAATATCTTGAGAACTGTCACTTGTTATATAATTTACATGAAAAGTTACGTTGGAAACTATAATTGAATACTTTAACGAATAGTTATGATATCATTTAGTTATGATATAAATAAATGTTTTTAACAAATGATATAAGAACTAAAATCATTCACTTTAATATACCATAAATGCAGTAACTTACAACCCACACCATTCACTTAATTTCCTTTTTTATTAGGAGACATATGCAATCCTTCACTTGCAAATAGGACATTCGGTGTATTTTTTGCAAATTTGAATAAAGAACTACTTTTCTCTCTTGGCGTCAGACTGTATAGATGTATATATTTGTTATTTAATATTTACTTAACAAATTAGATATCAATTCAAGTATATAACTCTTTTAGTATTTTATATAGATTCTGAGTCACTGTAATCTACATTTAACAGAAAAATTTACTGTTCAATGATATGGACTATTGTTCAATAAAACAATATTAAAGACTACAGAAAATGGTATTATTCCGGGATGAGATACACACAGGTATAACCTGAAAGATTTTTAAATATGGTACGAAAATACAACGTTTCATAAAAAAATCAAAATATAGACGTAACATAATGTTGCAATAACCTTACAAAAGTTTTCAGATACTAACAGAGATGGTTACTACAATTAAGTACTTTAAGTAATGACTTATTATCATATTTATTAAGATTATTATTAATATCGTCATTATTAGTATTATTATCATTATTCAGTTAATTATTTCTTTATATTTCCATATAACATTATGAAGCATATTACGCTTATCATTTGCACAAAAATTTGGTTATATAACGTTGGTTTTGATCGTGTTTTTCAGTTCAAGAGATATTTTTCTTACCTCCGTTTCTTGTGTTTTTAGCTCGACTATTCGATAAGAATAAGTAGAGCTATTGCAGTCACCCGAGCGTCGGCGTCGGCGTAACCACTTATGTTAAAGTTTTTGTAATAGTTCAAATATTTTCAAAGTCCATAGACATATGGCTTTGAAACTTTGCACACTTGTTCACCATCATGACCCCAACCTGTAGACAGGAGGAGGTAACTCTATCAAGCATTTTGACAGAATTATGCCCCTTTTTCGACTTAGAATTTACGTTAACGTTTTTGTAATAGTTCAAATATTTTCAAAGTCCATTGACATATGGCTTTGAAACTTTGCACACTTGTTCAACATCATGACCCAAACTTGTAAACAGGAGGAGGTAACTCTATCAAGTATTTTGACAGAATTATGCCCCTTTTTCGACTTAGAATTTACGTTAAAGTTTTTGTAATAGTTCAAATATTTTCAAAGTCCATTGACATATGGCTTTGAAACTTTGCACACTTGTTCACCATCATGACCCCAACCTGGAAACAGGTGGAGGTAACTCTTTCAAGTATTTTGACAGAATTATGCCCCTTTTTCGACTTAGAATTTACGTTAAAGTTTTTGTAATAGTTCAAATATTTTCAAAGTCCATTGACATATGGCTTTGAAACTTTGCACACTTGTTCACCATCATGACCCCAACCTGTAAACAGGAGGAGGTAACTCTATCAAGCATTTTGACAGAATTATGCCCCTTTTTCGACTTAGAATTTACGTTAAAGTTTTTGTAATAGTTCAAATATTTTCAAAGTCCATTGACATATGGCTTTGAAACTTTGCACACTTGTTCACCATCATGACCCCAACCTGTAAACAGGAGGAGGTAACTCTATCAAGCATTTTTTTTACTATCAAGCACTAAGAATAGTCGAGCGTTGCTGTCCTACCGACAGCTCTTGTTTGTGTTTGTTTTGATCTTTTTGTGTGTGTGTGTTTTTTTTTATTTTATTGGAATGACTGTAAACATACTTGATGTAGAGCATTTACTTACAGGATAAAAATACGCTTTGAATTTAATACTCAAGCATGATTTCGTCATATATACATTATTCCTGGCAGTTTTAGAGAACATTACGTAACTATGCTATCGGTATGCATGTAAATGGTTTTCAGCAAAATAAGAGGTGGTATGCACTACCTTTATCTAAATTTAATGAGGTGGGTGCGTTCAACGGGTATTTCAATTTCTAAAAGGTATCGGTTTTTGTCATAGAAACGTATAAAGTTCTATGACAATGATATGACGATAGAAAGTAAGTCTTCAATAAGATATGTGAGTCACCGTAAGGTTTATGCCGTTTATCGACCTTGTTCCTTTCTCTATTAAATCCAATGTAGCATCACGTGACGTACAGCAATTTCCATATTTCGGAAAATTACTGCATACATTTTCTTTACAAAGTTGGAGTCCTAGTGGAAATTTTGCAACAACTTTTGCTGTAATTGATTACAAAAATATATTGTCGAACTTCTTTCGCTCGAACCCGTAGGGCACGTGCAAATCTGTCGAAGAGATCGGTAGTAATCGGTTGATTTTTTATGCATAAAAAGATCATACATTTCGGGTGCATGGGTGTGAAAGATATCCCGGTTATATACGATACATGGTATATAATGATACAATTTACTTAGCCGCTTCTTGAGGGAAGCCCAACTACTTAATGTCTGCTTTAGAAAGGCGGTTGCTTAAAACATGTAACTGAGAAAAAAAGTGTAAGTTTTAAACAATTTTTCCTTGGCGGTTTAAGCCATGTTACTGCTGAATACAGGTGACCGCTGATTCAGGTTTTCCTGAAGATTTTTGTTTGTTTGTTTGTTTCATTTTACGCCTTTTCCCAACAGTATTTCAGTCATATGGACGGGTAGTTTCCTAACCATCGTTCCTGGAGAGTTACACCAGTACTAGACTACCTTCCTTCGTGCTAAACTACCAAAGCATCTCCCGGGGATCGAACCCACGCCAGAGAGGTAACTGGATTAGAAGTCATCGACTCAAACCCCTCGACCACGGAGGCGGTCGTTCCTGAAGATAGCTTAGCACCTGTTTATCCTATGTAGACTGTACACATGTCTTCTCCAGATATATTGAATGATCGTGTTTTAATTTTGCCACATGGCCTCAATGTTGCATTTGCGGAAACTTATGACATAAAACTTTTGTTGACGAACAGTATACACAGAAACATTTAGTGCATTCGTTGGGTTTTATAATGCCAATATGATTTCGCACAAATTTAATTAGGAACTAAAACACGATCAAAACCAACGTTATATAACCAAATTTTTGTGCAAATGATAGGCGTACTATGCTTCATAATGATTTACACACTTATAGACTAATAAAATACGCTTAAACGTGCCGTAATTAAGCACAAGAAAAACACTGGCAGTAACAAGAGTTATCATAAGAACTCCAGGACATATTTTGAGTTATCACAAGAACTCTGTAACATTTGAAAAATCGGGTATACATTTATTAGCCCGGGCTTTATGTTTGCAACTCTCCACTATAATTAGGTGATTATGTAAAGCAACGAAGAAGATCACAAATGAACAGGTCAATATGTACGAATTAGCAAGTAATTTGGAAATTTTTCTCAAAACTACCAGATTTTTTTTAAACGGCGACGAAATATGGACTAAAAGATTTTTTATGAAACATAATACAATATGTAGGGCAAGCTTAATTATCAAAGTAAAATTTAGCACCTCAAACTCCCCATTTAAAGTTAAAAATAACCATTTTTTACGCGATTTCTCCAAGTATATAGAAAAGTTTTCCACAGAAATCCGTAACGTTTTCCAGGAACTCCGTGACAGTTATCATAAGAACTCCAAACAAGTTATCATAAGAACTCCATCCTTCGTGTAACACTTCCTCCCCCGTGTATAAAGGTTGTCATTCATTGATAGAAAATTATATGGAAATGTATTCCAATTTACATAAATAGCTTATACAGGATGTATATCCCAGACAAAAACTTATATAGTTACATCACGTCTGTTTCCGATGTATCAAACATTTTATCTAATGCATTTACATATTGACTTGCCCCTCGCTTTTATTTGGTTGGTTTGAATCCCGCCAGGGACTTTGGATTCTTTCATAGCAGGGGCACCAATTGAGGCTTTTTTATGAGATTGGTGCGACTTACAACACAACATAAGAAAATTAAAATATTTATTTATTTTTATATTTTTATTTATTTATATGTATTTATTTACTTGTTTTTGTTTGTTTTTTTTTTTTTTTTTTGTTGTTGTTGCTTTTTGTTTTTTTTTGTTGTTTTTTTTTTGGGGGGGGGGGGGGTTACTGTTGTTTTTCCTAAATTATTTATTACATCGTTAGAAATGAATATATCATAACTAGAACTTCCTTTCACTGAAGTTAAAATCTGTCGTCAATTTTTCCATATCAAACAAATTCATATAATGCAATAAGACCAAACAAAACATTGTGTAGTTTGTCTACCTGTTTGATCAGTACGACAGGAAATATAAACACATCGAATAGGTTTTCTTTAGCGGCGTCTAAATATGTCTAGCTTGACATAAATGATCTTCTGACCTAAAAAGGAAATCAACAAAAGCGCGTTACTGGATATTGTCAAAGGCCTGTTTGACGCGAAGTTTATATTCAAATATATATTTTCTTAAGCGTCCTTATTTGTAAACTTCATAATAACAATGAAGAATAATTAAAATAATCTTGCAACGACCACTTTCTATTTTTAGTTCACGATCCAACAGGACGATTCATAGTAAACACAAATACGAATTTTGTATGTTATTTACTACATGGACAGACTGACACAGTTAAAATCATTTCAACAGTTTCAGATTTTAGATATATTCTAGTAAGCACATACAGTTTATCACAAACTAATAAAGTATGTGATGAAATTATTTTAGCAAAACAAAATATATTCAAAACTTTATATACATTTTTCAACTTTATGATATTTTGAAATTGATAATTTTACAACTTATCATTTGCGATGTCTACGAATATGAATATTGTTGTGGTCGAAATAATATACTTAAAACTTCGAATTAAGCAATTTTGTCAGAAAAGAGGATGTTTCCCTGCTATCAATGTTGTGTTGCCAAAATTCTAAATGTGGTAATCTTATTTGAATAGCAATTGTAATAAATTGCTTTAGTGTTTTAGTTTACATTACATCTTCTCCATATTCGTCATCACATGATTTAAATGTCTATTGCATTGTTGTAGAAATATTAAGTGAATGTGATGTTTTACTGACATACGGTTGAGAAATTTTGCTTCATCATATTAATTTGAATGAGACAGACATGTTATCTTAATATAAATTTGAAACATCCATATCATTTAAATTACAGTACAACAAGGCGATATGCAAAACGCATTCTTACGGTCAATGTTACACTTGAAGGTCAAATATCAGTCAAGGCTATGACCCACTTTAAATATAAAACATATTGAATTACTTTTTTGAAAAAAATCTTAAATGTTACTCTTCAGAAATAAGGATTAATGATCCTTTAAAGAATGCCGCGCCGGAAACGGTGGCTTCTGTGTCAGATTAAGTGCTTTTTCTTTACTTTACAAAAGTCAATAAAAGATGGATCTAGATCTCGAAACCTGCTTTAATCATTTAATAAAATAAAATTTGTTTCGAATAATGAATCATTTGAAAACAGAATATTTGGACGACAGTATAATTGATTTGATTTGACGATTATGGCAAGGAATGACAAGAAAGCATTTTACACTATTAATGAACGAAATGAAATTGTCCAAATTTATTTTTTAAAAATCTAAATTACATGGCATTTTCTGTAATTTACAAGATGAATTGAGAAATTAATTCATAATCCTAAAATAATGCTCCGAAGAATTCTGTTAACAACAGCTTTTACAGGATTGCAGTCATTCATTGTCGGATTGGAGAAGACAATGCATTAATTATAAACAGGTTTTGCTCGTCAATGTTTCAGAACTAATTGCACAACTATATGTATATACAATAAACTCCGCTTATAACGTCATCAGGGGACCGCCGATTTTATTGTTATATCCGGATATCGTTATATCCGAGAAGCAACTAATTTGAAAGCAATGTCTGGTCGGCGGCAACAGCATCATTATAAGCTTTTTTATCTTTATAAGCGATGTCGTTGTTAGTGGAATGTACTGTACATATATATTGTTACCAAAAGAGAACATAAACTGAATGATAAAATATACAGATTTCAAATCCTTTTGCGATGGTGTTAAGGAACAAAGTCATGTCGTCATAAATTTAGTAAATCACGATTTAAAGTACTTTATAAATGTACACAACATATCCTAATTATTCCGGACATAAAATTTAACATATGCTTATATATAAAAAGCCTTAGTGTATCACCTTCTTATATGACCTTGTCTTGCAGATTTTGTAGTTTGGTTACTGATACTAATAGGAGAATAATTTTATAAGACACGTGGTCTTTCATTTTAAGATAAGAAAAAAAAATGAAATTCAAAACAGACACAAATATTTGTTAATACATTGACTGATATTTAATAGATAATTAGCTTGAATAGTAAACCCAAAACGCCAAAATACATAAATTACACTTTCCTTTCGAATGTTGATTACAAGGCTCATATCTGAAATAGTTTTTAAGTGCTTTATTAAGTGGTAACGTTTAGGGAAAATGCTAACGAAACAGAAAATATCACATTTTGACCTATTTGCATGACACACAGTCTAGAAGAGATCATTTCCATGAAAAGACCAGCGCTATTAAATGTATAAAAAGAAAACACATTACTTAAAAGGAAACTGAACAAGTTCAGTAATTGTCACCACCAATTTGATAGTTATTGTTTTGTATCGAAATACTTTTTTATTCAATTTTCAGCATAATGATCAACAAACTGTTATTCAAAATGAAAATCAAGAGAAAAATCTGTAATTAAATGTGAGCTATTTATTTCCTTATTTATTGCTTCCATACCACAAAGTTATCATCAAAATTGTTTGTGCTAGCAACAAAAATATCAAGCATTTCAAATGCAAGAACCAAATTAAAAATGAAAATTACATTTTAACTCCAAACTCAAGTTACAAACCGATTTTTTCTCAGTCTATTGTACCATTTTGTTGCTTTTATTTACAGTTGATTACATTTAGTGTTTAAAAGACCTTAATGGAGAATATCAACTTGCATAAATATTGATAATGTTACAAAAGTAACTAAAATAGACAAGCAATTTGAATTCAATACTTGTAAACAAGATGATGTCCTTGCTACACGAATGTAAAGCAATCTAACGATATTCCCCTGAGGACAGTTATTTTCGTCAATTTTACACATGCATAAACTGTAATTCAAAACGAATTGAGATGAGTAATTGAGTATTTTGTTTGTTTAGGCAATTTCTTTTCGTTTATAGAAACACTTGTTTTGATGCAAAGTAACATTCTTTTAGTAACATTTTTATTCTTAGAATTAAACTAGTTTTCACAAATAGTGAACGGATACCTGCTGATGGAGTACAATATAAAAACAAATTAATTACTTTGACTTTATGCGTTTATATAATTTTACTTAGAATAATATACATCTCAAAATGTTGACAAAATGAAACGGATAAACGAATACCTGCTGATGGAGTACAATATAAAAACACATTAATTACTTCGACTTTATGCGTTTTTATAATTTTACTTATAATATATACATCTCAAAATGTTGAAAAAATGAAACGGATAAACGAATACCTGCTGATGGTGTACAATATAAAAAAAACTTTAAGTACTTTGACTTCATGCGTTTATATAATTTTACTTATAATAATAAACATCTTATAATGATGACATAATGATGGTACTATGTGATATTTTACTTCTTTTACAGCAATAATTCGTCTTTTCCATTTGTAATAATCAATTTTGATAGGAAACAAAACTCTTAATATTTTTTCATCCTGTTAAAACTGATTCAGAAAGTGTTTTTAATGCCTTGTTATAATTATTTAATTATCATAACGGTTAAAATAAAGTATGTTTGCATTTTATTTAAAAACAAAACAATTCAAGTTGTTGGTTTTTGTAGGATGTTCTGTGCTGGTATGTGTGCCAACAAACGGCTCAATGATTTATATTTATTAATTCTAATTGTTCGTTTGTATCAAAATCAACTTTGCTATTTTCTTTCATTTCGTAATTTGGTTTGGGAATATTTACATGGAGTTAAAAAAAATGTTATTGATATTATATCATTATTACCAAAGGACTCGGCACAACTACGTCTTTTGCTCACACTATGTGTTTGCATAATTTATGACAGAAACCTAACAAAAGCTTTATCAATGAATGGTTATTCGCCTCTTTGAATGCTACAAAAAGAAGACAATTAAATTGAGTAAAATTACGCAATATGTTATAATTAAGAAAGTACTGAATTGACATTAGATATTTCTTTTATAACAGTTAACAATTTATTTGGTTCATTAATGATATTTAGTGTTATCTTTCCATTGCATGTCATAAATTAAAGCTCATTCACTGTCATTCCTCACTAATTGATTTGTCCTCCATAACCTTTTTCCCATTTAACGATGCTCAGAATTAATTCCATTAAATACATGTAATACAGTCAGATACCGAATTCAATTACATGTATCTTTTTAATTGCACGTTAATTTAAGAAGAGCAGAAATAGAATTTATAAACCCTGATCGTTGTCACATTATTATAAAAATTCACATACATTAAACATCTAACATCATATGAATAGTTTAAATAGAGTAATTTTCTTTCTCATTCCACATTAACCAACAATATTTCATAGTTTCAATAACATCAAATATGGATTGAAATGATTTTAAGCTTCTAAGAGTATGACATTAATTCAGATAATCGAGCAATCAAGCCCTGCTATTGAATGGAGGAAACCAGAAGGCCAATTTAAATATACAAAGTAATGTAACAATTACCTTCCATCCCTGAAAACATTATTGCGTTGCACATGATTGTCAATTAATGAAGCAAATGCTGATGTAATGTTAAAGATTTGCACAGAAAATAATGACGAATTTCCTTTATCAAAATATTAAACTGTTCATGTTTAAGAATCTTCATGACGTGTAAGTAATTAAATTATGATATTGATTTCATTCATGAATATATCTATAGTCTAACTTATATTTCTCATAAACGATAGAAGCCTCTTATGGTATCAATATACAAGAAATAAATAGTAATTATAGAAATACCATTTGTGCAGCATACGAATCTATATTGGCATTTGTGAAATACACAAATGTCAAGCATTTGGCGATAAAAACAAAGAGAAAATTCAAATTCGACTAGACTATAATATACCATTTTCTTCATTAGAAGTCGTGTTCTTGTGAAAAAAAGGAATAATAATATGTAAAGCTACGACATGTAATTTCGTTTCTTCAGACAAAATTGCTTAAGTCGGAGCTTTAATTATATCCAATGCGACAAGGACGTCTGTGATAAACAGATTTGCACTCCGAGCAATCAGACTTAAATGCTGCTTGCGAAAGTTGCCAGTTAATCATATCATGAGATCGTAGTCCTTGTGATTTGATTAAATACAACAACGTGTCTGACTTTTACATTGAAGACATAGTATGTTACCAACAGAGGGCAAAAGACAGAAAGACACAAAGAGGAAAGAGGAAATATACTTTGACTTTCCAAATCAAAATAGATCAAAGTTTGAATCAATCTAAGTTGGAAATAAAACAAGAGCTTCGCCGAGGTGGGGCGATAAACACACGATAGCAACTTAACGAAAATGAACCCTGTCTCACATATGTTAATGACACTGATGGTAAGGGTTTTCTGTGTTTTGAAGTAAAACAAATAAAAAAGAATTAAATATATGCTTGAGTAACAAAATAATATACAATGTACGAATAAAGAAAGGTAATTAAATTTACTTAATTTTATTTTGAAATCTTACCTTTAATCTAAACTTACCTGTGAGCGAATGAAGCATATTCACATACTAAATATAAGCGCAGTTTTAAAAAAAATTCAAAAATTACACTTAGTCTAAAATACCCAATAATCTTCGCTTAACAATGAATGGAAAACCAAAGTTATATAAAAGCATAAAGGTTACAAACACAAAAAAATAAAAAATAAAATTATTGATACAATTGGAATACATATTTTTTTATATATCAATAAAATAACAACAGGTTTTAAGCAATAACTGAGGATGCAAATTTGCCAATTGTACAATATTTTTGTTGTGTCAAATTATTTTTGGTTTGGTAGTTTTTAGTTGTTATTGATTTTTTATTATTTACTTTATTTTTATCTTCTTTTTTGTGAGTTGTTGTTGTTTTTGTTGTTTTGTGGGGTTTGGGTTTTTTTTTTACTTTTCTTATATTTGTGTTTTTATGCTGTTGTTTTTTTATTTTAACTGTGGATTTGCTTCTTTATAATAATAGCGAGTTACTGCCACCCATGAATACATAGTACACAAACACTTATAACAAAGGCCATGAACAACAACAATATCTTTAAACTCAAAACGTACCATTATGAGGCAGCGCTGTGTAGAATGTCTTTTATATTATAATGGTTTCATTTGACAACGTAAAGTTCATGTGGCGTAACAGATGGTGCAATCTCATCAATATCTTGTTAAACCTTTCTATTGTGTGGGAACATACCCAATCGATCTCAATTGCAACACATTTGCTGCATTAATGTCTGAAACAAAAGATATTAATATGTCTAGTTTATTGTTGTAACATCTGTACGTCTTCTTGATAAAGCAGTGCATATCAATGTCTCCATTTTTATATCAAAATTATGCAAAAAGTCGTAGGAGGTAAAAGGAAATCAGTTTGCTTTTATTATCTTTATTTATTATTCGTTCATTCTATATGTTTCATACAATAATTTTGTGTAAATATTTTTGGCGCATTTAACATTCATGTTTTGTATTATCAAAGACATATAATAGTGTGTACCAAAAAGGTAGAAATAGCAATGTAATGTGTTACGTAATCAGAACTCATAAAATCGGATATCATTGTGTTCTATCATAACTTTTTTTATTGTTTACAGTAAGACATATACACCAGGCAAATATATTTTGTGTTAAAATATTGTTTGTGTTTTCTTTTTTTATATTATGGCGCTGCTATTTACTGCTTACTTCACTGTTGTCAAAGGATGAATAAACGTTTTGTAAAGGAATTTCAAATGAGAAATCGTCGTCAAGTTTACAAGTATACAATCCCAGAACACAAATTGTACATACTTCATCCATTATACTTTTCTACATGTCGACACTATTTAGTGAACGTATGTGTTTTATGTTATTGACTGTCTTCGGCATTTATTTATAAATAAAACGTTCGACTAAGCGGATATTGCGAATAAAATAATCAATATTTATTGTAAATTGGACAAATATATATATGGTAGGGGCCTATTTCCTCTCATAAAATATCAAAAAAACATTGATTATTGCATACATTTTGAAATATCTGATGGCTGTTAGGAATTCAGTACGAAAACTATATCTTTCATAAATTCTGTTTGCACTCATGAAAAAAGTTAAGCAAAAAAGAAAAAGAAATTGTTTTCAGTGTAAGTTTCATCGGAAACAGCCGTGGTGTAATTATATACAATTTTTTTGGGATATATATCTTAGGTAAGTTATTAATGTAAATTGGAATATGTTTCCATATAATTTTCCTGCCAATGACTGACAGCCTTAATAGGCGTTCAGAGAGGAAGAAAATACTTCAGAGACTTGTATTGTACTGTCTGATTAGAAGTGTACACTATCTTGTATAATAATAAATCAATGAGATGCTCTGTTACTTTAAAGACTTTATTAAAAGGAATCGTATACGATAATATCAAGATTTCCTTTCATCGCTTCGGATGCTTGGATGTTTTCTAAGGTCAACCTTTCACACCATTTGTATGATTCCGATCAAGTTTGGATATTATATTAATTTTGAGGGTTTTCTTAAGCAAAAATTTCCTAGAGAATTTTGTGAAACATGCTCGTGTTTTGATCCGATGATTTGTTCTTCTGTATATAAAGTATAGAATTTAAAAACACTTTTTTCTATCTTGGTCATCAACCCACAATAAATTGGGGGTTTTTTTATTACACAATAACAACAATGTCAGGTACATAAAGAGAGAAATAGAAAGTCCAAAACGGCAGGACGGAACATGTTGCAGGCTCGGTTTGATTGACCCTGTTCATTGACAATACTGGAAAATACAAGCTACTGTCCACCCTCTAGCACCGGCTTAAGCAGTATTCAACATTTCAACATAGTAAATATGGCTTTTTATTTTTATGTGAGAAATTTAATGTAGACATTTAAAATAGCGGAATAAAATAAGATAAATAACAATGCCTTTTAATATCTAGTTTATAAAGAATTTATTTTAGTTCGATTATGTATGAGGCTATAAGCTTATAGACACACTTTTAAGTTTGTTCCTGGAACCAACCAGTACTGAGCAATGAGTGTAAAGTTTCTTGCTCAAGGAAACAACGACTGCCCCTGACGGCTTTAAAATGGATTTAAATTATAAGATATAAAATCATTTAAAAATTATCAAATACAATTAAGAAGGTAATTAAATAAATCCTTGGAGACCGCATATAATCTTGCAATATCTCAATTTGTTCGAATAAGCATATTTAAGTACTAATGTTTCACTGATTTCCCTTGATGTTCTGTAAATTGAAAATCGGGATGATCAATGTACAATACGGGATATTTTTTCAATCTAAAGTAGTCTTGTATTTAAATTTGTGTATAAGGGAAAGGGTATGAGGGAAAACAATTAAGCATTATCAAGGGACTTCGTTATTTTACTCATATCAAACCTCGCGTCTGAAAGCTGCTACAATTTGACTTCTTAGAACTCTTAGAAATAAGACATCAGGGTACAGATACTAGGCCATTTTTGTGCTAACCTATCGTTACAACAGACAACTTGAAAATATTCATATATCACTTGAACAATTGGCTTTGGCACAGTTTTGTCAGGCCAAATGAAAGTCGACATATTTTAATATTAAATGGGTATTGTATATGTAAAGAAATATTGTATGATCTGGAGTTGGATTTTCTATAGATGTGTTCTAGGCTACTTATTTATACACTGTCCTGGATTCACATCGGAAAAAATACAATACTGTAACATAAGATGGCAAATGTTAGCCTTTTTCTCTAAGGACTTTGTATCTATATCGTTTGAAAATGCGTTTGATATTATCCAGATCATTTTTATTCTGTGTTTCATTCTGCATTTGTTTTGTGTCAAGCTTGACAGACACAATGACTGCTGATGGAATTTGTCAAACGTTGAAAGACCTGTTAAGATATTATTGAAGTTGTTTCATATTTACCTTAAGTTATTTATAATACCTCGTTTGATATTCTTATTTTAATTGAATATATTAAGCATTATAATTCACATGGAGAATTGATATCTATACTGTTCGAGAAAAAAGCACTAGGGAAGGTATAAATTAGTTCTGCATTTACGTAAAATGATTGTTTCACACTTATATGACGCTCTTTCTGTCCGAGTTTATAATCAAATACATCTGGAGACATGCACAAATATTGTTGGAGCTATCAAGTACTTCGTTTGTACAATCATGTAATCATGTTACAACAGTTAATGAATAAAAAAGCGCTAGATACATACATACTAAAAAGTCACAAATTCGATTGCAAACCTGACATGTGATCTATGAATGTAAAACTCAAAGAAATAACAATATTCAGATAACTAATATTACATATTTGGTACTTAACAACTGAAACTATTAAGATTGGTGATAAGGGCAAACTAGACTTACTAGGATATTTGAAATCTTGTGAGAGGTTTTTCCCGACGCTGTAAATTGGATAAATATCTATTTATCATATTGCATTGGCTTGGATAATTTCATTTGCAGACGATAGTTCTAACACATAATCGTAATAATTGATTTATTACAAATCTAATTACGGTTCATGTAAGTTTGCAAAGCATTTGTTTAGATTTGATTTTTTCAGTGTGATTCTTTTTTATTATTATTTTTATTATTATTATTATTATTATTATTATTATTATTATTATTATTCTCGTTATTATTATTATTTATTTATTTATTCATTTATTTATTTATTTAGTTATTTATTTAATTGTTTATTTAGTTATTTATTTAATTGTTTATTTATTTATGTATTTATTTATTTATTTATTTAGTTTACATAATATGGGACAATTGTTAATGAATATCAGGATAACAGTTTCTAATGTTGAAAAAGCTACATACATTATCATGGCAATAGTATGTTTTGTAAATCCAGTATCTTATTTAACATGCACATTTTTTTTAATTTAATGCATTGCACTCTTTAAACGGTGGTTTTAAAGTCATATTGAATCTTACATGAGTCGTGATACAATATAAACATTATATTAAACAAGTTCAGAAGTTGTAATATAGCGAACTCCTGGTGAGCTGTATAACATTATTTTGGACAGTGTTTTTAAACAGATATTTAATGTTTGAACATCAATTATTTATGAAAGATACATCAGCAATGTAGTAAAACAAATCATTTCCTAAATTTAAAGTATTTCATGTATTCCACTTATAAGCCTAAAGAGTTCACAGCACATAAAATAATGAATTTTCTCTGACAAGTTAAAAAATACCAATAAGTGTTTTAATGATTTTGTTCAGTTATAAAAAAAGATGTAAGCATTTACAAACATAATTATCATAATAAGTTACAATGTATAGCCCAGATAAAACATACTACATGTTTGTTTGCAAAACTGGAAGGTGTTGTATATATTTCTAAGACATATAATAAAGGCTTTAAGAACACTGGCGTTTTCTTTAAAGCTAGTTTGTGCGTTTTATATTCACTTTACAAACATACCCTTTTAGTTCTGATCAACTAATAAGATTGAATTTAATTTCTTTAAGGCTAATAGTCCTTAAAGAAATTGAAATCAATTCTTTTAACAGATAAGGGGCACAAAAATGGGCAATTTAATTAAACTTCTAATTTTTTGACAAGTAATAACTCTAAGAACATGGTACGTTAAGTAACCAATAAGTGTTCATTTACGCTTGTCACAATGGCAATAGTTTCGTTAAATTGCGCCATTTTTGTGCCCTACTGGTAAAGCCTGTTCCTCATGAAAGTGAAATCTATACTTGTGGCAAAGGGCTTACCGAGAACTGTCCTAAACTAGTCAATTGTATATTGGCAAAAGATCTAAACTATTGTAATAAAGTCTGCTAGATATACTTGCTATCAAAATGTATTGCTTGCATCAACATTTTGCTTTATATAGCGCACCTTTACAGTTCTTATATTTCGCATATTTTGTTCTTCAAAACATTTTTAAACATTAAAAGTCTCTTAATTCTATTCATTATGTTTTGTTTTAAGCTGTTGAATGCATAGTACTGATCCTTTAATATTGAAGAAAAGAATCTAACTATAACCAGTAAAATCACAGAATCTTCGTTTTAAAATAATTACTTATATTTCCCACGTACTCATCTTGTTATTTTAATAATATTATTTTTTTATCTGCATACCAAGGGAAATCAAGGCGAACAGGTTACTAAAGCTAACTGAAAAAATTTTGGATTAATTTGAAATTTTTTTTGAAAAAAGTAAAAAAAAAAACTGGTTTTTTAAAGGGAAAAAAAAAATATTTTCTTTAAGTTAAAATAGAAAATTGTACCAGGGCCATTTTTTAATTTTCTCTAAACTTTTTTTTCTTTTTTTTTGGGTAAAAAATAAGTTTTATTTCCTCTTTCTTTTGGAATAAGTTTAAAGGTAATGTTTTTTTAAAAAATTTTGGGTATTTTGAAAAGTTTTAAATTGTTCATTGTAGGGCATGTTTTTGGTGTAGAAAAGAAACAAAATGTTTACTTTCCCAAATTAAATTTAAATCTAATCCAACATAAAATGATTAAATTACTTTTAAAATTATTTATTTTTCCAAAGCCCGCTTTTCAAGTGTTTTTTTTTTTCCCTTGGCAAATTTTTCTTTTAATGAAATGGCCCCATTTTTTTTTTTTTGGAAACATTTTTTTTATCGAGGGGATGGGACCAAAATTTTTTTTGGGCGAAATTTTTTTAAAACATTTTTTTCAAATTTTTATGTTAAAAGGAAAAATTTTTTAGAAACTGTTACGTTAACTTTGTCCCTTTTTTTACGTGGGTTTGTTCCAGTTTTTACGCTTTTTAACAATTTTGGCAATTTTTTCTTTAAATTTTTGGCCCCCATTTTGTGCCCTAGTTCGGGTAAGGGGGTCCCCCAAAAATGAAATCTATTTTTTTGGGGGGAAAGGCTTCGAGAATTTTGTCCTAACTATTTTAATTTTTTATTTTGGGCAAAAGGGATTTAAAATTTTTTTAAAAAAAGGTCTGCTAAATTATTTGCTTTTCAAAATGTATTTGGCTTTGGCTTTAAATTTTGCTTTTTATAGGGGCCCCTTTTCCCAGTTTTTTTTAATTTTTTCGATTTTTGTTTTTTTCCAAAACATTTTTAAACATTAAAAGCCCTTTTAAATCTATTATTTTTTTTTTTTTAAGTTTTGTTGAAAGGGAAATTTATTTTTTTTGGACCCCTTTAATTTTTAAAGGGAAAAGGACCCAAACTTTTTAAATTTAAAACCCAAAGAATTTTTTTTTTAAAAAAAATTCTTTTTTCCACCGTCCCAGCCCTTGTTTTTTTTTAAATTTTATTAGGGGTTTTTTAAAATCTGCATACAAGGAAAATTTTCAAAGGGGGCGCCCTACTGCAGAACTTTTAGGGACAAAAATTTTAAATTTTTTTTATGACTAATACATTTTTAATAAATATTTAAAACAAAAAATTAAAAGAATTTTTTCACGTTTTTTTTTTTGTATTTTCCCGGAGCCCACTGAAATATCATATAGTTTTTATAGAAAATTATTTTTTTAACTTTTGGGTTGGAAAAAGGGTTTCCTTCCCAATTTAGGGGATTTTCCTTATTTACATTGCTTTTTGAATTTATGAATGGTGTTAAATTGAATTTTCAATATATCATTTGAAAACACAAAAAAAACTTTTTACCTAATAAGCTGTATATACCACTTATTCTATCTAATTAAGGGAATTTCGTTTTTTATTGCTCTTTAAAAAATTTATCTAGTTAAGCATGGACAGATTTAATGTTTCAGAATTAACATTTTAGCTTTCTGACAAATTATGACATAAATGGATGATATATGGTATTTGTATTATGATTTTATTGGATTATAATGTTTTGATGAAAAAAGGGGGGGGGAATAAAATTATTTCTCCTTTGAATAAACCCATAAATGAATATGAATTATTTTATTTTAATTGGGATAAATAAGGCAACAGTTTTGATTCGAGTCCTCCATAAAAACACTTTGTCTATTGAGGTGAAATGCCCAGAACACAGTAAAAGAAGCCCCAACAGACAAAAAATGAAATTGTTGCAGGTCAGTTTGATTGAGGCTGTTCATGGACGGTTTACTTTTGAAAGTGCCAAGTTACTGTCCACGCCCCTAGCACGGGCAAAAAGCAGAATTCAACAGTTTTAACACGAAAATGGTGACATTTTGAATTTAGAACATCCGGCAGTTCATACGGCGGTTATCGTGGACTTTTACAATGTGACACAGTAGTTGCCATTCCATTTTAAAAGCGAGGAAGTTTGGGGTCCCAAAGTAAAAGAATGCCAACCATTTCAATTGAAATATCATATAAAAAGTATTGCATGATCATTAAAAATCACCTTAAAAAAACAATCGTTCCTACATAGAATGATTGGGTATTGTGTGCAAAAATAAAACACATGCAGTTATTGACTCCCCCCACTTTTTTTTAAATTTGAAAAATTGGTATTAAATAAACAGTTGCATCTGAAAAAAAAGGTACGTTTTTGCTTTTATAGTACCATTTTGATCTGATTGCTTTTGGATGCCGGCCCAAGTTGTATTAAATGAGGATTTTGTAGTTCAAATTTTAAAACAATGTGTTTGGGCTATGCCAAACTACAAACAGAAACGTTTCTATGGTTTCAATAGCTGTGGAACATTGAATAAAAGTAAAATTTAACATCCTGGCAGAATGCAAAGTTCCAGTAGATACAATGAGAAACGGAAGAAAAGCAGCCTTAATAATGAGTAAATTATTGCTTTTATAACAAACGAGGATAAGGAGTTTAAAATAATAATTATTCTATTCTTATTGTTATTTTCAGAATTAAAAACCAGCCAGTAGCAATTTTAATTTTTTTTACAAAGAGTATAAATTAAAAAATTGAAAAATACAAATAAAACAATTCAAGTTAGTTGGTCTTTTTTCTGGATTAAAAAATTCTTTTAACAAAAAAATCGTCTTATTTTTTCAACTCTTTTTTTTTGGCAAATTTCATGGATTTATATTCAAAATAAGACAAATAATTCGTTATGGTGTTACATTTAAAATTTTGTCTTAAAATTTGCATGCCCTGGGCGAAATTTCATGGCGTTCTGGCATAATAAATCTTCGGAACATAAATTTGAAATTTGCAACATGATTTAAAATACGGAAAATGTAATGTCAAATAAAAACTATGTTTCATGGAACATAGGTTTAATGTTTTGCAAACCTTTTATTTCTTATAATTTTTTTATAGGAGTAAACATTGCAATAATGTTAGCTTAAAAACATTTGTAAAGAATTTTTTTTAAATTTAAAAATTAACTGGTTTAAACGGTCTCACAATTAAAAAATTTTACGGGTTAAAAACATTTTGTTAGCATGATTTGGATATGTCTAACTGGCAAGAATGATAAAGAAGGTAACTATTTACTTCTTAAAAAATTGGAGTTGTTTTTTCGACTTCTTTTTTTTAAGAATCAAAAGGTTTCTTAGTTCGGTTTTTTAAGTACACTAACCACAAAACGTATTACTTAATAAGCGCATTCATTTTATTTGTTCATTCGGCTTTGGTTTTAAAGTACCGGGAGAACCCCTGGTAACTGAAGGTATTCTTTAATGGTTTTGATGAGAAAATTTGTTCATCAACCAATTATTCCCTGCGTAATCGTAAGAGGCGAGCTAAATAGGTTCGAATATATAAAGTCTACACGCAAATCTTAGCTCCAGCAGGTTTTATGTGGTTTTCTCACCCTGGTGTTGCTTTTGAGAGTTTGTGTTGTTGCGCCCCCGTAACACCAAGGGCAAACGAAAGTAACAAGAATTCAACATCAAAAGATGTGACATATATGTTTATGATGTTTATATACACTAATGTTGATAACATCTGTCAGCTGATTCTATGTCTCTTGTGTCTATGATAAGACAACTATTAAGAACGTCAAAATGTGTACTTTAAGGAGTGGTTGTTATGCTTGCTTATCGAATGTCGTCTGGTGAGGAAATTTAATTCTAAAAGAAATAAAACCCTGCATTTAGCATTAACAGGAACCAAGCGAAAGGATGAGCTTCCTTAAGTATGTCTTTAGGAAATGAAATAAAGAACCTTTCTTTTTTATAAGAAATAAGAAAAAACGTGAAAGTAAAAGGGCATTTAACAAGAGACAAAGTAACATGACATTCTGTTTGGGTTTTTTTACTTTCATCGTCATTGCGGTATCTATGATTGTCAAAGGGTTGGAAGAATTTACGCAGTTTTACTGGTGGACTTGAAGACAGAATACTTTTGGATAACCTTATCGCGGCTAAAGAAAAGTGAGCTATTACAACAGCGAACTTAGACCATTTTTCCCTTATTATGTGAACCCGTTTGTTCCCCGTGACATACTCACCAAATGTATTCATATTGTCGTCTAATTTCTATTTGGGATAAAACAGAACACTATGTGAAATTGGACTTGGGGGCTAGTATCCCATCACTGCCGACGTTGGGCACCAAAAAATGTCATTTAGTTTTGAAAAAATGTGCAGCCTAGTAGGAACTCCAAAACAGAGACCCTTTGGAATATAGTATGCGGTCCAAAACCGACTGAACTATTCGGTCCCTTACACACTTTTTCCCTAATAAGTAAGAATAGTTTCTCTGTTTAATACTGTGACATTAAACAGGATCAACAAATATTGTCATATCCATATAATTATATGAATAAAAGTAGATTTTTTTTCTTGATTTAGATTTTGCACTTTTTTAATTCCAATTCACTTAAATACAGCAATATATTTATTATTTATTAAATTATTGTAATGCCATTCGATATAATTTACTTTTACAAAATATCATATGCAAATCCTTGGGCTTACAAAATCAAGAATATTTAATAGTTTGTGTGTTTTGTATGGTACTAAACTTTCTCCTATTACCTGTTTTATGTATGGTACGTTCATATAAAACATTTGAAACTTGATATTTTCCATCTCAAATACTTTATATATCTCAATTTGCTGTTAAACTATCTACAGTCATTTAACAATACATAGCGTTCCAGACTCTATTGAGAGTCATAAAAACAATGTATCTTATTTAAAACAGAATAAACATTGAGACTTTATAATGATGGCTTATCGTCCTGACATTGTATAATACATTGTACTGGATGATTATCCTTTTGTATTCTTGTATGTGATAAATGTCTTCACATTTTATTTAAATAAGGTTACTAATGAAAGCAAACGTATACATATATAATATTCTACTGATAAATTTATAGAGACCCTCTCCAACGCATTCCTGGAATCAATGAGTGTAATGATTCTTGTTCTCTAGAGCAAAAAACGTTACATGCATTGCTCAGGAATGGTTAGTTCACAAGCTTAAAGAGTCATAAACAATTAAACAATTGAACTTAAATAATTTCAGCATAAACTTAATGTAACTATGATGAAAATGAAAAATGACTTTTTTCTAGAAATGTCTATAAATGTCTAAATTTTGATTTGGTAATTAAGTAATTTTTAGAACATTGTATTAAACCACATTTTGGCCTGATCAACGAGAGCTATTTGTGTTTAAACAAACGTTTGTTTGTTTAATCAAATAAGCTTTGTATTTATGATTTGAAGATTCTCATATCCGTTACGCCTGATTCATTTTGAAAATAGTTGTTTCACATATATACACATTAATTAGCATTAGGTAAAAAGTTTTCTAAATGATTCATTTGAATTCAAGAAAACATTGAAAATATAAAATAAAAATTGAAAACATATTTTTTAAAAAAAAAGAAAAATGAATTAGTTAATTTTTTTCCGAAAGAGTCATTTGATAATCCTTTTTTATAATGGCGTAAAAAGTATTTTTGAAAGACTCCTATGCCAAAGTTTTTGTGATAAATTGCAATACCCAATTTCTATTTTTTGATATTAGAAAATTCATTTCAGTTTATAATCTATATTTAATGATGTATTAAACACATTAATATTTGAATTTTGACAAAAATAACATGAAGTGTATCTTCAAATATTAATAAAAATTGTAAAAAGCCGCATTGAATTCTGAACTCTTTATATTGTATAATTTCTATAATTAGTATATTTCCTATTCATTGCTTATTTCATTTTTGTCTAACTCTTTACACAGCTACAGTAGGGTGAGCGTTTCAGTTTACACGAAACACGCACGCTCTGGAAAAAATGCACACACGTTACACACTATACGAAAGAACGTTACACGCACGCTTTACCAAACGAAATACGCAGACGCATACCAGCAAAATATTATCGATTTTTTTTAACGAAAAAATAATGATATTCTTTTTTACCAAAATGAAATTGTCTGACATCCAATAAATTGTCCTACATCCAACAAAAGGAAATTTCCAAATTCAAATCTGTGTTTCATACAAAAATGAAGTGCAAATAAAGCACATTATGAAAAGACATTCATCAGTCTACAATATGTGGTTTTTGACCTGCTTGATTTTTCAATAAGACAAAAATGCCAATAATATAAGTGTGTGATAAATAATGTCGCTTGCTTATTTTGTAAGAGTATTTTCCAGAAACGCTTCAGCACCAGACACGTAAAATTTTAGCAGAATCAAGGCGTTTCAAGTGATGGCGTGAGTTCGGAAGCATTTAACACAAAAAAATTAACATGAAAATTGCAGACTCGGTTTGATTGAGCTTGTACATGAGGAATACTTTAAACGTGTCCGCTAACACCGGCTTGAGGGGTACTCAATTTTCAATTTCCCGAAGAATCAGAAAATAAAGCAACAATGAAAGCTGTAACTTAATAAATAATTATACAACTTGATTTATTATCATAAGTAATATATATAAAAAAGTATGATATGATGATAATTTCCTTTGTAGAGCTTGGATTGTTTATTTGCTTGTTTGTTTTGTTTTGTTTTTTTTGTTTTTTTTTGTTTTTTTTCGGTGGTTTCTTTCTGTTGTTCTTGTTGTTTGGGTTTTTTTGGTTGAGGGTTGTTTTTGTTTGTTTTTTAATCAAAATCTTGAAATTATTTATAAAAAAAATAGATACAGTTTTAAATTATTCAAAACTCTTTGAGAAACATATGAATTTTACTTCAAGTTTAGGGCCATATCTAATAAATGTCTTTCGCTAAGATTGAAACAAGATTTTAATATATCATTTGCAATGAATGTTACAACAAGTAAAACTATGTTGTTTATCAAGATTACATAATCGTGCGCTGATGAAAATGATAAATTGTCGTCCTATATATAAGAATACATGATAAATATTCTGGTGAGCCCCTGTTGTGACCTTTTTATATTTATATTCATTCATATCGAATTATATCAAATGTCAGAATCGGTTTTCAGCATGACTTCTTATGAAAAAGAGATTTTCATCTTTGTTTAAAGTGACATTATGCTCAATTTTTCACTTTCGAGCCGAGATATATTAATTGTATAATTAAAATCAATTTGACGTTTTTAATGCCGATGGAACATTTATTAATAATAATAAAGATAAGATAAAATATAAAAAAAAACTGTTTTAACTAGTAGACCATAACATACAGTATCAGTTTAGATGACAAGTTGACCAGAAATAAATTGGTGAAATGTTTGCGTTTTATTAAGGTTTTGTCAAGTAGAGAACAACGGCTATCAAAGACTATCAATAAGTCCAGTATATGTCTGAATATATCTTCAAAGTCCAATAACACCCCCTCCCCCCGCCCCCCCCCCCCTCGAAAAAAAAATTTCTTAATAACTTTCTTTTGGTGTACTGCAGTTTATTTTAAAAAGTTGCACACATTACTAACAACCCGAACAATCGTTGCTTCTTTTCATTTTTAGCGATAAGTACTGCTATTATGGTGATTTAGCATTTTACATAGTAGTCAATTTATTACTTTGTCAACGTTCTTTGCTATTTTAATTACAAATATATTTTTTTATTATGGCCACTTATGTTATACGTATTTGCCTAAGACATGCTCGAAAACGTAACTTGAATATTTAAAATCTGATGTTTTTCCCTTTTAAAAATGGATAATATTATACGTTTGTCAGGCATAATTGCCTTTACAAAATTATTTTACATTGAATGTCTTGACATCTTTTACACATTAACATAGATATTAGCAGAACTGTTTGGTTGGATATCGGCAAGTGTATTAAAATGACATTTGTAGTCAAATTTTAAAACAATGTGTTTGCTAATGTCAAAACATACAAACAGAAACGTTCTATGGTTTCCATAGCTGTGGAAATGAATAAAGTAAAATAACATCATGGCAGAATGCAATCATGTAATCCGATGATAAACGAAGAAAAGCAGCATATACGAGTAAATTATTGCTTTTAGAACAAACAGAAGGAGTTTAATAATAATTATTCTATTACATGTATATTGTTATTTTTCAGCAGAGTTAAAAACAGCCAGTAGCAGATTTTATTTTTCTTTCAAAGTTTATTTTATGAGTATAAATTGAATAATGATAATACAAAGAAAACAATCAGTTAGTTGGTCTTTTTCTGATTAAAAGTTCTTATAAAAATCGTCTTATTTCAACTCTTTTTATTTGCAATCATGGATTTATATTCAAATTAAGACAAATAATGTTATGGTGTTATTTATTTTGTCTAAATTGCATGCCCTGGGAAATCATGGCGTCTCTACAGAATAAATCTTCCGGAACATAATCTGATTTGCAACATGATTGATACAGGAATAATGTAAAATAAACAACTATGTTCATGATATTGGTAAGTTTTTCAACTATATTTCTTATAATTTTTTATAGGAGTAAACATGCAATAATGTACTTTAACATTTGTAAAGATTTTTTTTAATTAAATTAACTAGTTTACTGTCACATTAAAAATATTATGGTAAAAACATTTCTTAGCATGATTATGTCTAACTGCAAGACATGATAAAAAGAGTAACTATTACTCTTAAATTGGAGTGTTTTACGACTTCTTATTTTAAGAATCAAAAGTGTTCTTAGTCGGTTTTTTAAGTAACTAACCACAAAACATGTATTCTAAATAAGCGACATCATTTATTTATGGTCATTCGGACATGGTTTTAAAAGTACCGAGAACCCCTGGTAACTGAGGTATTGCCTTTAATGGTTGATGAGTAAGAATTGTCATCACCAATTATCCCTGCGTAATCGTAAGAGGCGACTAAATAGGTTCGAATATCTAAAGTCTACGCAAATCTTAGCTCCAGCAGGTTAGGTGGTTTTCACCCCTGGTGTTGCTTTGAAGTTTGTGTTGATGCGCCGTAACACCAAAGTACCAAGAAGACAACATGAAAAAATGTGACATATATGTTTATGATGTTTATATAAACTGATAAGGATAAGATAACATCTGTCAGCTGATTCTATGTATCTTATGTCTATGATAAGGCAACTATTAAGAACGTCAAAATGTGTACTTAAAGGAGTGGTTGTTATGCTTATCGAATGTCGTCTGGTAGGGAAATTTAATTCTAAAAGAAACAAAACCCTGCATATAGCATCAACAATAATCAGGAGAAAGGATGAGCCTCCTTAAATATGCCTTTAAGAATTAAAATAAAGAACCTATCTATATAAGAAATAAGAAAAATGCGAAAGAATGGGAACATTTTAACATGAGGCCAAGTAAACATGTCATCGTCATTGCGGTACATTTATGTATGATTGTCACAGATGTAGAAGAATACGCCGTTTTACCGTGTGTCTGTGGGTTTGTTTTGTTTTTGTTTTTTTTTTTTTGTTGTTATATAAATTTTAAGAGACTTAATGAATAATATTTACAGTATGACATTGATCAAATCAGTGAAGATGCATTTTTTTTTAAATTCCAGTGCACTTAAATACAGAAACGTATTAATTACTTTTTAAAATTATTGTAATGCCATTCGATTTTATTTATTTTTACAAAATATTATAATGCAAATCCTTGGGCTTACAAAATTAAGAATATTTAATAGTGTGTGTATTCTGTATGAAACTAAAGTATTCCAAATATCACCTATATCATGTATGTTACGTTCATATAAAACATTTGGATCTTGATATTTTCCATCTCAAATACTTTATATATCTCCACTCGCTGTTAAACTATCTACAGTCATTTAAGCTTAAATAGCGTTCCAGACTCTAATGAGAGTCATAAAAAACAATGTATCTTGATTAAAATAGAATATACATTGATCCTTTATAATGATGGTTTATCGCCCTGACATTGTATAATACATTGTACAATACTGGATAATTGTCTTTTTCTATTCTTGTATTCTTGTATGTGATAAATGTCTTTAACTTTTTGTAAATAAGGTTACTAATAAAAGCAAACTTATACATATCTAATATTCTACTGACAAACTTACAGATACACTTTCGAATCCATTCCTGCAATCAATGAGTGTAATGATTATTGTTCCCCACAGCAAGAAACTTTAAATTCGTTGCTCAGGAATGGTTAGTTCACAAGCTTAAAGCGTCCTAAACGATTAAACAATAATTATTGAACTTAAATAATTTCAGTATAAACTTATTAATGTATGATGAAAATGAAAACTTTTTTTTTCTAGAAATATCTATAAATGTTTAGATTTTGATATTGTAATGAAGTAATTTTTAGAACATTGTATAAAAACACATTTTGGCCTGATAAACGAGAGCTATTTGTGTTTAAACAAACGTTTGTTTGATTAATCAAATAAGCTTTGTATTTATGATTTGAAGATACTCATATCCGTTACGCTTGATTCATTTTGAAAATAGTTGTTCCACATATATACACATTAATTAGCAATTATAGGTAAAAAGTTTTCTTATTGATTCATTTGAATTTAAGAAAACATTGTAAATATATATTTTCCAAAAAACATAATAAGTATTTCTATGTCCGGAAGTGTCATTTGATAATGTTGATTTATAATAATGGCGTAAAAAGTATTTTTTGAAAGACTCCTCTGCCAAAGTTTTTGTGATAAATTGCAATATTCAATATCCTCTTTTTTGATATTGCAAAATTCAGTTCAGTTTATAATTTATATTTAATGAGGCTTCCATTCATACATGTATTTTACACATTAATTTTTGAATTTTGACAAAATTAACATGAATTGTATCTTCAAACATTTCAATACATATTGTTAAAAGCCGCATTGTACTATGAATAAGTATTATATCTGTACAATTAACAGTTTTTATTCATATTTTGAACCCTTCATGCAATATTTATTTAAATTTAATTCATTAATAACTCTTTACACAGTTATATTGTTTATCATCATGTTTGTTTTTAACATTTATATTCTATATTTCTTGCGTTTCTTTACCTTTTTCCATTGACTTTTCTTCCCACAATTGTGTGAGCTATTGTTGTTTTAAAAGGAAACGTAGCGTTTATTTTCCAGTACCGTCTATGAACTTGCTCAGTAAAATCGAGCCTGTGATATTTTCGTTAATTTTACCGTTTCGAGTTTTTTTAGAGGTTCCGTTCTTCTCTATTTTCTAATTTAACTTACATTTATTATTAAGCAATTACTTTTTTAACACATTTAATATGTTTTACATTTGTTATAAATTCATATATTTCATAGTTATGCCGAGAGAAAAGTGAAACACAATACATATGAAACCTTATCAAATATAATAGTGTATAATGATAATGCAATGTCAGACGAGGAAAGCCTTTCGTAGCTTTATCCTAGAAATGATTCTTTTTCACTATCAAATTTATCGTTTTCTTATGAGTCTCAAAAGAGTCTAGAGCGTAGATTTTTTGGATTAAAAACGATATATAATATAACGATATATAATATGATAAATTTATTATAGATAGAAAATATAAATTTCAGTTTAAGGACACACAATTCTATGATATATTTCCAATAACATTTCAAAATGATTCAGTATTTGTCAGCAAAGTGTAAGTAAGATCAAACAAAAAAATCGAAAATAAAGCGAAAGGCAAATCAAATAAACAAACAATTACGCTCTTTTGTTAACCTTTGCTTTGCCACACAAAAAAATCACGCAAATAAGTTCAACACAATATCAAAAGTACAACTTACATTTATTTTTTATGTATATTGCTTTTATACGGAATATAATAAAATATACAATGTTATATTATGTTTGTCAAAACTCATTTAGATGTTCAGAGCCGTGTTATTAAAATTATCTCAAAACAGAAGACATATTAAAATCATATACTCCATAATAGTAAATTTTAGGTCAATTATTTCTTTATTTTTCAACACAGTCAACACAGTCTTGTATAGAATTAATGTACACTGTAAAATAAACTACACTGAAAATAGAGAAAATTAGGAGTTCAGCAATTTTCTGACTTTAATTCAATTTTTTTTCCTAATTGAATTTTTTTAGTTACACGGTGTAGAATATGTTACAGATTCACTGAAATTTGATTATGAATTTACATCACAGGAAAACACTCAGGATCCGAGTTTTAATCATTATGGTTCAAAAGTGTTTTCTCAGCAAGGGGGTGATCTTAAGCCCTTTCATTTAAAAAAATTCATTTGGTTTTTTTATTAAGACGCCTCAGTTTTTTTTTGTTGTTGTTTTGTTATGGAACAGATAATGGTTTGTTGTTTGCTGCAAAATCAGTGGCAAACCAGCAACAGCAAAATGTAATCGTTTCTTTTAACGAAAAAATAATGATATTCTATTTAAAGATATACTATGCTCATATTTTGGTAAAATATTTTTATGCATTGAAATTTATGGAATTCTTACTAAATATGTTTAATTTGATTACAATAATGAATAAAATATGTATTGGAAGCTGCATTCCGTATTACGTGCCAAATAAAATTGGTCTTTTCTTAAGAAAACTGCCAGTTTTTTTAAGGACAATATATATTCATATGGTGACCACATGTAGTGTGTAGAGTTCAAAACATATCATATCTACCTTAAATGAATTCCAAACAACATACAATGAGACTGTGTAGCAATTCTTAATATTTTTAAAAAAATAATTTGAGAATAGAATATCTTTAAACAAAATAAAATTGTCTTACAGCCAATAAATTGTCCTACATCCAACAAAAGGAAATTTCCAAATTCAAATCTGTGTTTCATACAAAAATGAAGTGCAAATAAAGCACATTATGAAAAGACATTCATCAGTCTACAATATGCGTTTTTTGACCTGCTTGATTTTTCAATAAGACAAAAAGTCCAATAATATCAGTGTGTGATAAATAATGTCGCTTGCTTATTTTTCAAGAGTATTTTCCAGAAACGCTTCAGCACAAGCCACGTAAAATTTTAGCGGAATCAAGGCGTTTCAGGTGATGGCGTGAGTTCGGAAGCATTTTACACAAAAAGATAACATGAAATGTGCAGACTCGGTTTGATTGAGTTTGTACATGAAGGATACTTTAAACGTGCCCTCTGACACCGGCTTGAGGGGTACTCAATTTTCAATTTTCCGAAGAATCAGAAAATAAAGCAACAATGAAATCTGTAACTTAATAAATAATTATACAACTCGATTTATTATCATACAAATAAGTATGGTATGATGATAATTTCCTTTGTTCTTGTTGTTTTGTTGTTGTTTTTTTTGGTTGGGGTTGTTGTTGTTTGTTTTTTAATCAAAATCTTGAAATTATTTATAAGAAATAGTTCTAATTTATTCAAAACTCTTCGAGAAACATATGAATTTCACTTCAAGTTTAGGGCCATATCCAATAAATGTCTTTCGCTAAGATTGAAACGAGATTTTAATATATTAGTTGCAATGAATGTTACAACAAGTTAAACTATGTTGTTTATCAAGATTACAGACTCGTGAAAATGATGAATTATCGTCCGATATATAAGAATTCATGATAAATATTCTGGTAAGCCCCTGTTGTGACCTTTTTATATTAATATTCATTAATATTCATATGAAATTATATCAAATGTCAAAATCGGTTTTCAGCATGACTAATTATCAAAAAGAGAATTTCATGTTTGTTTAAAGTGACATAATGCTCAATTTCTTCACTTTCGAGCTGAGATATATTAATTGTATAATTAAAAGCAAATTGACTATTTAATGTCAATGGAGAACTTATAAATAATAATAAAGATAAGGATAAAATATAACAAGAGCCCGGTTTGAGCCGGGTGATGCTCCCCGAATAGGTTTTGGACACAGGAAAGTACACGTCTTGTAGTTTCAGAGTTATGTCCCTGGAAAAAGTTCAAAGTGCAATAATTCCAAAATTAGGAAAGGCAGAGTTACTGTTCTTTCCACTGCACTTCTAATCACTGTTATCTATCAACTTACAAAGATTCTTGTTGATATCTCTTATGGTTTCCGAGTTATGTTCCGGACAAATTCAAAAAGTAAAAATAAACAAATGGCAATAACTCCAGAATTATGCAAGGCAGAGTTATGGTTCTCATGTACTGCACATCTACCCATTGAGATACATCTACCTACAAAGTTTCATGTTGATATCTCTTATAGTTTTACAGCTATGTCCAGTACAAGATTTTTCTAAAAGGGGAGATAATTCAAAAATGAGGCTTAACAGAGTTATGTTTTTTTGCACTGCACTTCTACTCAATGAGATCTATCTACCTACAATGTTTCATCTTGATATCTCTTATAATTTTAGAGTTATGTTCCGGACAAAGTTCAGTGTTAAAATTAACAAAGGGCAATAACTCCAAAATTAGGACAAAAAGGGTTATTGTTCTTATGCACTGCACATCTACCCATTGAGATCTATTCACCTACAACGTTTCATGTTGATATCTCTTATAGTTTTAGAGTTATGCCCCGGACAAGATTTTTCTATAAGAGGAGATAATTCAAAAATGAGGCTTAACAGAGTTATGGTTTATTTGCACTGCACTTCTACTCAATGAGATCTATCTACCTACAATGTTTCATCTTGATATCTCTTATAGTTTTAGAGTTATGTTCCGGACAAAGTTCAAAGTGTTGAAATTAACAAAGGGCAATAACTCCAAAATTAGGACAAAAAGAGTTATTGGTCTTATGCACTGCACATCTACCCATTGAGATCTATTCACCTACAAAGTTTCATGTTGATATCTCTTATAGTTTTAGAGTTATGCCCCGAACAAGATTTTTCTATAAGGGGAGATAATTCAAAAACCGGGCAAAATAGAGTTATGGTTCTTTGACACTGCACTCCCCCTCAATGCCCTCTACCACTGTATGAAGTTTAAACAAATTATCTCCAAGGGTTTTCAAGTAATGCTCCGGACAAGAAAACGGACGGACAGACGGACGGACAAACGGACGTTCTCACAGGACAGTAATTATGTGGCTACTCTATTGTTCTCTCTATTGTTCTTTTTAGCCACACAAAAGAAAATAGCCACATAAAAGCAATACGGAATGAATGACATCAAAGAGAAAGAACAGTTACCTATTGTCCCTCTAGCCACATAATTACTCTCCTGTGAGTGCGGACAGACAGACGGACAGACAGACGGACGGACAAGGCGCCGACTATATGCTCCACTGAAATTTTTCGGGGAGCATAAAAACTGTCTTAAATTTAAAACGACGCCCCAATATTTTCAAAATTTAAATATAACCAATATTTTCAAAAGGATATCTATAGATATTTATCTGGATAGCTGAGGTATTGATTGGTAAATTGACTTGTATTATCAATTAAAAAAAATGTTGAATTACTCGAATTGTATCTGGGAACTTTGTTCTTGGGTGGGCATAATGGCACAATTATGAATCCCCCTTACGATAAGTGTACGCAATATTTGTATTTCAACATCAAGATAGTTTCGTTTGCAATTGAAAAATAAAATAAAATACACAAATACATCAATTCTAACAAAAAGCAGTTTAAAAAGTATCATTTTTTATAAATTCTTTAAAATCTAGGTCAAATCTTACAAAAAAATAAATTGAAATTGTACCATACAATCATATATTCTCTTTCAGGATTTGTTAATTTCTTTCCAATGCAACATATCTTTTGCTAAAAATGAGACCTTAAAACATTTTTGTTTAGTTTGGAAAATATTATTAGAATTCATTTTCTATATATGTCTGTTCACTTGTTTGATCATTTTGTTAGTAAAAATTGTCTGCTTCTGAATCAACTAGAACTGCCACTATCATGGCGTGAATACCCCCGCATACCACTTTGTCAGAATCAACAGTGGCCTTTTAATGCTCAAGGACAACCTCCCTGCCAAATCTGAGGTTACTAAGCCAGTGCATTGCTAAGTTATGTATTCTACATGCTTCAAATGTGAAAATGTCTAAATCAATACATTGCGGACAGGACATTCTTTAGCAATTGAGAAGAAAAGCTTTTTTTTGTCAAGGTCCCTGTGACCTTGACCTTTGACCCAGTGACCTCAAAATCAATAGGGGTCACCTTATAGTCATGATCAACATCCATGCCAAATATGAAGACTGTGGGTCAAAGGAATCTTAAGTTAATGGGTGGACAAACTTTTTGAAGTCAAAGTCCCTATGACCTTGACCTTTGATCCAGTGATCTCAAAATCAAAAAGGGTCATCTACTAATCATGATCAACATCCATGCCAAATATGAAGACTGTGGGTCAAAGGAATCTAAAGTTATTGGGCAGACAAACTTTTTGAAGTCTAAGTCCCTGTGACCTTGACCTTTGACCTAGTGACCTCAAAATCAATATGGGTCATCTACTAATCATGACTAACCTCCATTCCAAATATGAAGACTGTGGGTCAAAGGAATCTTAAGTTATTGGGCGGACAAGCTTTTTGAAGTCAAGGCCCCTGTGACATTGACCTTTGACCTGGTGACCTCAAAGTCAATAGGGGTCATCTACTTATCATGACTAATCTCCATGCCAAATAAGAAGACTGTGGATGAAAGGAATCTTATGTTATTGGGCGGACAAGCTTTATATAGTCAAGGCACCTGTGACCTTGACTTTTGACCAAATCACCTCTAGGGGTCATCTACTTATCATGACTAACTTCCATGCTAAATATGAAGACTATGGGTCAAAGGATTCTTAAGGTATTTGGCGGACAAACTTTCTTCAGTTAAGACCACTGTGATCTTGACCTTTTACGCAGTGACCTCAAAATCAAAAGGGTCATCTACTTAGCATGACTTATTTCCATGCCAAATATTAACACTGTGGGTCAAAGGAACCTAAAGTTATTGGGCGGACAAGCCTTTTTCAGTCAAGGCCCCTGTGACCATTACCTTTGACCTGGTGACCTCAAAGTCAATTGGGGTCATTTACTAATCATGTCTAATCTCAATGCCAAATATGAAGACTGTGGGTCAAAGGAATCTTAAGTTATTGGGCGGACAAGCTTTTTGAAGTCAAGGCCCCTGTGACCTTGACCTATGACCTGGTGACCTCAAAATCAATAGGGGTCATCTACTAATCATGACTAACCTCAATGCCAAATATGAAGACTATGGGTCAAAGGAATCTTAAGTTATTGGGCAGACAAGCTTTTTGAAGTCAAGGCCCCTGTGACCTTGACCTTTGACCTGGTGACCTCAAAATCAATAGGGGTCATCTACTAATCATGACTTATCTCCATGCCAAATATGAAGACTGTGGGTCAAAGGAATCTTAAGTTATTGGGCGGACAAGCTTTTTGAAGTCAAGGCCCCTGTGACCTTGACCTTTGACCTGGTGACCTCAAAATCAATAGGGGTCATCTACTAATCAAGACTAACCTCCACGCCAAATATGACGACTGTAGGTCAAAAGAATCTTAAGTTATTGGGCGGACAAGCTTTTTAAAGTCAAGGCCCCTGTGACCTTGACCTTTGACCTAGTGACCTCAAAATCAATAGGGGTCATCTACTAATCATGACTAACCTCCATGCCAAATATGAAGACAAAGGGTCAAAGGAATCTTAAGTTATTGGGCGGACAAGAAAAAACCGACGGACGGACGGACAAGCTGATTCCAGTATACCCCCCTTACAACTTTGTTGTGCGGGGGTATAATAATAAGCTGTCAATTTACTCCAGTATCACGACATGATATTACAGTATCAGTTGTGATACAACTTCTGTTTTCAAATTGACAAGATGGCCAGAAATTAATTGGTGAAATGTTTGCCTTGTAGTTAGTTCTTGACAAGTAAGGAACACAACAACAACACAGATCTAAAACACAAATCATCGTGTGTAAATGATAAGTACATATCTGAAAAATTAATCTTTTATCAAAATGTGCAAAGCAGATAATATTTTCTCTCTGATATAAAAAGAAATGTCTTAAATCAGTTATAACATATATCTCATTTCTCCCAGACATTTTTTTAAAAAAATAATTGTTATGATAATAAAAACCAATAAATTAAGCGTAATTATAATTAAGAAAAAACATCGGCCTGAGAGGTGTATATCGGCTATTTAACACCGGTTTGGAGTTTTGATGCGTAGGAATTGACCACGAAGGCCGTAGGCCTGAGTGGTTAATTTTGTCGCATCAAAACGACAAAACCGGTGTTAAATAGCCGATATACACCTCTCAGGCCGATGTTATTTCGATTCTAACACGATAAAATAAGGAAAATCACTAATGTTACTTTTCAAGCGGAAATAACTTCCGGTGCCGATTTTCATATAACGCTGTTCGATTTTCGCACCCTACTGTTGCGAAGATATAGAAATTATCAAACAAAAGCAATAATAAAAAAAAAACGTTATTTTATCAAGTTTTTCAACAATAAAATCTTACGTCGTATTGTGTTTATATCAGTGCCCCATTTATCAGTCTTGTATGTATGAAATAACGTCAGCTTGTTTATGAATGAGTTGTTTACTTAGGATGACGTCATTACGCTGCATACGGATTGGCGCCGTTTTGTCAAAATATTTTGAACTGATATGGATCTAATATGTGACGTTAGTGTATGTGAGATATTATTTCGGTATTGTATGAAAAGAAAACAATATACGAAGTGAAAATATAAATAAAAATGCTTATTATTGTTGCTTTAAAATGCTTTGTAAACTATACTATCGAGGGTTAAAACATAACAGCGCATATATACAAGTAGTCCCTAACCGGTGTTTATTGGCAGTTTAACACCAGTTTTTATTGTGTGTTCCTTTAAGGTATTGTAAATAAACAAGTATAAAATTTTTGTTACAAGACAAAGTTATATTGTTAAAACATATACATAAATTCGCATGGAAACTATAAAAAATATACTATTTATGAAATGAACCAGTTGGTTAGAATATGTTTGAAACGAAAGTTAGAAAATCCAACATGTCATAAATTTCTATAGTCAGACAAAATGAAAATAAGTTTTGTCAAATGATCTGTATTTACCATACATGAGACTTTACGCGCCATTTATTCCATGCGGGTTTGCCTTAGTCATGCTCGAAAACCATTACATATTTGTTTAAAAACTGATGTTTTCCTCTTTTTAAACATGAAAAATGTCAATCGTTTTAAGGCATAATTGCCTTTACTAAACTGTTTTAAATTGAATGTCTTGACATCTTTTACACATTGAACATGATATGGTTTCATGTTATAGTTATTTTTATTCTTTTTTTATTCTCTGTGTATTATGTGCTAGGTGTTTGATATTCTACGCCATATTTTAAGCAATAATTCTTATTGTTTAATTTGTCTGTATCACTTTTATTATCTGTATCTTAGCAATTTTTTTTAAACACTGCATTCATGTTAAAAAATATCATTATGGGATTTTAGTTTAAATTAAGTTTTATAACAAGTTTTTTTTTGTAAAACGCCATTGAATATATGTTTAATTGTAAATAATAGGCGTTTAACCAAAAAATCAGGTTTTAGTTTCAGTAGAAATTAGCAGTAATTTCGATTCCCCCATTATAGTTCTAATATACACATCCATGTGTATAAATGATTAGTATATATCTGAAACATTAATTTATTATCAAAATGTGCAAAGCAGAAAAAAATTCTCTCTGATGTAAAAAGAAATGTTTTAAATCAGCTAAAACATGTCGTATTTCATTTCGTTCCTACAATATTTTAATGTTATGATAAGAAAAACAAATACAACAAGCAATTATCATAGTATTGCAAGCAATCCATAAGTCCCCTACCGGTTAGAACCCCATCAACATTCTGAAGGGCCATTGGCCATTCACTTATGTTTCAATTTTTCTCTATTTTAAGTAAACTTGTTGGAAAAGTCTTTAAAAGTGATCACAGGAAGCAGTTTTTATGAACAGACAGACAGACGGACTGAAGGACACTCTAAAGTTAATATTTGGAACATCCCTGTTACCAAAATATAACATTTTAAAAGAAACATCCCTGTTACCAAAATATAACATTTTAAAAGCAAAATTCTTAAAGAGGAGATAACTCTTGATCTTGAATTAAAGATGCAATTTCATAAAAATTTTCAGCTCTTTTTGACTAATCACAAATATTGTTATATTTGCCATGTTTTAAGCCTATTTGTTGCCAAAGCAACTAATAATTTTTCAAAATAGGAAGAACAGATAAAACATGCATAATCTCAACACTGCTATCTACCCATATGTCAAGTTTCATAAAAATATTTCCAGTACTTTTTGAGTTATCACTGGATTCAGTTTATGTGTAAAATTTGCCATATTTTAAGTCTATGTGTTGCCATAGCAACCAGAATTTTCAACATAGGAAGAAAAGAAAAAGACATGCATAATCTCAAGACTGCCATCTACCCATATGTCAAGTTTCATAAAAATATTTCCAGTACTTTTTGCTTTATCACTGGACCCAGTTTATGTGTAAAATTTGCCATATTTTCAGCCTATTTGTTGCCATAGCAACCAGAATTTTCAACATAGGAAGAAAGGAAAAAGACGTGCATAATCTCCATACTACCATCTACCCATATGTCAAGTTTGATAAAAATATTTCCAGTACTTTTTGCTTTATCACTGGATCCAGTTTATGTGTAAAATTTGCCATATTTTCAGCCTATTTGTTGCCACAGCAACCAGAATTTTCAACATAGGAAGAAAGGAAAAAGACGTGCATAATCTCCATACTGCCATCTATCCATATACCAAGTTTCATAAAAATATTTCCAGTACTTTTTGCGTTATCACTGGATCCAGTTTATGTGTAAAATTTGCCATATTTTTAGCCTATTTGTTGCCATAGCAACCAGAATTTTCAACATAAGAAGAAAAGAAAAAGACGTGCATAATCTCCATACTGCCATCTATCCATATACCAAGTTTCATAAAAATATTTTCAGTACTTTTCAAGTTATCGCGGGATCCAGTTTTGCGGACGGACGGACTGACAGACAGACGGACGGACGGACGGACAGACGGACGGAGGGTAAACCTAAAGTCCCCTCCGGTAAACCGGTAGGGGACTAATAAGCGTTCTTTGACATCCTTTATTGTTAACGTACCCTGAATCTATCACGCGAAATGATTACGTAATGGTAGTGAAGTTTGCCACAATCCTGGTGGTGCATTTTTTTCCGATGGCTGTGTTTTAATTTATGTTCCCGTAAGGTATTGTAAATAAGCAAGCATTAACATTTTGCTGAAAGACGAGGTAGTATTGTAATAACATTTGAAAAACAAAATCAACAAAGTTTTATACAGATAACTTTTGATATGTTTATATTACCTTATGTAGTAAACGCTTAAATACAGATACAAAAATAATTTCAGTGATGAAACTTTCCGTAAATTTTTATCTAGAAAAACAGTATTTTTATTTTTTCTACTAAAGTTTTTAAATCATAATTAAGAATTTATGAATATCATTATGTGAAAACTCGAAATGAAAACGACGGTTAAATTACAATTACATTTCGATTACAATTTCATTTCAAAAAGTAACTCGCATTAAATAATTTTATTTCATGAACATCTCATTTGTTGTCACACGAAATTAAATTCTTTTCAGTAATCTTTCCAAACTAATTTATAATTACAATTTAAATAAATGCTCTTGTTTGCTTTTAAATTAAAAGAAAATCAAAATTTCTCCACTTAATAAGCGTGTTTCGTTTAGTAAATCTAATTAACATATCAATTGAATATACATTTGTATTGTTAGAAAAATATCTAGCAAATTGAGAATGGAAACTATACAAAGTCGGTACTATTTATGAAATTAACCAATTGGTTAGAATATCACGAAAATACAACATGTAATAAATTTCTTCAAACAGATCAAATGACGATGAAATTTATGGTCGCAATATGTGTTTTTATCATACATTATAGTGTAAGCGCCACTTATTTTATAAGGTTTTGTCTAAGACATGCTCGAAAACCATTACTTTATTGTTTGAACTGATGTTTTACTCTTTTTAAACATGGAACATGTTATTCGTTTTTGAGGCATAATTGTCTTTACAAAACTGTTTTACACAGAATGTCTTGACATCCTTTATCATTTAACATAGTAGATAATAGCTGTAAATTCCAACCCCCGCCCTTTTATAGTTCTAATACACATATCTAGTGTAAATGATAATGATATAGTACTTATCTGAAAATTTGATCTATTATCAAAATTTGCAAAGCAGATTACATGTTTTCTCTGATATAAAAAGAAATGTCTTAAAGATCCTGTAACACATTTTTTCCATGGTTTTATTTCATAAATATGACGCTCAAATTAAGATTTGTCAATCTTGTAAGTTCAAATAAGCATTATCTATAAAGATATTACCCAATTTAACATTTTGCGTAAATAAAGGGAGGTAATTAGAAATTTATTTTCTATAAATTCCAAGTCAAATTTTCCAATAAGAAATGAATGCATGTAACTTATTGATTAAATACAATGTGCACAAATATTTGCAGTACACATTTTACATATTCTTGGATGTTTGAAAATTGTTTTATTTGCATAATTATATACATATATAATATTTTGCAAGTGTGTGATACACACATTAACAATATCAATCACAAAACATACAGGATATTTAAATCAGTTTAAAAATGTAACTCATTTGTTCGGACATTTTTTTAAGACAAATATTATGTTAAGAAAATCAAATAACAAAAGCGTACTTTGAAATCAAAATTATTATTTATGGACACTAACTCTATCACCTGAAATGATTAAGTAATGTTTAAATCACTTTTAAATAGTAGTGAAGTTTGCCACAATCCTCGTGGTGTAAAGTTTTGTTTTCGGTGGCTGTTTTTAAATTAAAGCCTTCAGTGTGTGTTCCCGTAAGATATTGTAAATAAACAAGCGTTAACATTTTGTTGAAAGACGAGGTAATATTTATAAAACATTTGAAAAAAATACAAAGACAGATTTCTATATATTTCTATTACCTTATGTCTTATAACGAGAAGTTTTTATGTAAACAAAAAAAATGTTTCGGTAATGAAACTTTTCGTAAATTTGTGTCCAGTTAAAACAGTCATTTTGTTTTTTCTACTTAAGTAATTAAATCATAATTACAAATTTATGAATACCATCATGTGATGCTTAGAAATAAAAACGACGGTAATATTACAATTACATTTCAATTACATTTACATCTTAAAGAGGAACTCACAGCAAATGATTTTATTTCATGACCATCTTATTTGTTGTCACACGAAACTAAATTCTATTCAGTCATCTTTCCACACTAATTATTCTGATTACACTTTAAATTTGTGCTCTTGTTTGCTTTAAGATTTAATTGAAATAAAAATTCCTCCACTTAATAAGCGTGTTTTGTTTAGTATATCTAATAAACATATCAATCGAATATACGAGTACATTTGTATTGTTAGAAGAATATCCAGCAAATTGCGAATGACAACTATACAAAGTCAGTACTATTTATGAAATTAACCAGTTAGAATATGTTTAAAACTTAAGCAAGAAAATACAACATGTAATAAATTTCTTCAAACAGATAAAATGTCGATGAAATTTATTGTCGCAATATATGTTTTTACCATACATTATAATTTAAGCGCCACTTATTTTATACGGTTTTGTCTGAAAACCATTACTTTATTGTTTGAACTGATGTTTTACTCTTTTTAACATGTTTAAACATGGAATTTAAAGTAATGTTTAGGACACATTTAAATGTTAATGATGTTCGCCACAATACAGGTGGTGCAAAAGTTTTCTGTTTTTAATAAAAGCCTCAATTATGTGTTCCCGTAAAGTATTGTAAATAAACAAGCATTAACATTTTGTTTGAACAACAACAACAACAACAACAATACATTTTATTGATTTGACCAGTTACAGATCATCATCATACAAATTCCATTGACATACATGTATACGTGAAAGTAGAAGTGTAAAATAAAAATAAAAAAAAAATATATGAAAAGAAAAAGAAATATTGATTATTATCGCTCCACGAGTGTTAACTGGAGGTTGAACATTGTATATATAAATTCCTGCCATCATACAGTACATACAGAATTGCAATAATATCATATATTTAATTAAGTTTGCTTTTTAGTTAAGTTGTATAGTTAAAGAGTTTACAATAGATTGTTATAATTCTGCAAGAATGTATTGAAATTCAAAAACGAAAATATATTTAACAAAAACTTAGTAAAATATACTGCATTGTATCACCAATTAACTAGAGTCTTGCGCAATGCAAAAGCTTCATATATAAATTTACCAAGATTTAGCAGTGTATGCCTATTAGAAGATTGCATCAATTTAACAAACTTATGAACACTTGGTCTATTATAAAAATATGGTTTAATGAAAGAGGGGTACTATTGTAGTAACATTTGAAAAAAAATAAGAACAAAGTTTAATATAGAAAGCTTTTTGATATCTTTCTATTACCTTATGTGTTCAACGTTAAAAGACAAAAAATGTTTCGGTGATGAAACTTTCTGAAAATGATTATCTAGTGAAAACAGTATTCTTACTTTTTTCTACTTAAGTTATCAAATCATAAATAAGAATTTATGAATATCATTATGCAAAGGTTAGAAATGAAAACAACGGTTTCGTTACAATTTAATAACGATTACATTTACATATTAAAGAATAACTCACAGCAAATGATTTTATTTCATGAACATTTATTGCCTCACGAAATAACAATCTGTTCGGTCATCTTTTCATACTATTGTTTTCTTATAACTATTTAATTTTGTACTCTTGTTTGCTTTAAAATTAAAAGAAAATCAAAATTACTCCACTTAAAAAGCAAGTTTCGTTTAGTTAATCTGATAAACATATCAAATTTAATAAACATTGATTGTGTTGTTAGAAGAATTTCCAGCAAAATTCGAATGGAAACTTTAAGAATGTACTATTTATGAAATGAACCAGTTAGTAATACTTTGTTTAAGACTAAAGCAAGAAAAATACAACATGCAATAAATTTCTTCAATCAAACAAAATGAAAATAAAATGTATTGTCGAAATATGTGTATTTACCATACATGGTAGTTTGAGCGCCGCTTATTTCATACGGTTTTGTCTAAGACATGCTCGAAAACCATTGCTTTATCGTTTGAACTGATGTTTTACATTTTTTAAAGATGGAACATGTTAATCGTTTTGAGGCATAATTGTCTTTACGAAACTGTTTTACACTGAATGTCTTGAAATCCTTTTCACATTTAACATAGTAGATACGTATCAACAGTAAGTTCCAACCCCCCCCCCCCGCCTCCCTTTTATGGTTCTAATACACATATCTAGTGTAAATGATAATGATATAGTACTTATCTGAAAATTTAATCTATTATCAAAATGTGCAAAGCAGATTACATGTTCTCTCTGATATAAAAAGAAATGTCTTAAATCAGGTTAAAATGTAATTCATTTTGTTCGGACATTTTTTAAAGATAAATGTTATGTTAAGAAAATCAAATAACAAAAGCGTACTTTGACATCATTTTTTGTTAATGGACTCTGACTCTATCACCTGAAATGATTAAGTAATGTTTAAATCATTTTTAAATGGTAGTGAAGTTTGCCACAATCCTAGGGGTGCAAAGATTTTTTCCGGTGGCTGTTTTTTTTTAAACTAAAGCCTTCATTGTGTAAGATATTGTAAATAAACAAGCGTTAACATTTTGTTGAAAGACGAGGTAATATTTATAAAACATTTGAAAAAAAATACAAAGACAGATTTTTATATATTTCTATCACCTTATGTCTTATAAGGAGAAGTCATTATATATACAAAAAATGTTTCGATAATTTAATTTTCCGTAAATGTGTATCCAGTGAAAACAGTATCCATTTTTTTCTAATAAAGTTATTAAATCATAATTAAGAATTTATGAATTATATTATGTGAAGGTTAGAAATGAAACGATGGTCACATAACAATTACATTTACATCTTAAAGAGGAACTCACAGCAAATGATTTTATTTCATGAACATCTCATTTGTTGTCACACGAAATAAAATTCTATTCAGTCATCTTGCCACACTAATTTTTCTAATTACAATTTTAATTTGATCTCTTGATTGCTTAAAAATCAAATTAAAATCAAAATTTCTTCACTTAATCAGCTTGTTTCGTTTAGTAAATCTAATTAACCTATCAATTGAATACTAGTATACATTTGTATTGTTAGAACCATATCTAGCAAATTGCGAATGGAAACTATACAAAGTCGGTACTTTTTATGACATTAACCAGTTGGTAAGAAGGTGTTTAAAACTAAAGCAAGAAAATTCCAGTATGTAGCACATTTCTTCAATCAGACAAAATAAAATGAAATTTATTGTCGAAATATGTGTATTTACCTTACACGCGAGTTACAGCGCCGCTTATAAGATGGAAAATGTCATTCGTTTCTGAGGCATAATTTCTTCAAACCTGTTTTACATTGAATGTCTTGACATCTATGACACATTTAACACAGATATTAGCAGTAAATGAGACCCCCTTTTCTAATACAAATATCAATTGGTGTAAATGATTAGTACATATTTCAAAGAAAAAATCATGCATTATCAAAATGTGCAGATCGGATCAAAAAGATTATCTCCTATGTAAACAGAAATGTTTATACCAGTTAAAATGTATTTCTTTTCGCCTGGATTTTTTAAATGGAATGATGAGAAAAAAAAGTAAGCGCTTTTTGAAATCAAGTATTGTTAATGTACCCTACATTTATCAAGGGAAATGGTTAAGTTATGTTTAAGACCTTTTATATGGTAGTGAAGTTTGCCACAATTCCGGTGGTGCAAGGATTTTTCAGTGGCTGTGGTAATGAAGTTTGCCACAATTCTGGTGGTGTAAAATTTTTCAGTGGCTGTTGTAGTAAAGTTTGCCACAATCCTGGTGGTGCAAAGATTTTCCGATGGCTGTTTGTTTTTTAAATAAAAGCGTTCATTGTGTGTTCGCGTAAGATATTGTAAATAAACAAGCATTAACATTTTGTTTAAAGACGAGGTACAATTGTTATAACATTTAAAAAAAACAATTTAACAACAAAGTTTTATACAGAAAGCTTTTTGATATATTTCTATTACTTATGTGTTCAACGCTAAAAGACACAAAGGATGCAAAAATGTTTCGGTAATGAAACTTTCCGAAAGTTAGTATCTAGTGAAAAGAAAACAGTATTCTTACTTTTTTCTACTTAAGTTATTAAATCATAAATAAGAATTTGTGAATATCATTATGTGAAGGTAAGAAATGAAAATGACGGTTTCATAACAATTAAATTACGATTTTATTTACCTCTTAATGAATAACTCACAGCAATGATTTTATTTCAAGAAAAACTTATTTATTGCCACACGAAATAACATTCTGTTTAGTCATATTTCCACACTATTGTTTTCTAATAACAATCTAAATGTGTGCTCTTGTTTGCTTTAAAGTTAAAAGAAAATCAAAATTACTCCATTTAATAAGCAAGTTTTGTATAGTTAATTTAATTAACATATCAAATTGAATATACATTCATTGTGTTGTTAGAAGAATTTTAGCAAATTTCGAATTGAAACTATAAAAAAAAATAGTACTGCGCATGAAATGAACCAGTTGGTTAGAATATGTTTAAAACAAAAGCAAGAAAATCTAACATGCAATACATTTCTTCCATCAGACAAAATGAAAATAAAATTATTGTCGAAATACGTGTATTTACTATACATGAAAGTTTAAACGCCACTTATTTCATACGGCTTTACCTAAGACCATAACTTAAATGTTTAAAAACTTGTGTGTTTATTTTTTCCTTTTTAAAGATGAAAAATGTTATTCGTTTCATAGGCATAATTGCCTTCACCAAACTGTTTTACAATGAATGTCCTGACATCTTTTACACAAATAACATAGTAGGTATTAGCAGTAAATGCGACCCCCTTCCTTTTATACACATATCACCGTGTACATATTTAAAAAAATAATCTATTATCAAGATGTAATTGTCTCTCTGATATGAAAAGAAATTTATCACATTCCCGTGTCGATTTTGCGAATCAGTAAAAACGGTATTGCACGGCTTGCATATAGTTTGACGTGGCGTCATTTGCGTTATACAAACATGTTAGCGTTAAACTACAGACGCGTTATTGAAAATTGATTCGTTTTCACTTTCAATACTCTTTATTTTGGATATGTGATAAATAGAATATTATATTCGCGTAATTTCAATAATGAATTTATTGAACCTGTTGAATGAAATAATATTAAACTCGCCAGAGACTCGCATAATATATATAATTTCATTCAACTCATTCAATAAATTCAGTATTGTATTTACACTCATTCAATATCCTCTAGGTCTTAAATCAGTTAAAAATGTATTTTATTTCGTTCGTACATTTGTTTTAAATAAAAGTTATGATCAGAAAAATAATAAAGTAAGCATATTTATAAATCAAATATTGTTCATGTACCCTTAATTTATCACTCAAAATGATTAAGTTATGTTAAGACAATTTTAAATGGTAGTGAAGCTTGCCACAATCATGGTAATGCTGGCTGTTTTTAAATGAACCAGTTAGTTATAATTTAGTTTATGACTAAAGCAAGAGAACACAACAAAATTTCTTCAATAAGACAAAATGAAAATAAAATGTATTGTCGAAACATGTGTACTTACCGATTTCGTTTGGCATGGTACTGGTGCTGCACCCTGTTAATGGTATTAATGGTATTCCTGTACACAAGATATCCCTGATCAGTTTAGATAATCTGTATCATCTGATCAACAATGAGGACCATACACAAATTGCTGCAAATTAAATTGATCTTCACATATTTCTTTCCATCCAACAAATGAAAAATAAAATACAGAAAAACAGAATCCCTTAAGAAAGCCCAACACGGCAAAATTGAATATGTTATTAAAAATGTTATTGAAAAATTTACCTTTTTAACAATCCAAGAATAAAAGAAATATAATACCTTTCCCCTGTGAATCCTGTATGTATCATAAAATGAATACGGAGTTAAATTTTCCTGCCCTAATTAAACTTAAAAACCAAATGTCATACACAAATACTCAAATGTTACTTCACATAGTCTTGTACATTTTCACATTTTCTTTTGTTTACAAAATGAATTCATACATAAATCCGAATAAACTTAACGAGCGTTGGACAAGCCCGTGTGTCCAGTGAAAGTTGGACACAGATGTATAACGACCTTGTATACTTTGTTTATTTAACGGGATTCATTATACAATGTACCTAACTCACTGTATACACATGTATACCTGCACACGTATTTTGATACCGAAACAAGAACACTGTCTGGACACCTGTTTACGTACCTTTACTAAATATATATAAAAAATACCCTTTTATATGATCTAGACCAAAATTTGCGATATTGTCTATATCTAAATAAATTAGATCTAAGTTTGTTATCTATTTTACCTAAATAGTTTTTACCAGGTTTTCAACAAAAACCTGTTATTGTAATGCCGGAGTCAGCGGGCGGGCGAGCGGGCAGGCGATTAGGCGTCCAATTTTGGTTTCCGCTCAATAACTTGTAAATGCTTTTACCTATTGACTTCGTGTGTGAGTAGCTTATATCAAGAGGCAGCACGGGAGTGCTACCCAGGTATATGTGATTAAGGCCAAAGGCACTATTGCTTTAAATAGAAATTCAGTCTCCGCTCAATAACTTGAGTTTGTTACGTTTTGTTGACACCAAACTTGGTGTATAGTTAGCTTATACTAAGAGACCGTTTAGGATTGCTTCCCAGGTGTATTTGATCAAGGTCAATGTCACTGTTACTAAAAATCGAAATTCAGTTTCTGCTCAATAACTAGAGTTTGTTTAAGCCTATTGACAACAAACTTAGTGTATAGGTAGCTTATATCAAAAGATACCTTAGGATTACTACCCAGACGTGTTCAATCAAGGTCAGGGTCATTGTTGCTAAAATCATTAATTAAATTTTCGGTCAATAACTTCAGTTTGCTTTGACCTATTGACACCAAACTTAGTATGTTGGTAGAAGACGCTTCTCGGCATTACTACCCATGTTACTTTGATTAAAATCACGGACACTGTTGCTAAAAATAGAAATTCAGTTCCCACATAATACTTTGATTAAGCTGTCACCTATTGACAGCAAATATGATGAATGCGGAGATGTCTGTAAACACTCACAGATAAAAATCAATCAATTGTGACTTTCTGTATTTGCAGGTTTTTTATAAATAATTTGAGACGAAAATTGTTTTCCTTTGAATTAATTCTTGACGAATAAAGAAGAAATCCATCAGTTATGGTTCACTCTCACATAAATTTTTTTGTAACAAAATTTAAAGAAAGTGGAATGGTCTATAATGGAAGATCTGTGATTTTATTTCCAATTGTATTGATAGTATTTAGTGTCATACATGACAACAAAGCACGAAGGAACTATGTATGGATGCCTTTGGTAAGTGTCCGATACTTGATCAAATATGGCATATTAACAAATACAATGGCAGATTATAACGTGCTATAGAACACAATACTATTATTTATCATTATAATTATGTTCATACTAAATCAATAAATACTCTAGCTATCAACACACGTGTGATCAAGAAATATTTTATACAAATATCTAAACTATACATTTCTATTGTTATATCAATATTTGAAATACTAATGGAAATTGTATCCATTGTTGAAGACCAATCCACTGAAAGTGTTAACAGATTTGTTTGCCTTGTCTAATTTGGAAAAATACAAATAAAAAAGTTCGTATGTTCGATTTTCAAGGTTTGTTATCGTATGTTTGTGTTTTGTGTTAGCTTTTGCTTTACATTTTGTTTTGTTTTTTGTTGCGTTTATTTGTTTGTTGAGTTGTTGTTTTGTTTTTTGTGCTTTATATTTTTTCGAGATAACTATAGTTTCAATACCTAATAGCATTATTCATTAGTGCATTAGGACATCAGATGGTGCCTTTAGAAAATATATGTTATTGTCAATCCACTTCTACTCATTTTTATGAGATTTATTTATTCTTTACATCTTCGTTTAGTAACGAAACTACCTCATCACATATATACTAATAGTTGAGTTTTTTGTTTGTTTGTTTTTCAGTTTTGTTTTGTTCTTTTTTTACAAATACATGTGTTTCATTTAACTAGCCAGTTCCATGTTTTCTCTAGAAAAAAAAGCATTTGTTCCTATTCGACCAAAACAATATCATGAGATGCTTCATTATTATTACGTAACCTATTAAACAAAAAAACATATTAAGTGTTCATGCCTTAAAACGAACCAAACTTTTTCAAGAAAATCAACATTGAGAAGAATGTACAACAGATTTTTGTTGTTGTTGTTGTTTTGTTTTGGTTTTTAAATAAAAGTTAAATATTCAGTCAAGAAATAATTGGCATGTTTCATTCAAATATCGACAAATTTTGTAGTATTATTCAAAACATTTTAGTGCACGACTAACGTAGTTAGAGCTTTTGCATATTCTGAACTACCTTTCATAATTTTCGTAGATTGTAAGTGCCGTTTGTAATGGTTAAATTCTCTCTTTGTTCACATGACAATATATTACCATTGATACATTTTTAATAAATGTCATGAAAATAAACCCACCTCGAGAGACATGCTGCTTTCAATCTTGAAAAGTGAACAGTTAAGAATGTTTGATAAAAACAGATCATGAACCATCACACATAAACATTATCAATATAAGCACAACCTACTTAGCTTAATTAAAGGTCATATTGGCGCGACGGATTAAAGACAACAAAATGTCAAGTTTTTCATGCAAGGAAACACTTAAAACTGATCAGAAAACACTTAAAACTGATCAGAAACTGTCCTGTGTCAACACCATCAATATTAACAGTGGCTACTTAGCTAAAAGCCGTATTTAAAGACGAAGAAATGAACAGGAAGGGACTGAAATCAACAAAATAAAAACCAGATAATATCTGAGAAGTCAAAGCAAGAACTATTGGCTGTTTGAAAATTAATAATGTGACATTCATTTTAAAAGTGGCACATAAATTGCTTACTTGCCCCTTTACCATGTTAATTTGAATCCCTACAGTTACAACTTACACTTACCCGTTCTCCAAAGCTACTCAAGAATATTTCTTCAAAAAAATCAAAGCTCGAAGTGTTTTTGTGAACAAAATGTGTAGTTCATTTTCTACATTGTACGGAAATCTGCATGTTAAAAGTATTGGTTTCATTTTCACTTTTTTTGTATCAGTAAGAATATTATGGCAATATTTTGGACGTAAAAGCATAAAACTTCATGACGAGTTATTAAAATAGCGCTTTATGGTATAACGAAATAATTATGTATCATTGATTTGCCGCAAGTTGTTTTATTGGTTATACATGTATAACTTCTCATCTAAACTCAATCAACACTATATACTTATGAAAAAACACTACATTTTTTTCTGTAAAAATAAAGTAAAAAAGAACATTTGCTCATAAGTTGATATTACTATAGGCAGATTCAAATAACATATACATGTACATGAATATTTCATAAAAATAGACAGAATATTGAAGATGTATCTAAGGCTCATATTTATGTATTTCATATGCCGTGAAATGTAAGCAAACACACATATTTTAGTATTTTATATAACTACTAAATAAATGTAAGTATCAAATGAAAGTGAATTCAAATATCAGATAATTTGTTTACAAAATTAAAAAGGTTATAAACTATTGTAAGTAGACATCATGTCAAGTTTACCGGTTATTCCTAGAGACATTTCGAAATATATCATTCAATTTGGTATACGAGATGTCAAGGGAAATGTCAATGTAACTATATTTTAGTTTAAAAGACATTTATATCTTAGATACTGCTATTTCATATATCCCTTAAGGGTCTAGATGATGGTACAATGTAATAATCAAAAAAGCAAGTGGATTTATTCAAGATTTATTAATGGTATAACTTAGTTCACTTCATGAGATTATTCTTTCATGCAATTATTGTTATTATATACATCGTAAAATATATCCACTAATTGTTAGACTCTAGCGTTCGCTCTATTTTAGTATATGAAGAGTCAATTCATTTTAGTTGAAAATGTTGTATGCTGAAATTTTATTTGTAATGTACATTACACGTTTAATGTGACACAAAATAAACACATTTCCTCACAAAATATTCAAAATGTTGCATAAAATTTGTTTTACCTTTTTCTTATAATAAAAAATTAAATAATGATTGTAAATGTCTGATAAAGTATGACTCAATTTATTCATAATTTAACATTAATTTTGTAGAAATGATAAACGTTAGATGCTTTAATAAATCGGCAGTCATTGAATTACAGTTACAAAATGCGAGAAGGAATGGCATGTTAAAGATAGAAATTACCAAAAAATAGAAGTTCCAAGGATAAAACCTTCATTAAATAATTTAATAATTATATCATAATTTGAATCAAATTCTTGTGGAGAAATTTTTAAAGCATCATGCAGTCCTTTTATTCCACGGTTTTCTCTAAATATTTGATTACCATTAAATGCGTCCTTGAAGTAAATACAAGTACTCATTGCAAGCTAGGTTAAGTGGACAGTTAATGCGCCCCTAGCACCGGCGTAAGCAAATATCAAAATCTAAATATGAAACAGGATCATTCATTAAAATAACATATGCTGATCCTGAAAATACTTATAAATATAAGCATAAAAAGGCTGTTCTGTAAGTAGAACAAATGCGTAAGACATTTTGATATAAACACATTAAACGGTACTACGTACATATAACAATATTAAAAATTATTTTCTTAATATTAAAATTCTTTTTAATAAACTTTTGTTAATAACGATAAAATTAAACATTTTTGCTGGATTTACTTGGGCTTAGCAGACTTGGATCCATTTTTATGAGGTAAAATGAGAAACAAAGTCTTTTGTTTTCTACAGCTTTTAATTGTTGTTCCATCCATATTTACTTCTTAATTTATATTTTGTCCTCTGCTCGTGTTAGTGGCTTGTAATAGTATGATGTCGTCTGCCTGCTTCAATATCTTGAGCTATAGATAAAATATCAATAGCGGGCGGTGTAACTGTCTGTTTTGACAGGTTATGAAGGGATAACTTGAGACGATAATTGTATTTCCTTTGAATCAATTATTGGCAATAAAAGAAGAATGTCAATCAATTATGGTTCACTCGTACAGAAATTATTAAGATAAACATGCTAGTAGCGAAATTTAATTAAGTGTAACTATTTACAGATTTGTTTGCCTTATCTAGTTTCAAAACACCAAAAATATATATACAGTGTGTGTATGCGTGCGCACATGCGTGTGTGTGTGTATTGTGTACGTGTGGTCTTTTTTTAACTACTTGATCAAAAAAACACTTGAAACAGAATAAGAACCATCTGTCATCAACAACATCAACATAAGCACAGCCTACTTAGCTTAGTTCGTATTGACGCGACTGATTGAAGACAAAGAAATGTCAAGTTTTTCATGCAAGGAAAAAAAGAATTTGAACAGCCCATTTAAAAAGCTTGTGCCTAAACAATGGGCGGAACTAAACAAAATGGGATTTTGAAAGGGGATCAGAGGTTATGAAGCCTGCATATCACAGATAAAACGTCAAAAGACAAAGTTTAAAAGCAGGCAACATATCCTTAAGGTGATTTAACATTATTCAAGTAGGAATATTGGAACCACCCAACTCGAAAATGCAAAATAGTTAAAACTAAAAATACCACAAACACAACAATAATGTTGTGCTGATTTATTTAATATTTAGTGCTGATATATTATGATACTATGATAAAATTTGATATTTAAAAAAAACTGATAATTACTATACACTCTTTTTCGAAATGTATAATAAACATATTTGAACTCACGCAGAGAAAATATCTTACGTTTTAAAGTTTCCAAACTACAGGTAATCGTAGTATGATTACATAATGTTATTTAAAACTGGCAGTTTTTATAAGAATAGACCAAATTATATAATTTGACAGTTATTTTGAAAGTAAAAGAGAATGCAGCTTCCCAAACATAGTTTATACATTTACAGATTAAGATTAGACATATTCAGGAAAAATTTACAAGATTTCAATAAATTTCTGAAATGAAACTAATTAACCCAAACATGAGCATATTACATATTTAATAAAATCACTATGAAAACAAAAATTAAGATGAGATATTTGATACTTATATAAAACTTTCAATTAAGACGCGAAAAATAAAATGATAATTAAAGATCCTGTAACACAATTTTCTTATGGTAATAAATCATAAATATGATGCTCAAATTAAGATTTATCAATATTGTAAATTTCAGAAAGCATTACTTATATGTAAATAAAGGGAGGTAATAACAAATTTATTTTCCTTAAAGTTTCAGTCAAATTTTACAATGGGAAATGAATACATATATTTTAATGATTACATATTATATGCACAAATATTTGCAGTTCACATTCTACATATTCTTAAATGTTTGAAAATTGTTTTATTTGCATAATTATGTACATCATTATATATAATTTCACTAAGTGTGATATACCACTTTGATCACAACATACAGGATTTTTAAAACTGTAAGGTGACTGAAAAAGAAAAAAAAAACTGAAGAAGATTATGAAAAAGAAAAAAAAACTGAAGAAGGGTATACAAATATACAAATTTGATTATAAAAATAGAGGTCGATTTTGACCTTATGTATTAAATCTAATTTATTTTACTTTGAAAAATTCCGCGATCTTTTTATGAATTGTCATAAAATACGTATTTTTGATTGAACGAATATCGTCCTCCTATTATGCAATAATCGGATGTTTATCATTAAATATGTACTTAACTCGGTAGTAATGTGCGTCAATAACGTGATAAGCAAACTGAACCAGCTGTTAGAAATGTGTTATTTTTTCTGGAATATCTTAAATTTACAAATGTTCTAGCATTGATTTTCCGATGATTATTCCACTCAGAGAAATATAAAATTATTGTTTTACATTTAACATCTATAAATCCATACCGTCAAACATTTATTATAAAAAATAGCTGAATTAACAAATATTAATGAAATATTTATAAATCGTTCAAATGAGCATAACAATGTATTTATTACATGTTATGCTATGAACTTGTTTTATTTAAAATGTTATTAAGAAATAAGAAATATTTCTTCAATAAATTATTTTTAAAGGTCTTACCAAGACTTTTACAAATTTGTATTTCTATTCATATGCTAAATTTTAAAAACGGATTTCAATATTTGAAGGAAATGACCATTTCAGAGGATTAAGTCTCTAATAATAAATAATAATATTAATAATGAAATAATAATGCCCCAAATTCCATTTTATTATTTCATGTTGAAAATAAACTTTATGCCAGTTATTGCATTAACCCCGTTAATGATTATTACGTAGTTACTGAGACCCCATGCGTTGGGCCAATTTTGACCGTGCAAGTTCTTTTTCATGAAGAAAGGAAGCCAAATCTACATTTTAATAACAACTTTATTTTTTACTGTAAAAGAAAAAAAATATAAACCTTGTACATATGATATATCGTAAGACCACTGAATAGGATCAGTGCAGTTTTTTGTATTGGGGGGTAGCGATTTCTTGTCAATGGGAGTGTTTTTTATATATTGTAGATCTATCATGTATTTGTTTTGTTTTTTGAAAGAAGGGTGATCCGTCGGAATCATTAATCACAACAAAATAACAAAACAAATGCAGACTTGGTTTGATTGGGTCTGTACATGAGGGATAATGAACAAATGCAACATCCCTCATGCCCCATAGCGCCGGCTCGAGCGATACTCAATTTTTTAACACTTAAAAGTACTGGAATCAATGATTCCGAAGGACCAAAAAGATATAACAACACTGAAGTGATTTGACTCGGCACTTGACACCTTTACAACTGTTACACGGCAATTGACACCTGCTGTTGTGAAGATCTGGGAGAAGACGATACCTCAGAAGCATTAATCATAATAAAATTACATGATAATTAGAAATGGAAATAAAGTGATCCCTCGGAAGCATTAATCACAACAAAATTACATGAGAATTGCAGACTCGGTTTGATTGAGTCTGTACATGAGGGATAATGAATAAGTGCAACATCCCTCACGCCCCCTAGCACCGGCTTGACAGGTACTCAATTCTCAACACTTAAACGTGCTGGCATCAATGATCCCGAAGGGCCAGAAAAAATATAACAATACTGACATGCTTTATTTTATACTTTACATAGCATATGACTAAATCACTGTTGACACGGATTAGCCGTCTTTATATAATGGTTGCTTGGCAACTGACAATCCTGTTCTGATAAAATCATGATAGCGATTTTTAATGCCACTTCATTTGCCAAAAGAGGAAACTCGTAAAAAGCAATGCAAATGTTAAAACAAATTTCAAAATGAATAGTTATGCTACACATAATTGTATTCGTGATTTTCAAACTGGTGGTTTTTAAAAAGTGTAACGATTTTAACCCTCATTTCAAGCTTTGTGAAGTTTGTTTATTCGAAACACTAGATAAAAGTCAAACTCTGTTTTTCAAATGAGCTTTTATCACGTTTTATAAATCGTGTTATTGTGGATAGAGTTATTGAATTTCATTTGTACACGAGACTTATGATTATTTGCTAAGGATAGGTTTATTTTCTTTTCAAAATGAATTCAGCTGAGGTCCAAAAGTCTATTTCTTACACAGATCAATGGGAATAAGTAAACCAAAAATATAAGCAACAAATGATTAAACATTATAATCGGAATTAAATTGAAAATCGTTTTTAAGCAATTTTGAACGGAGTTTATAACTCTTTTCATGTTTTGGTCACAATTGAAATAATTATTCAGGAAAAAAATGGACCTTTATCAAATTGTACATACATTGTAATTCTCGACAAAATATTTCCAGATTTGTCATGTCAAAAACTTAAGTAGAATCTAAATTATTAAAACACGTAAAAACGAAACATGTGCATTTTCTTAAATATGAATAATTATTAAGTAAACGTTACGCCTGCTGTTAAAGCATAAAGTAAACTTATTTACAAAAAGTACAACCTTGCATAATTGGTCAATGAGTAATATTTTAGAAACTATAAAAGTACATCAAAAATAAACGCATATTTTGGACATAACGGGCATTTAAATGAAATATCTAGACAAAGTGTATGTTTGTGAATATCTTCAAAAAAATTTCAAAGCATAAATTGTATATGTTATTGAATTATATAGCATAGTTAATAAATGATACATATCAAACAATGACAATGAAAATATTTAAATGCTGATTAATAACTTAACGTGGGAGCAAATGTGACTGATGTCAATTATTGTGGTTATGAATTTAAACGTTTACACTTTAAACTTACATTGTTGATGTCTAGAACATTAATTCGTTTTAATTTTTTTTCTTGTATTTCAGAGTCTCAAAAAATACTATTTAAAGTATCTCAATTGTCGTTGCGTGATAAAGTACTGTTTAATGCTATTCCTAAGCAACAATGGCTGCTTTTATTACTGTAGTTGTAAATGAAGAGATGTTGTAATCCATTTTGTCCGAACAGTATAGACTTTTATATTTGACAAACGTAGGCTTAAAAGGTTTGGAGCAATTTATATGTTTGAATAAATTGTTTTAATGGTGAGATTACTGCTGATAACAGCAATAAATGTTAAACTTGATAACAATAAATTTACAAATTAATTCAACATGTATGTTAAAGCAAATAAATGCACTAATAGTAAAACTGGAATTTCAAAAGCGGCATTTTTTTCAACGACCTCTATTTCATTTTCCATTTGAAATGTTTAGTAATTGTTCACTGGTACAAATGTACTTTTTATGCAACTCTATATGTTGACGAGTTTCTACATTTTATCTATGTGACCATTTAAGTTTCCGTGATGTTTCATATTTTAAGACATAGGGAATTGTATTATCTTTATTGGAATTTTATTACTAGTCTTTTAAGTCATTTTAGATCAGCTCGTAACAAAAATGCTAGAAATATTTTACTTAAACATTGCTTTGAAAGATGTGACACTGTCTTTGTCATTATTGAGCTTTGAACTATCCTATCGTGTTGCACAATCTATTTAAGTAAAAATGCATTAACAAACAATTATTACAAGCAAATATTGTTTTTTATATAAAATAATGAAAATGAAGCATGGATTTTTTTTAATCAAATGTATTATGCATAATATAGTTGAATGAAATTCGTATTAAAAACATTTATTTTATAAAGGTTATTTTAAATGGGATATGTTTACAATGGACACATTTTCCAGAATATCAACTATTGATAAAAACAACAGAAATGGATATTCATTTGGATATTCTTATAAAATGCTGCTTGAAAATAGAAATGTTAACAAAATTCTAAGTGATTTAAAATAACCATTTATCTCATGAAGAATAATATTTTGTTCTGAGAGGTTGTATTATCTGCTATGTAAATTTTTGATATACCGAACCATGTATGACACACTTGCCAACAACTTCCATGTATAATTCTTTCGTAGTTTGTTGTTATATCTAATACCAAATACTATCAACGTATTACTGACCTTCCATTACAGACTAATTCACTTAAAGAAATATTAAGCAATTTAGCATAATTTGCTTAGAATTAAAAACAAATGTATTATTGCATGCGAAATTTTGATTTATTTGAAATGAAAGCATAATACTTAAAGTCTAAAAATAATATTTCAATTTGAAAGAAATGGATATGTTAAATTCGAATAATAGGAACCTGGACATATGTAGTAGATGCTTATAACATATGAGTTTAATACAGAAATACTAAAATACGTTTTACAGACCTTACCAAGAAAATAATATACAAACAATATTTTGATTCACGGACACATTATTCTTGTGAACTGAAAGCTTGAAAGAAAACGTTACAAGTGTTTTACAAGTTACTTGTTAACTTTGTAAAATTTACAAAGGAATTTCTGTCATCGGAATTGAATTGCGTATTTCTGTCTCACACATGCATATTGTACACGAGAATAACGCTATTAAATCTTGTTTTGTAGACATCTGTAGACATGATTATCTTTTTTGATGTCGTCATTTGACAATATAAGTTTGTCGATCTTTATCTCATTTATAATAAAAGAAAAAATATTGCTCTGTAGAGACAACAAAAATGTATTTTAGAGCTGATGTTATACCCTATTTGTCTGTTTTCATCTATTCCATTTTTTCAAATAAATGGTGTTCACGATTTTGCTAAGAATGAAATGAATTTTATTATTTAAAATTGAGCTGCACCGTCTCAAATCAATATATTGTATAAGGAAACCGCTTAACAACTAAAATAACACATTGAATAGTTTTTAAAAAGATGTCTCCTACCTTTCGAAGCAATAAGAACTTAATATCAAATCAATAAGAATTTAATGTATTTGGCGCCTACTTTATATCATTGTGCTAAATGTCGATGATAAATTGAAAAATTAGCATTCGGTTTGAATGAGGATACAAAGATTGTGATAATGTGTTGTTTACATCGTACGATTGGTGAACAGTTATCATTTCTTAACAAATATAGAGTACAATTTCAGAAAGAAAAAAACTATGGACAATAAAAGTTTTATCCCCAATTATGCAGTAACAAACCTTGCCATAATAGCTGTATCAATTAACCTATGGAATGATGTCTTCCGTTTATTATTATTATGCACACTTCCGAAAACAGTTGTATCATATTATTGACAGACTCATATGACAGACAATATACAGATATGTACCATTAATATAATTTGAAAATGATTGAAAACAAAGGTTGTCTGGCTTAACAATTTACTACTTGCGTGAATTTCAACAATGTCTGCTTGGCAGAACATAACTGAATTTTTTAATTTGTCATTGCTTAAAACATTTGTTTCCACTGAAATAAATTGCAAAAGGAAAGTAAGTCACATTTCAGCCCAGACATTTAAACACATTGCTTAATGCCAAAGGTAAAGCAACTGAAAAAGAAGATGTTTATTTTAGGTCTCAGCAGTTCCGCATTAATTTGAGTTTAAAAATAAGTAGGTTTCAGCTAGTTGGAACATAGCATTCTTTTTTGAACATTTTTTCATAATGATTTGTTTTTCAGCGTGTACAGATTAAAAGAATGTCATTAAAGTTTCCTAAAACAAATTGCAGTTATCTCTGATCAAAATTATATATAAAAAATGACATATTTCTTTAATGACGATTTGATTTCTCAACCGATAATTGTTAGAATAATACAAGATCTTTTTTTTCGAAAATATTTTTCTTACATCATTTATGGTCTTGAAAAATGGGGAAAATAGCTCGATCAAGCATTTATATTTATAAATTGTATTGCGATAATAATTTTGTAACATCATTCATGTTCTAGAAAAAGAGAGGAAAGTGGGCCTTTCAAGAATTTACATTAATAAATCTTCTTTTTTTTTTTTTCTTTTTTTTTTTGAAACAGTCAACAATCCCAATTTGATTTCACAATAAAAATATAAACCTCGTAAATCAACATCGTTAAATATTGTTTAATCTAGACGAGATCGTGTTATCAACTGCAAAAACATTCATCCTTTTTAATATATGAAACTCTTTTGTGCCGAATTTATTAGAATCAGCGTCATCATTTGCATACTGTAAAAAAAAATGGTTTCTCATTGCACATATGGAGGGGTTTAGATCATTGCCTACCTTTAAGAAATGTGCATGTTGAATTTTTAATCAACACAGAAGTCAATGAATTATAAGAAATAAATAGTTCTAGACTATATAGATATGTTGCAAAAATATATTCATTCAAGTCTTTGATATAAAAATATCACAGCATGATTCTGTTTATCACTGCAGGAAGATGACGCTCCTTTTACACAATTTTAAGCAAAATATGGAGTAAAAATGACTTTCTTGGCATAGGCTCAATATGATGATAGTACAGATCATAGCCATCAAAATTCTGAAACAGAGTTACTTCTCAAGGGCAAATGTTCCTAAAATTTGTTCAAAAGAGTTTTTTTGTTGTTTTCTTGGGTTTTTTTTTTTTTTTTTTTTTTTTTTTTTTTTTGTTTTTGTGTTGGTTTTTGTTTTGTTATTTTTGTTTGTTTTTTGTTTTTTTTTTTTTTCGTTTTTTTTTTTTTTTTTTTTTTTTTTTTTGTTGTTTTTTGTTTGTTTGATTGATTAATGTGGTAAGAGATTTCTTTTATTATTTGCCTTGTACATCGGCTCAAAACTCTTCAAGCTTCCGAGAAAAAAATGCTCGAATTATATTTTCAGATACTTTTGCTTCAGTCTCAGAAGATACTGTAATTCATTTTTCTTTTTTTACGCTTTTAATGCTTTTATGATTTTAACAAAAATATATGCATTGCTTGTTGCAAGAATCCTTTGTTTTAAGTTTAAAGTTTCATTAAAGGCTTTATGGCTTTGAAACAATGTCTTCAAAGAAATTTGAAGGTACGATGAACTACGATTTTAGCTTTTGTACAAAAACATTTATATCAATCTCACATTGGTAATATCATGTTTCATTTCTGTTAAAAACTGACATAGAAAATAGTTCTATGTTCAAAGAAAAATATTTCTGTTCAAATTACTGCCGGGCATAATAAAAAGACAAGAGCACCGCAAAGGCGGGGCAATATACGCCAGAACGTAAATTTGATTCAGTAATCAAAAATAATCTTTAAATTGGGAAAGAGAAGAGAAGAGAACCAACCAAGAAACTTGTCTGAAAAATGTTTTATCTTATTTATCCTTATGATACTAATTGACCTGAATTGTAGAGTACTTTTTATCCCAGGCGGATCGGATGATTCATAAAACTTTTATTAATAGAGGTCTATTGGGCAAATATATATGCCAAATATAAAGGTATAGCATTTATCCACAAAAAGATCAGATGTATTTTCCTTTACTTTAGTCTACATAAAAAGTGACTTTGGGCTATGTAGTTTCACAAAATAAGACTTAAATGTGTTTTCCTATATAAGTTTATATAAATCAAGAAAATGCTACAAGCCAAATTTCCAAATTCTAGACATTGTAGTTTCACACGATAAGACTCAAATAAGTTTTTCTTCAAAAAAGTGTTTTGCACATCGTTCCATAATTAGTCACATTTTTTATAGGTTTAAAATATGAAGAGCAGACACGAAATTTATTTAAATATTTATTATATATATATTTATTAATATTTTTAATATATTTGTACAATATACGAAAGATATATTTTAATTAGTGGCAACGGCAGTGCGTTTTTAAAAATAAGTCATACCTGTAAAAAATGACCAACAACTGGGCGATCGCTGTTTTCAACTACCCAAAATTTTTTTCTGAGTTTAGGTCGGGCTCAAACAAGCACCGGTTTTCTTTCCCGTACAACTCAAAATGCCCTCGGGCGCCAGGTCTCAATTTTTGAAAAAAGTCAATTTAAGCAAGGTTTTTTAAACCCGCTCCTTTTTTGTAAAATTAGAAATGCGGGATCCAACGGGCGCATACTTTCAATAACTTTAACTTTTCTTTCAAGATGGAAAACACAAAAGACACTTTAAGGCCCGATCTGTCAATGATCTCCCCAACTGTATATCTTTTATCTTCATAAACTACTTAGTATGGCTTTGACAGCGCTGATGTCTTTTTCAGAGGTAGCGGAAATTGGCTGCCCAGGGCGGGGATCCTCCTTAACATTAGTTCTACCTTCCTTTAAACAACTTTCCTTATACCAACCTAGCAATTGTACGATATAGAAGGGTATTTTCTTCGTAAACTAAATCCTGATCCGTTTTTATTTCTGACGCGCATTTACCCAATAACCCAAAAAATTTGCAATACGCTGTTTGTTCCTCTTTCTCAACAGCCATATGCAAAACCACATGTATTTAAATGACCGGCTAATTTTTTATTGCACGTGCAAATCGTGCAAAAAAAGACAATAGGTTAGAAAAGTCAATAATGTCTTTATTACGGTATATCATGCATGTACTTTCACGTGCAAATCATGATTAAATTAAGTTGTTGCAACTAATCATAATATGCCCCTCGTAATGAAACAATTCATTATCGTATAACAATTTCATTAGGAAAAAACCTACAATATTAAATATAAATACAATGCTATGATTCGTCTACCAAGTGTTTAACAAACCTTGCAAAGAGTAGGAATATTCCAGTATATAAAATATGTAGTTTTTATTTCGGCTAGACAAATAAATATAATTCTAACAGATTTTCAATCCAAGAAAACGTATTAGATCTGTCAATCATTGGTGAGAAAATTGTATGGAAATAAATTGCAATTTACATATATAGCAAATTATAGAAATTGGGCCCAAATTTAAAAATAATTTTGGTTACACCTGTGATATTTTGGGCATTTTTCCTATTTTTCCCCTTCCTTCTTTTCTTTGTGTTTCTTAATTCAATGAATGTAATAGTTTCGACCATCTTATCTCACCTTTAAATAACAAAAATTTAAAAAAATGGAGAAACACGCGCTGAATTTTGCTACTTTTTCAGTTAAGGTTTAGCTACCATAAGTACAGTAAGAGTACATTTTCAAGATCAATTACACAGAAATTAATATTTTAATATAGACATAGTTCAGTGTCGGTTTGCCCTGACAATACTTATCATCATCATCAGTCAATATATTTTATTCTAAAAAATGAAAGTCTTCATTAAAAACAGCTATTTAATAGCAACGATCAAACCAACATGTTAACATGTTAAATAGCCTAAAGGTTGAAATTATATTTTTTATGTAAAAAAGGTATTTCTAAACTTCAAATCTTTTTTTAATACAAAATATTCATCCAACATCAATACATTATAGAAAAATGTGTTTGCTCTGTAACGGGACAAGAACCCTTATTTTTGAAATTCTGGCAAAGCATAATATAAATTTTATCATCTTTAAAGTTTCGCAAAAATATTTATCGTTATGATAAAAAAGAATCTTAACCATACGCTTCACTCTTCTGAAAACAGATTAATTTCTTCTTATATATTGAGACCCCTAACAGAACAGAATTGCATTTCTTCTTTCAATAATGCTGTTAAAGAATTTTTTACCAGATTTCACCAAAGTGCATTCCGCTATACTAGCTTTTTGTTTCCATGAAGAAAAGGTTTTTGATGTCACAACATCATTCCGTTAAAATTTTCTCAAGTTATTAGGAAAAAAAAACAATGCGTCAAGAAGATATCCCGTACTTTTAAAACGAAGTAGCGCCTTGCGAAGTGCATAAAGCGTATTTATTTAATAACATGGATTTTCTTATATAAAAATAGCTTTAAGTAAATTAGAATTGTAAAAGTTCATGCACTGCAAATAAGAATGACATCTAGGTAAAACTGATAATACGTGATTCTGTTATGGTAAAAAAAAACGTTATAAAAAAAAGGGTTTATTTCTATAAACACCTAAAAACTTAGGTACGTGATTTCTAAACGTAAGCAAGTAACTCGTTCTTTATCGGTTTTCCGATGAGATATAAGATCTTTTATATGATTTGCTTACTTCAAAATTAACTTTAAAAATACTGAATAAAAGTAGTCAAACGTTTCTTCTGAAGATATTGTATTACAAAGAAACACATAAAACAATTAGATAATAAGATCTAAACGTTAAAAATTAAACGAGTTTAATGAATAACAAAAGAGCCAACCAGATTGAAAGTCAGTAAAATAAAAATAAAAAATTCTCGTAAATTAGGTAGAAAAATATTTCAATTAAGATAATACATCATATAATAATGACAATCTTAACACAACATTTATAAGTAAATAATGTTTGCTTTTCTTTACGAAGTACTGTACCACATGCATTGTGTATTTGATTAAGAAAAGCAAGAAATTGCAGCACATTGGTAGCGCCATACTCATGATATATTTGAAGGCTCAGATAAATCAGCGTGTTTGATAAGTTATTGCTCTTTGTAATGTATTTTAAGTGAACAGCTATACAGTGAGTGACAGAAAGCAACATTATGTAGTACTTATGCACATTAACGTAAGCCACCTTCAATGAAATTGTATTTTCATGTTACTTAGATGTATATACTTTGGAAATGATGTGTAAAATGTTCATAACCTCTGTAATTTCGTAGCCGTATTTGCTGTCTTGTCTTTTCAGTTGATGCAATCATCGCGTGTTTCAGATGATAAGTAAATATACTCAAATGTTTTATTAAGAGGTTTAAGTCCTGAAAATACTTTTTGCTATTACTCAACTATCTCGGTTAATTGAATTAATGAACGCATCAGTAATGTTGTTGGCACGACACTGTATATACAAATCCTTAATATAATGTTGCTAATTAAGTACTAAAAATACTGAGTATGTTTAATGAAACAAATAATGTCAGATAAATAGTAATGAATTCTAAATACGGTAACATCATTTACGAAATTTCAATGATAAGTGTTTAACACTAAATTAAAGTGTTAAAAGGCTCAATCAACGAAGCCTGAAACAATTTTAATTTTACCCATTTTTCATTTACATTTTATCTATTCTATAAACGCGTCATTTCATTTTCAATCCGGCATCCGAGTATTATTACCGACTTTCAAAACGCTAGCTGGATAGCTTCTTTTCATGAATTATTTCAAAATCCCTGGTGATAATCATACCCACAATTGTGACAAACAATATAATTGATGGAATTTGAATGCTATCTTTTGATTATGAAAGTACCGGGGAGTTATTGCAGTTGGCACGTACATTGAAAACGTGCTCGCCGTGTGTCTCCTACGTAAATGTGAATCTGCATTTGCAGAATAAAAGTTCATGTAAATATTAATTGCAATGACTGACAAATTACGATACTGTCTAAAGTTTGGTTTATGAAAAATACAGTTCCACGCAAATACGTAGAACATTTTTACAAAACTAATTTGCAAGGAGAATTTTACAACTTTGTAATATTCAAGTTTTGGATTCCTCCAAACGACAAACATTGCTTTTTTCCTAGAAACATGTTAAATGACAGGATATTTTAGCCGGCAACATGATATATATTAATTTTGTTTAAACAAGGTATCATGTAAATTAAAGAATAAATTGTAAAAAAGTATTATAAGGATGGGAATTTGCTATGTCGCTGGTTTGATAAATACGCTACTGACACGTTGTACAATTAATTCCCAATAATGAGTTACTTTAATGAACAAAAATATCAAGTTACAGGAATTGACTTTTTATGAATTTGAAATATCTAATGCCATCAATTTTGTCAGATTTAAAAGATAACAAATTAAATGAGTACCAATCGGTGCTTTTATTATTTCGTTGATTATTCATCTACAATGTTGGTAAGACATTTTAAATTAATTATACTATAATTACTATCAATCCCATCGATGGAAATTATCACACACACGCACGCACGCACTCACATGCTCAATATCAACATTTATAAAATTCATGTTAAATTCTAAATTCAAATACATTATCGGCGATACGGATAAAGGGACGTAATTAATGTTTATACATTAAACTCAATCTGAGTTTTGTGTGTTAATACAAATGTGATTTAATATATTTCACAAACTTAAAAGACACATTAAATAAATAGTATTGAAAATGAAATTGAGAATATTTTAATCCCTTTTTTCACTATTTAGACGGAAAGAAATACACGTTTTTTTGTATACACACAAACTTTACAATAATGACATTTTCTACAATTGTCAAATTATCTCCATGCAGCATCTTTTATGTTCGTGTATTTTCGAGGTTAATTCATATTTCATTGCTTTTGTCAACCTTTTTATAAACGATATTGTTACAATGATTTAACTTGTACTTTAAGAACAAGATGTTTTACTGCGTTCATGCCGCGTGTTCTACAATCCTTTTAATTTCCGAGGGAGACTTTCTAATTCATTTTTAAAACGTTTAAATTGGATGTGTTCTATTTGAGACAAATTAAAACGGTCGTGCAGATTGTTCTAAACTCTTTTAACTGTTTTAGTGTCCAGTTAATTAAGTCTGCAATTGATTAACTAAACGTTGTTTGCTTTGTTTCCTTTTTCAAACATCTTATCCTTTTATTAACCGTACGGAAGAATATCGTCTGCGTTAAAACCTGTCCAGTAATATTGCATGAAATTCATACTGAATTCAGTGGGAAATAAAAGTAATTTACTTCTCTACAAGTCGCCACCATGTTATGTTACCACTTCCGTCCATTAACTTTAAATCAAACCGAGCGGGAGAAAATTTCTTTTTTTCCGTTTTGGGCGTTCTTAAGAGATTCCGTTATTCTGTTTTTTTTTTTTTGGTTTTTTGTTTGTTTGTTGTTTTTTTTGTTGTTGTCTTTTTCTTTGCTTTTTTTCGGGAGGGTGGGGGGTAAGTAAAAATGCGCAAAAAAGTGTACTTTCAGTGAGAAAAAACATGAACCAACGGATAAAATCCGTTTAAGCATTTTTTTGTGTGTAATTGGGGGCACCAAATCACTCACCACCTAATGGCGATCTCGGTGATTTTAAAATCAGTACAAATCTTTTTAATGACCCCATAGTAGGGCGTTTTAATCGTGACAAAACAGGTCTCTTGTGCGAAAGTGCGAAATGACCGATTCAAATATGCAACAAAAACAACAATGTGCATGTTTTCGTAAATAAACATCTTCACAAGCACAATATGCATTTTAAGTGCAAGCCCGCGGGCCGAGGGATTTCATAAAGTTCCAAGTCTTATAAGAATAAAACATTACTCTATGTTTAGACATCAATTATAAAGTTGTCTGTCTGGTGTAAGTTAACAAAAAAGGGAAATATTACTCTATATAAGATACTAGATCTTTTTAATGGGTCAAATATTTGACCCTGAATCATTGTTTTTGTTCGCAGTGTACTTAAATGAATATCCATTGAGAATTATTTTTCCTAATTTCGTAATGCATTAGTATGATCTTTGCTTATAATTGTTAATCGTGTATATTATAAAATGTCCTAATGATATTTAGATGACCCCGTCTTAAAGAATATGATATGATCAATGACAATATAGGGGGTAATAAAATAACACAAGCCTCTTATATATTTTTGTAACAATTTTGTTATCGTAACTTTAATATTTTACATTCATAATCCATAGTCCTTAACCTAGAGCTATGTGCCTTCATTTTCTGTAAAGGAGAACCTCCAATCTAATAAACTTATTCTCTAATCGACAACACACTCACACAAATGGTGTTTGGACGGTTGGCATCAGATGGTGCTTTTACGAAAGATTTTACATTTTATATAGAAAAAGAACAAACTGTCTATCTCACACCTAGCGGAAATCTCCTAGCCATATTACTTGACACGGAGCTTCGTGCCTTATATTTCTGTAAAGAAGAAGTTTTAAACTAATACAGTTTCCATTCGACAAAGTTATCAGACATATGGTGTGTGAACAGTTCTTTACAAATCGCCGGTCAAAAAGTAACATGACAGGTGCAAATGTCGGGGTCATAACTCCTTGGCCTAAAACTGTTTTCGTTATATTTCTGTAAAGAAGAACTTCCAAAACTCATACAATTTTTAATCGGCACCACAATCACACATAACATATTATTCATAAAATATGAAAATAAAGAATTCCTTAAGAATACTACAAATGGCAAAATTGAAATTGGTCTCATTGGTCGTAATGATCTTGCAGATTGAAAATAATTGAAAATGAAGTGCTATTTGATCCGTTTTTCGTTTCTTTTTTATTAAATTTGAAAATATGATTAACGTAGTGGGGATACGGTACTTTATTTTATAAGCTTGTTCTGTAAAAGAATGAGTCATTTTTGGTGCATTTACAAACAATTCATAGGCTTTTCTTATTAAATATTCACTATTAAGGAAACTTTTTTTCAGGTAAACGTTTATACTATAATGATTTGTCTATAAAGGTTTGTAATACCAAAGAATGTTCTCGCCAACTTATTTTGGAAAGAAGAGAGTTGGAATAGATTAATGCGTATTTGTTAGACAGTACATCTAAAAGATCAATGTTCTCTGACAAGATAACTTCACTTAACAATTACAAATCCTGTGTCAGATGGCATCAATTACAATGTATATCACAAGGAAGTTTTAGATATCCTGACAGCCTTCATTTCAGATAAATTAAAAGAAAACAACAATACACAAAGAAAACATCAGAAAACATATTTAATAACATCAAAAATGATGTACGGGCGGCGATAATTTTATTTTCATTGTATGTAAGGTAGGGAATGCATTCTCATATTACAAGGAAATGATTTTCGTTTCTTCGATGTCGCATTGTTTTGTGTCATAAATATATTCCATGTTAAGGATAAATTATTGATATGTGGCCTGACGTGTTTTTCTCTTGTTATGCGTGAAATGTTTTTGGATACAAACAAAGCAAGAACGTGTTGCATCGATTAATAAAATGTTTTCCAATGGCTGCTGACAAGCGATAAAAATTTTGGACACATTTTGCGCATTCCTCTTGTTCTCTCTGCGACCTAAAAGAATCACCGTCATGAAAAGCCCCAATTCGCCAAAAAACTTACGGATTGAATATTGTTAACTTCTCCAGTAAAATCACAAAGATGTTCTATAATTACAACAAAAATTATTGTTTCAGTAACACAGATGTTGCAGAAACAAATTCTGTGAAAACATAATAAAAAGCCGAACCCTTTTTCGATAGTAATATAATTTTTGATTTAACTCGTTCAGTACTGAATCTATGTATTAAATAGATAAGAGGGATTTTGATAAAAAGTAAGATTACAATAAAGAAAATATCATTTCTGGTCTATCTCCTACTTCAAGGTTGTTATAAATCCGTCAACATTGTTATAAATCGTAATAATATGTTATGAATAACATATGTTATAAATCATATATATGTATGTTATAAAATATGTAAATCTTTTTTGCTTTTATATTCAAGTTGCAATGACTATTGAATTATTCTATTAAAGCATATCTTGATTCATACAAGTATAATTAATTAGTGTGCTTTCTTTAAACATAACGGCTCGATCATTTACCAGGAAAACTTTTTCTAATTTTCTAAAATACAGAGGGCGAACCTGTATAAACATTAACAGAGAATTCACGGTTACATTATAAAAGAAAATATTGCAGGGATATGAATTCATAATGTCATAAGCTTGATAAAATAGCTGCTACTGAAACGTTGTTTAATCAATTTTCAATAATGAGACGATTTTATGAACAAAAATATCAAGTTTTAGAAATTGAATTGTAGTTTTCTTTTAAAGAATCCGAGGAATCATTAAAATGATATAATTTGGTTGATTAGAGAATTAAAAAAAAATTAAATTAACGCCTGTCGCCGGTTTCATAATTTTGTAATTTGTTCTTGTTTGTTTTGTTCTTATTTTTTTAAGTTTTTTTTAGGCAAGAAGGCAAACCCGTTTATTGTTCCCGTGAGAGGTTTATAATGTAGGGCTTTTCAAACATCTATAATAAAAGATGATAAATAATTTGCGATTCAATCAAGTATTAATTATTATTTTCCAAAATCATACATAAGAAAAAATATTAAAGCACAATAAAATAACAATACCATGAAGGTCTGTTTGTACGTTTCTTGTTTAAGGTGTCATGCATTTGTATTGTGTTAAAACTCTCAAAGTTGTATGTCTAAATTTTAAAGTCTTACAATTGAAATTAGATGCGTCATGCCAGTCGGCCTAGTTCGTGAGATTTGTAATTTCGACATTTTGAGTTCGATTCCCGGGCTGGCCTACTAAAATTACTTAGCAATCTTTCGGATGAGATTTTGAATCGAGATCCCGCGTATCAGTGCTGAAACACTTGGCATTCTAAACAACCAGAATAAGTTTCTGGATTGGGGCATATTTCTGTATCCGTATCTTGCACTATCCCCCTAAATCTAAAATGACTGTTACTCTTCTGGAGAACTCGCTCATATGGGCAACCGGTGGCGAGTATAAATAAACTCAGATACACAGACAATAAATGTGTTCTAAACAAATGATACACATTGTAGACATTGTAGACATTAAACCTTTTCCGACGCAGACATAGTAATATAACTAAAAGCAATTGTAATGAATATGGTTGGAAACTAATTCACTGAACATTTTGTTTTCTTTTTTTCAAACATATTATCCATTTATTTAACGAAGGAAAGTTTCCGCGTTTACATCAATCAGTTAAACATACGAAATTAATTAGATGGGTCATAAAAGTAATTTATTTGTCTACAAGTCACGACGTTAAGATCCAAATGTTTCCGGTAAGTATCTGTACATAGCGCTTCGTAAATGATTATCCTGTTTCCAGATATGTAGTGTTATATGTCATGGCAATTTTTACGCGTTTTATGACATTTTTTTGTTTTCTTGGTTGTTGTTAATGTTGTTTCTTGTTTTAGGGAGGGGGTAGATGTTTTTATAGATTTTATTTTTTGTTTGTTTCTTATTTGCCTTGTTTTTTTAGCTATTTAAACGAATTTTCTTTCTTAGATTACTTTAAAAGAAATTATTCAATTTTTCGGTGATACACTCCTCATAACTCTCGTTATTAGTTTGCCTGAGATTATTATTCAGTTGTTTTTCGCCATTATGAAGATGTTCATAAAAGAAATATTAATATAATGGCGGCTTTGACTGAAGGACAATAAAAAAGAAACAATTATACAAAAATAAACTTTGATACAAAAAAGCAAATAGTAAAGTCCGAGTGGCGATAAATATGTCTTTATTGTTTGAAGAAGCTAAATAGGGAGCGAAAGCGGCAATGTTTGGTGATCGGCATCAAGGTTAATTAAACATATTTTCCAAACTTCTGTTTCAATTTGTAATAAGAATTTCAAGATTCCGGCTATAAGATATAAAGTCCTTCAAGATTCCTGTAATGCTCCATATTGTATAGAATGTCTTACTGTAAATCCAGTTGTTTTTCGCATTCACAGCTTCGTTTCCTAAAATCTTGTTTAATTGACACCACAATTGAGGTTTTTGACGTGGCAGGACTGGACTTTTCAATTATTTACAAAACAATTGCTGTATGTCTAAACTATTTATTCATTTGCAAAGTTCAGATCATTCCCTTACCCTGTCTTTTTTTAATATTGATAAGCGTTGAAACGCTTTTTTCTTAAATTGGACTAGAATTATAACTATCGATTTTCAATTTAATTCTAAGTATAACTCTATATTATCCTTTGCAAACTTTACCACTTCAAATGCTCCAGTTAATCTATGTTATTTTTTAGATTTAATGTTTAAAGGCTTTTAAACTCAGAGCCAAAACGTCCGTGCCCTAGTGGTTAAGATCGTTGACTTCAAACAACTTTCAACTTATTGCTGTGGAATAGAACCCCGACAGGGACTTCGAATTCTTTCATGTAAGGAAATTATCAAGCTAGCTTACGGAATGGTTCTTCGCAGATATTCGTTCGTGCCTGAAATAATGCACGAAAGGGCACCTCCACCAGTAAAGCTGGATAATCGCCATCGACCTTCACTGTGAAGCCCAACAAAAAAGGAAAAGAAAAGCGCCTTTAATCATATTAATCATAATTTGACTTCCATACAAAATACTAATTCCATATCATTATACAAATTGGCGACAGAGCAAAAAAAAGCAATAGATAATTCGTGTATATAGCAAGTTAGTTTTTGGTGCTTATCTTTGGAAACTGTAACAAGATACCAAAAACAAAAGTTATTGAGGAATATAAATAATAGCATAAATGCGCCTTTAACGCCTGAGCGATATAAAACAATCTTGGACTGAAATCGTGCCAGCCTTGCAAAAACATATATTCTTTTATCATTCATCGAATCTTTTCTTAGTTTACATCGTTGACAAATAATAATAAAAGACAATAAATCATATGAAGAAAATACAAATCGGACAAAAAGATGATCATCTGATTAACTTGAATATTTCTGCAAACGAGACGCGTACTGCACAATAAGTTCCAAAGACTTAACACACTTTTGACCTCGATGTTAAGTAAAGTACTATCTAGCTATTATCTCAAGACATCCATACAAAACAAGACAGTCTAAAGGACAGCTAAATCCCCTTACGCAGTGAACATGATTGAGTACTTCTTGACCTTTTACCGACAATGACGTTGATGTTGTGTCATGTGATCATTTGTGCCAAATTATTTAAAATCTTCCATAAAGTCAAAACGTTATGGAGACCATATAACGATGACCTTGGGGTAGCAACCTGGATGTTGAGCTCTGCAGATTGTGTCATGGTTGGGATAATTTGTGCCAGGTAATTTGTCAGTAAGTGGACATGAAAAATAGATGTTTTTATATTTGACCTTGGAGTGTGACACTGACCTTTAGGATTGTTACTTGGTTATTGTGCTCTGCCAATGGTCTCATAAAGGTGATCATTTCAGCCAAGTTGTCTCAAAAACATTGCAGCGGTTTAAATGTTTTGGACAGACAAGAAATGTCTAACATTTGACCTGTAAGTGTGACCTTGACCTATGGTAGCAATTCAATTATTGCACTTATAATAGTGATCACTTGTGCCAAGCTATTTCAAAAAAAATCATAGTTTTTAAAGTTATGGAGGTGACACGATTTGTAGACTTTTATACATTTGACCTTTAATTGCGACCTTGACCTTGGAGTTAGCAACCTAATTTTTGCTTTCTGCACATGTTCTTATAATTGTGATCAATTGTGCCAAGTTATTTAAAAAAATTAGCGGTTAAAAAGTTATGGAGCGGACACTACATGTAGACTTTTTATTATGAAATGAAGACTTTTAAACATTTGACCTTTAAGTGTGACCTTAACCTGGGGGAGCACTCGGCACATCGTCCAATTATGGTGATCACTTTTGCCAAGTAATTTCAAAAAAAATTCAGCGGTTTAAAAGTTATGGAGCGGACATGAAAAGGTTTACGGACGGAAGAAGGACAGACTGACATACGGACGGACTGATAGACGGAGGCCATTCTTATAATCCCCTTTACGCGGAAGGGGATTAACAACAACAGCAAAAATCAAGAGAAAAATAACTAAAAAAGAACATGACAAACGAACAACGGTGTACATTTTTAATATGTTCTAGTAGACAATGCAGTCTTTACAAAAAGTACATGATACTGATTGTTAAAATATTTTCCTATTTCTTCAGTCCATAGCAAGGAACAAATGAATGTTTTTAATATATTCTGGTAGAAAATCCAGTCTTTGCAAAAAGAGCATGATGCTGATTTATAAAATACACTGTATTTTCCTATTTATTCAGTCTCTAGCAATGAAGAGAAAGTCTGATATAAAAACGATAGTCACTCAAGTACTTTATTTTGAGCATTCCTTTCATTTTACCGATTGCCATTCATACAATGGGATAGATTTAGTTACGTTGACATTGTTCACTTGCTATGGATTTTCATTCAAAACCATGAATCTAATATTCTGACACACATTGTCAGAAATACAAAAAACGACAAATGCGTTTAATGTCATAAAGCCATTGCCGGGCAAATTGTATTCAATTTAAATAAATGAATATTTGGTCTTTCAGAGTTCACAAAAGATGAGGTGATATCATTAGAACTGATATCAGTGTTCCATGCCAAAGCATTATCTAGCTGTATATATAAGAAATATGCACCACGAAGATAAAAAATAATTGGCTCGATTTTTCGTGTGTTTTTTCTTTGTATATATATATACAGAGAAATATATTTGTAAGTATATGATAACTTTATTCAAAAACTATGTTTTCTAGAAAATGGTTGTTGTATAAATTCTATATGCACATATGAAATGACTTAATCTAATAGCTACATTTACACATAAAGAAAACATAAGCTGTAAAAATAAGTGTAAAAATAATATGTCAACCATTATCTAAATTGTGAAAAAATTTGGCTGTGAAAATAAGCGTAAAAATAATATATTTTAATCATTATCTTAATTGTGAGAAAACTTGGCTGTGGAAATAAGCGTGAAAATAATATATTATCCCTTATCTTAAATGGACATGTCTATCTTATAATCCGGACAAAACCATTCATCATTAGTTTTTGGGAAATTTTAAAAATAAGCGCTGTCTGAATAGTGAAAAGTGCAGCCTGCATAGATATGTTGGCTGATCTTGGTCTGCACTAATTGTATTGCTAGATTCTGTAGCTTACAGCAAGCTTTAGGTTAAACAACTAAAAAAGTTTCGAGTGAAGGTTTTACTCATAACTTTAAGGGGAAAAAATCTCGGTCATTTAAAGTATATATTTACAAAAGGATCTTTGTCAAGAATAGAAGTAAAAATTAAATGCTTCCGCACTGGAAGTAAACTATTTATAATGGCTGAAATATTGTTTTGAATTTTCAATTTGAAAGTACATATGAGCTCATATTTGCGTTAATTTAAAAATGTACACTATTGATGTGTTTTGTAAAATATCAAAATAAAGTAACCAGAATATTTTGTTACCTAAATATCATTTTTCTCACTAGTTAATGAACTGTTTGAAAGCATTTGAGTTACTTTACCAACAAAACATTTCAAACTTAACGATATTTGATTATCTATGCGCAGTTTATATTGTTATTTATTAACACAAGCGCTTATTTTTACACACATTTCTTAAACGGTTCTATAGTATTCTCACAATATATGCATTATAATGACATTTTATCAGAAATTCACTTTTAAGACAAAAAGATCCGATGCAGTTCCTTTTAGTATTAAAATAATCGCTTGCATCGATGAGCATAGGAGCCAAACTTAAAAATCTTGAAAAAGACAAGTAGTTGACAATTGCAGATCCATTTTGTCCCCTAGCACCGGCTTAAGCCGAATTCAACCCCAACACTAAACGTTTGGCAACAATAACCATAGATACTTTCACGTGGTCCATTTCAATACTCAGTCAAGTCCATTTTAATTAATAGTCAAGAGTATTTTTATTATTTCTATTGAAACAAGTTTGTTTCAACTTTCTAAGAACTCCATCACAATGTCAATCTCGGAGTGTTACTTGCGTATATGCATTCATTCCTTTTATAAATTTTTTTCTCCGAAGGAAAACATTAAGGACATCTCAAGCTAAGTTCTAATCGTACATAGACACTCGGTCACTGATAAAATGTTAAAAATAGTGTACTAACTTTCTATGAACTGTATGGTATGTCATTTAAAGGCTTAAATTATTTTATGTGACTGTTTGGTCAACACCAATAGAGAAGATATCTTTAAATATTGACGCAAAGCATAGTATGTTTACATAAAGAAACCCTATATTAGAAGTATGTAAAAACATTATGTGTATGGATTTGTTTTAAAAAAAAAACACATTTTTTCATTACAAACAAATGATCAGTCCCTACATTCGACACCAACATCCTCGCTATGTCCGCAATCGGATGTGTCATAATCAATTTCACAATTAAACAAATTCTTTTCTTTCCGGTTACATTTAACGTTATCAAATAAAATTGGGCCAGTTCCTTCTCCATAATATGCACTTTGTCTGGGAACGCCTCCGCCATTAAAGCCCAGTGTCCTGCAGGCAACCTCAGCTTCACTTGTTCCAAATTCATCATCGCATACTGTCCCCCATTTCCCATGAAGGAAGACTTCGAGTCTACCAGAAGAAGCCGATCCGCCAACTAACCGTACGTCCTTAAACTCCCCCGATGATGACAATAGATTAATTATTTTCTCCGAGTTGTGTACTGCCGCAGAACAAGTTTTAAACACTTCTTTGTCTGAACTAGACTTCTTCTGCTCATTTTTTATGTTGCTAAGACTCGAGATAATGCTTTCACTGAAATTTTTATTTACATCCGATAGAGCACCTAGTTTGAGTGTGTTCACCAATTCACGATCTTTGAGAGCAGTTACATTTTCTGAAATTATCTTAAGTATTTCTTTGACACTAATAACGTCTTCCAAAGTATCTTTTGTGAACGACATCACTGCATTCACAACATTGCTTGTTTCATTAACTTTGTCAGCTATTTCATTTGAATGCTTTTCGATTCTTTTGTGAAGACCTTTTACCTCATTACCCAAATCCTCTTTCCAAGAATGAAAGAACATTTTTTGATCTTTGAAGCCCCGTTTAAGTCTTTTGACTTCTGACTCCAATTCTGTTCCATCTGATTCTGGTTCTTCCTCCTTACTGTCAGGAGCAGATGTTTGTACTGGAGTAGGTAGATGTGCTGTTTGCAAAAGGGACGCATTAATTATCATACTAATTCGTTCCAATTCCTCAAAGTTCCTATCAACAGACTCTCTAAGCATACTTATATCCTGTGAACATAATAAGAATATAGATAAAGTGCTAAACTGGCTCATATGAATCTATCAAAAAGATCAATACCATGAATAATAATCTGATAAAAATCTCAAGTAAAACATATGATGAGTTATGGTTTCTTTCATATCAAATGCGTTGAACTAATCTTAAATATGACATTCATATATGCCAAAATTGTCCTAACGACACTACCCAGAATGCACACTATAGAACGTTTGTTAGTTAATTTTCCATATCAACTTATTAATACAAACATAGGTTATGATACATAAGATGCGTTTCTTACCTGATAGGTCATTGTTTGCATTGAAAGCATTTTACGCTCTAATTTCCTTAAACGATCGCAATGCACAAACAATATGCAAATGAACAGGATGCCTGCTTTGACGACCCTCATGTTACTACAACAAATTTGGTCACCTGAAACTACGACAACTATTATTACTTATATAATAATTATTTTCATTACATTTAAGGTTTTCTTTGTTTGTTTCATTTTACGCCTTTTCCCAACAGTATTTCAGTCATATAGGCGGGTAGTTTCCTAACCATCGTTCCTGGAGAGTTACACCAGTACTAGACTACCTTCTTCCGTGCTAAACTACCAAAGCATCTCCCGGGGATCGAACCCACGCCAGAGAGTTAACTGAATTAGAAGTCATCGACTCTAACCCCTTGATCACGGAGGCGGTCTCACATTTAAGGATATACATGTTATTTATTATATTATTATTATTATCATATACATGTTTTACTATGGTTAAGAAAACTCATTAACAAAGCGGATTTTATCTTTCTTAATTTATTATCTGAATTTCATTTATTATTTATAAAGATTGGTTTTTAAGTATCATATCAAAAACCAAATTATATTTTTAAATATTGATAACATAATTTTAAAATGTCAGATTATATAACTTTTATCAAGAATTTGTTACCATGTTAAACAAAAAGTAATTAGTTGCAAAAATCTGAAATTATATTTACATAAACTTCTTAATAAATGTTAAAATAAATCTTATCTTTACACAGAAAACGTACACTTGAGCTAAATTTTATCCAAATTCTAGATGTTTTGCACATAGAATTGATAAACAACTTTGTAACCTTGAAACTAATCATTTAATTATTGCCGTTGGTTGTATAATTATGGCTCGGTAATACTTACAGCACTTGCGGTTTCTACAGCTTTACTTACTGATAATTGGCACAAAGACCATTATAAAACGGAAAATGAAACAAATTTGGGTGTACCATTCAGTGACCTATCTCGGTTTTATAACAGATAGAGTTATTGGTTGATTCCTCAGTAGAAGAATAAAAGAGCCCTAAATGAAAAAACAATGTCGGAACTTATTGAAATTCCTTGTTGAAAAAGGATCCGATGTAATTAAGCCTGTGTATCACAGACAGCTTTCAAAAAAGAAAACACATTGAAATCTTCTTGAATGGTATTTACAAGGCCTATACATAAGATATTTGGCAAGTAGCATTGTCAAGTGGATCTCAACAATGGTTGCTTGCAACAAGGGTCCATATGGACAAAACACCAGATATATTTCAAAAGAATGAACATTCTTTACGGAAAGTGTTTGTTTATAATGTCAAAAAGTGTGTATACTCTAGAAAGAAAAAGAACATTATTTCTATTGAGAATGGCATAAATTTTCAACAAACAAAAAATACTTACAGTACATTGTTTTGAGCGCCTTAAATTCGATATTAAGATAAAGTAAGTTTTTTGTATGATAACAAAGGATCAAATAAAACGACTTAATTTGAGTTACCCTTTAAATCAGCACGCCTCCAGATTCATCCAAATTTTCATGAACATTTTGAAAATGTATTTGAATGTGTACTATTGTGAAGTTATCAAAAGGAAGCAATTAACACATTATCAATGACAAAACAACGTAAATTATCAAAACGTGGTCAAAATATGCATGAATAGCTTTCACTGCGTTAGTAACGCAGTAGAAATATAGTTTTAAATACTGAAAAATCAGTCATTAATCGCATATAATATGTAATCTTGAAACGTTTTACCATTCCTTAAGTCTTAGTACATTTTTCTCAAGTTTGATTTTATTTAAATATTTTGACTCATCTGGAGGCATGTATAATATTCATGTTTGTGTTATCATTTTGTCAATATGTCATTTTTAAATGAACTTGAAATTTTAAAAAGTGTATAAAAGATATGTGTATATGAAATATAGTAAACAAAGAAGGCATATTTAGACATTTAGTACAATATTAAGAGCTCAAATCAATTAAAATAATATTAACATAATCTCAATCGTTTCGTCGATACTAATGTCTGCGAGTTTAAGATTACACTTTCTATTGTCTAATCACATTGTTTGAGCAAAGTCAGGTTTTGCTTATCTTAACAAAATGTTTTTGTCTGACACTTTTAAATGGAGACTTACATCTGAATTACCATCATTAAATCGAGATATGTCACAGAGCGGAACTCCTAATTCTGTTACATTTTCTTTCATATAATGGTCATTATGGCCAATTAATATGTATAAATTTAGAAACTGTAAGTGCTACAAGTATTAACGAGACATAATTATATAAACTGAAACGTAAAAAACGTCATATTTCAAGTTCACAAAGTTGTTAACAAAATACTTAAGACCAGCCGGCAAAGCATCGGATCTATTTTGAAAGTTAAGTTCTCGTGTGCAAATGTTTGAAATTCGAATATAGATATAGAAATTGATTTATTGAATATAAACGAAGGTAAATGTAATTTTATTATATATGTGCAATGGATAATCTTTGGTTTCTCATAAAAATATTTTGGATAAGAATATATTCTAATAATTTTTTCAAAATTTTATCAATTTTTCAAAAAGAAAAACATATTTGGGTTTTTTTGGAATGTGAAACCCAGCGTATCATTTTCTATAAAGAGCATAAATGATATTCAGATATTTAACGTAGTTAAAACCCGATTGATTTATCAATTATTTATTTCTCTTATAATTCACTAAATATTATGACAATAAGGTAAAAATGATAATAACAAGTGAAGTATTGTCCTGTTTTCAGGTGGCCAAATTTGTTGTAGTAACATGATTGCCGTCAAAGCAGGCATCCTGTTCCTTAGCATATTGTTTGTGCATTGCGATCGTTTGAGGCAGTTAGAGAGCAAAATGTTTGCAATGCAAAAAATGACCTATCAGGTAAGATGACAATGTTTTGTTTGTTTTAATTGGATTTTACGTTACACCGACACAGCATAGGTCATATTGCGACGTTCCAGCTTTATTGGTGAGGTCTAAGGCGCCCATCCGTGCATTATTTTAGGCGCGAACGAGCACCTTAGCAGAATCAACGACATAAAACATATAAATTTTAAATTTCAAAAATTTAAGTTGATATGAAAATGAACTTTCTTTGTTATGCCTTTTTGTTCGTATATTCGAAACATATATCACAGTTTGAGAAATTATTTTCACTTTTTTTTTCAGAAGTCTATTGCATTTGATAAAAATACAATAATGCCTCATTTAAAGGCACATAATGCCTCAAAAATCATTTTTTTATTTTTTTATTTTTTTTGTATCTTGTAACATTTTCCACAAAAAATGGCCATATAGATGAACACACTTTTATGTATGTTGTCAGTTGTTATAATCATAGTGCTTTAGTATTTTGTACTGAAGTCAAAATACTGCTTTGTTCACATTTTGCTCTTTTCGACACATCACTGCACGTTCAGTGCTACTTTCATCAGTTGTTAAAATCTAACGTGCTCTAAATTCATAAATAAAACATTATTAATCACATGTTGGACATATCTAAATTTTAATATTTAAAAAAAACATATGAATTTCTGAGGCATAATGTGCCTTTAAATTTGACTTGAGATGTTGGCAACATAATTAGTCAATGTATTTACCACTTTATTAAAACAGTGTACAAATATTTTGTCCACAGGATATAGGTATGCTTAGAGAATCTGCCGATAGAAACTTTGAGGAATTGCAACGACTTAGTATGATTATCAATGCATCTCTTTCACAAATATCACATCCACCTACTCCAGGACAAACATCTACTCCGGCCAGTAAGGAGGAAGAGTCTGACTCAAAAGTAACACATTTAGAGTCACAATTCAGGAGGCTCAAAAGAGGTTTCAAGGACCAAAAACTGTTCTTTCATTCTTGGAAAGAAAATTTGGGTAATGAAGTAAAAGGTCTTCACAACAGAATCGAAAACATCCAAATGCAATCAAATGAAATAGCAGACAAAGTAAATGAAACAAGCATTGCTGTGAATACAATGATGTCGTTCATAAAAGAGGATATTGGGAGTAATATAAAGGGTTTTCAAGACAGTTTAGAATACGTTATGAAATTTAAAGACACACTTGAGTTTATTTCAAATAATGTAACTGATATTAAAGACCGTGAAGATTTAAACACACGCAAACTAGACACTTTATCGACAGTGAATAAGAATTTCAATGAAAAATTCACTTCGAGTCTTGAAATCATCAGGACTGAACAAAAAATGTCTACATCTGGTAAAGACGTGTTAAATACTTGTTCTGCGGCGGTACAAAACTCAGAACAGATTATAAATTTGATGAACGCATCTGGTGATTTTAACACTATAAGGTTAGTTGGTGGATCGTCTTCTTCTGGTAGACTCGAAGTATTCATTAAGGGCGCTTGGGGAACAGTATGTGATGATAATTTTGGTACAAATGAAGCTACGGTAGCCTGCAAGGCACTGGGCTTTAAACGTGGTACTTTCAGACATAAAGCATATTATGGGGAAGGTTCTGGTACTATATTATTTGATGAAGTACAATGTAAAGGATATGAAAGGACTTTGTTTCATTGTAAAATTGACTATGACACGTCCGATTGTAAACATTCGGAGGATGTTGGTGTTTATTGTTACAACTGAACCAGTGTTTTTTACGAACCAGATTACTTATAACTAAGCCATGCAAATGATGCAAACAAAAATGCATTGTTTTATTACATTTTTTCTACATTATTAGCTCGTATCAGGCCAAATTAGCAATGCACTACCGGTATTATAACGCCTACGGCTTCGTACGTTGTTAAATAGACGATAAACACCGCTCAGACCAATATTATATCTTAAATGAATTGTTTTTATTGCCACATTTCGAAACAATACATGTAATCTTTTTTAGTTTTCTACAACAATTTTAAATGAGATTAAATTTTGGTTTTAAGTGTCAAGTCAAACATTGCTCAGATCTAATAAAAGCTTCGAATTATTCTAATTAATATGCACGCATTTATATTTTTATTTGGTATGAGGTTTACAACATTTTTGCTTCTATTTTAAGCCTTTTTTATTCCTATTCAGATCTACATTTTATTTTTATCCATATGGCAATAGCTTTTGATTAATGTTTTATTCTGCTTTATTATATTACTTTTTACGTTTTCATATTCTTTATGTGCATGTAGATTCAATATTAAATCGTCGTCTATTTTTCTGTAGAAAACTTTGTTTTTTACTATCATTTCATTCATTTGTAAATAGTTTCTATATTTTGTATTCGTCTTGTCTAGTTAGATTTGTACACTATTACAGTGTGCCCATGCCACGTGACTTTGAAGATCATTTTTTATGTAGCAAATTCACCGCTTGATTCATTTCTTTAAAGTCACATTAGCTCTTTATTTCTTTATTTACTTTGACGAAATAAAGTTGAGGCTACGGGAATAGTTATTTCTCAAAAGATGTTTTGGTCTGAAAACGGAAAACTATATTTCCCTATAGTATGTGTCGTAAGAAAAAAGATTGGGGAAAAATATTTTCTTATTCCTATTTAATTTTTCTCATGTGTAATAGCTTCATTATTATGTTGTTTACTTTTTGTTGTCTAATTATTTTTTATATGACTATTTTCTTTATGTACATAAAACTTCTATATACAGACTTTTTCTATTGCAATAATGTCCTTTTGTGCATCACTTTTTTCTCGTGTATATTTTCCATAACATATCGCCTCGAATTCTGTAAATTTGGCAAAATTGGATAATTCTTATTCCAATTCAGCCAAACTTGATCAGACAATGACCTTATAACATTTGAATCTTAAATTCATTCCTTGAAAAATGAAAAAAAAATAAATAAATAAAGCGAATGAGTTTGTATTGTTTCTATAACAATGTTTCTTCTCATTGCTAAAAACTGAATATAATTATAACTAAAAATATGAGTAGGAATCATCAAATTGCTTTGTTTTTGTACATTACAACACTTGCATGTATCTACTTGAGATTATTTATACATTTATATTATGTCGACCGTTTGTTGTTGTTTTAATTTTGATTTCTTTGCTGTTGTTGTTATTATTGTTGTTGTTGTTTGATTACATTTTTTCCTTGTCTGGCTGAAGCAAACAGTCCCAGTCTAACAGTGCGACAAAAGAAAATCAAACGAAATCGTATTCCGGTTTAGTCTTGACAGTTATAACTAACAAGTCAAGTTCATACGCCAGTCATTTGCATTCATAGCCATTTGTTTTTGTCCCAGTCAAATAGTACTACACTGATCATCGAAGTCATACGACTGCTATGCCTTGATTTTTTTCTGCATCTAAAAGAGTGAGAAACAACACAATAAATACCCTATTCCAGTATATTTTGGACAAGGCGGTTGAATAATTAATGCTGACATCTCTTCTTTTGACCCGTCGAATTGCACTTAAAGACGTCTAATTCATCTGTTCACACTGATTTACACACAAGAACTTGTTGCCACGAGATAATGGGTCGTGGCAACGAGATGATATATTGATGCCACAGTATAATAAGTCGAGGACACAAGATAATATCTTGAGGCCTCAAGATAATAAGTTGCGGCCACAAGATAATAAGTCGTGGCCACGAGAAAAAAATACTGCAATTGTCTATTCCACCATAGATTTATATACGATCATGAATGAAAATGAAAAATGTAAGAATCGGCGAAAATGCAATATTTTTTTCTTAAAAGTCATCCAATCCCTTTCCGTCAGTTTCCTGATTAGGAATGATAGCCGAGTTGATCCGATTTCTTTGTGATCATGTTTCTGCAAGCGTCTAGAGGTATTGCTCCAACACTGTATTGAATTAACTCCTTAAAAATTGGAAAGCATAACATGATGGGATGGTCCGCCAGTATGTACGAAAGTAATGGCAATGTTATCTTTGTCAGATTAATATCAATTTATAAAGTGTTAAGTCAAAAATAATCTGATCTTTTCCAAAATATCAAATAATACAGGAAATATTATGATTTGCCACAAAAACAATACCTTCAAACATGACAGTTATTTTGCTAAAATTCCCTTACTTTAAAAAATGCCGTACATAAATTGTGACGTATATCTGCAATCTACTTCCAATGGTTTTAAGGATTTAAGAAATTTGCCCCAGATAGTGATAAAACAACAACATGTACGGAGTAACATGCATGTAAGTGATAAACAATGCAGAATATTTGAGTTAATTAGTACGATTTTGATACTAAATCTTAGTGAACACGGAGCCATGTGCATTTTAAAGAACAACTAAGCTATGGAAACATAGATATTGTAATAATATTTAAAATGACATTATGCCCATCCAAGTGTTCAGTGAACAAGAAAAAATATAAGAAAAATTTTAATTTTGACATAATTGACGTTTTATATATATATTACTATGTGATCAACGCTACCAATGATCAGTGTTACCAATGACCAACGTGACCAATTATCAATGTGACCAATGATCAGTGTTACAAATGATCAACACGACCAATGTTCAACGTGACCAATGATCAACGTGACCAATGATCAACTTGACCAATGATAAATGTGACCAATAATCAACGTGACCAATGATTTATGTGACAAATAATCAACATGACCAATTTTCAACATGACCAATTTTCAACATGATCAATGATCAACGTGACCAATGATCTACGTGACCAATGATCTATGTAACCAATGATCTACGTGACCAATGATCTATGTGACCAATGATCAACGTGACCAATGATCAACGTGACCAATGATCAACGTGACCAATGATCAAAGTGACCAGTGATCAACTTGGATTTTTCTATTAATATCGTTCAGACTGAATCGGTAAATCTCAATTCTTAAAAAAGAGTGGGACAGTTTTTTTATAATAATTAAGGTAGTGTTTGCCAATCTTTAGAAATTTATTACTAATTCAACTCACATTGACAGCGAGAAACAAATTGCATTATTGCATAACTTTGTTAATTAACCACAACAAGAGCTGTCACATGGAAAATGCTTTCGAAAATTACCAGTGGTTGTTAGTACAAAGCAACGAAGTAATTGAACAAGTTAAATGTTGATGCTGCACATCAAAGACGCCGCCAAATGATGTAAACAGTCACAGGTGATGTACAAAATCAGAATTGAAAATCGTTCTCTATAACAGTTGAATATCCGAAGCACTAATAATTTTTTTCTCCATGTTCTTGTTATCATGGTATTTGTCTGAAATTCTGAAATGTTTGTCTGTTGCGACAATGATTGAAACGTCTTGTCGAAGCAAAATAAATTGGATAACAAGTAAAATTAAAATGATTGGTAAACTTAAAATAAGTTCAAGACAATATGTGCCGAGAACATAATATTTAATATTGGTGCGAATTGTTAAATGTTCGAATGACTTTGAGGACGAACTGTCTGTTATTTAACAAATAGCAAAAAATTGTCTGTAATATCAAATAATAATAAATAGTTAAAAATATAAATAAATTGATAGATATAAATCATCAAGATATGCCAGGGGAACCATAATTGGAAACTGAAATGTCATTATAACTCTCTCAACGGTTAAGTTTTATAGACTGCTCATTGGTACGTTATTTATTAGGTAGATAAAATTAGATACTTATTGAAAAGAATATGATATTCAAACATGGCACTATCACTTCAGTTAAACGTTTATTTTAATCCATTAAAGCTCTGTGACATGTTGTACATCAGAAAAGCTATTTATTTTTTTAGAAAATTTGAAAACAATGTGAGATAATTAGGGTGAAGAATTTTTATTTAAAGGCACATTATACCTCAGAATAAGATAAAAAAAAATCTTCTTAAGAAAGGGCAAATGAGAGTTATATAATGTTTAAATAATAGTTTTACATAATGTTAGATTCTTCTAACCTCAAGAAAATAGCAGTAAATGTGAAATAATTTGTCATTAAAAAAGTTAAAAGTAGTATTTATATTTCCATACAAAATACTATTTCACTATATCTGCACTTATTGCCAAAAAGCAACAGTTCCTGTTAATATCCAATGAGTTACCTTTTGCATACTATAAGGTAAACAAAATTAAAAGCTTTTGAGAAATAAAAATAAAAGCATTTCTGAGGCATAATGGGCCTTTAAAATGTCCCTGCTAATATAATTACAGCCTTGAACCATGATCTTTAATAACAATCTCAAAGAGAAATGTGTCGTTTCATGTGAATATATAAAGTGATTAATTGATACGAAGTGGCACCGGAAAATTATTGTAAGTGTTACGGCCATGTCAATGTCAATTACGAGAAGGATATTGCAATTATTTATTCTAAGTGTCGAATTAAATAAACGACAAGGTCTTTCTAAGTGTTTACAAAAAAACTAATAACGCGACTGTAATAAGTTGATTTTCGAAAAAAAAGTGTTTATACTGCAAGGAAATGGTGGAATTCGTTCAAGAGAACCGATTTATTTGTTCAGTTGTTTTTTTCAAACACTGTGTAGAATATCATATTTACATTTTGTACATATTTAGTTTTCCGTTTTTATACATATTCAAAACGTTAAAGGCACATTATGGCTCAGAAATCTATATTATATAAAGGTATTTTCTATAAATGTAGCGAAATGTAAACAAAATATTATTTTGACTTCCATACAAAATACTTATTCACTGTAATAAAACCAATTGCCAACAGAGCAAAAGCAACCAAAGATAGATCTAGTCTATGACAAATGAGTATTTTTGGAAACTGTAACTAGCTACCAAAAAGGAGTTTTGAAAAATAAAAATCATAGCACTGCTGAGGCATAATTGGAATTAAAAAAAAAAAGAAGAAAATATTTCAAAATCCAACGCATTCATTTCAAGTGTTACGCGTTTTTGTTTTTTTTTTTTTTGTTTTGTTTTTTTATTGTTGTTGTTGTTGTTGTTGTTATTTTGTTGTTGTTTTTTGTCATTTTAAACAGCGCCTGTGTCACTCAATACAAAATCAGCATCAAGCTTTTTCATACAAAGGGAATTCAGAACTGAATATTTGACAAATAAATCCTACAGAGTTATTAAACCTTTATGATTTGTTTAAATATTGCAATTAAAGGCAAGATGCATTCGCTTAGTTTTTATCAGATACATAAGGTTTCATGATGATATTCGCTGGGGCCATCAAAATGTTTTTTGTTTGTTTTTTTTTGTTGTTTTTTTTTTTTTTTTTTGTTTTTCAATAAATTATGCAATTTCTTTCTTCTTTCTTTTTTTGTACTTGAATTATTCACTGATGTATTTTATAAAATATATATATATAATATATATATTATATAAAATAACTATGTACGCAAGTCGCTCGTTTACATGTCACAAATACAATCAAACATCATTTATAATTATGTAAAGTATTGTTAAATGTAATCATACTTTAACCATATGTTTAGATTAAATTTATGAAAGAAGAAAATAAGAAATAGTCGGTTTAAACTTACTGCAAACTTCTTTGATAAAACTGTCTCATACACCAGTTTACGTTAATAATTGTAATACTTTGCGGGGAATGAAAAAGTACTAAGAGGTGGTCTTCTGATTCATTTACGGGCAACACAAAGTCATATTTGTTTGCCCGAACTGGGAAAAAAATTGCCGTCTGCTTATTTAATCGTCTGCTTACTGTTTAATGAATATACGTTTTTCAAGGGGGAAGCAATCTGGTTAAATACTACTTTGATACGTAAAATTCCTCTTGTTAAAGGGACACCACTTTAGGTTTTTTATTTGTTTGGGTCGTTCAGACCAAACAAATAATGGTAGCGAAATTTCAGAGCCTAATGCTGTTAATTGCAAATGCCTAAAGTAGTCCACTTTTTTGAAGCGGTTACTTCCCTTTATATGTACACTAACGCCGAAAAATTCAGGGAGATCAATGCGTAAAGATTGTCAAATGAGAGGCGCATTAATTTTCAAGCAAAGTAGTTCCCGAATGGTCGAAGATTTCTAATATTGTTATATTCTTTAATGATATATATTGTTATGAAATTTGAAACTAGTCTTTTACTAGAAGAGTATTCTTTTAGGATGGTATATCTGGACAACATTTCTAAGCTGGTTAAAATGTTTATGTTAACTTTTACTCATTTTTTGTTGTAAAACAATTGAGTCATTAACAGTCCAGGACATTGGCACAGCTCAGTTATTTTTAGATTATGAGCATACCTCATTCCAAATTTGGAAAGGTCGTGCAGCCAAAGGTCGCGCGACACTTAAGGTCGCGCAATAGGAAAGGTCGCGCAGAATCAGCTTTCCCAGGCATGCTAGTTCCAAATATGGAGAGGTCGCGCAATAAGAGACTCTCAATTGATGTTAACAAAGCATAATTTGGTCATATCAGATTTTATGAATGGGATTCCTTACTGCTTTATCTATGTACAGGTTACTTGGTTCAAATGTTGAGCTGTATGTTGTAAAGCTGGAGAGATTATATTTCTGTTGTTTAATGAATTATCAGTCAGTATTATAAGTTTATAGAATTGTCAATCAGTAGTAAGTGTATTGGTCTTATAAGCCATATATAGTACATATATCTTTATTAATACAAGTGTATTTTGCACTATTACATGTATTAAGTTGCATTATTGGACAGATAATAATTATGCTATTGAGTGTTAACATGTAAATTTATATAACTATTATGTATTTTTGTACTTATGTTTGTATTTTACAACAGTCTGTATACCTGAACCAGTTGCAGGCCATTTTGAACATTGTTAAGGCATTGTCAGCACTTTTAATAGGTTGCGCAACATTCAGGTCGCGCAATGAGTTGTGTGCCAAACTGGTTAGCGCAAGTGGGTCGCGCGACAATCTACTTTTGCACACCACCCTAGCTGCGCAAACAGAAGGTTATATAAGCTGGGAACTTTTCTAGCTGGGTTTTTGAGGAGTTTTGTAGTGAGTTGGGGTTTTTGAGTTGGAGTTGGTTGAGTTGAGTTGGCTAGTTTTTGAGTTAGAAATTGAAGAAATGTATTTGTTGAAGTTGTTAAGAATTTTACTTTGGTTTTGACTGTTGATAGAAAATAAAATGATGCATTATTTTGATTTACTGCAAAAAATATAATCCTGCTTTCACTTGGACTTGACTTGTTCATTATACCAGCATAGAGAAATGGTTTACTTTTAAGCGAAAAGAGTGAATAAACAAAACTTTTCATAAAGAGAAGGTTTTCGTAACAATATGCTTACAGTAAGCTCCATGATTATTTACATCTGTGTTAAAAACAACAGGTTTAGCGTCGAAATAATAAGCTACAAACCCTAATTTAGAATAATAAGGTTTTCTTCAAGCCGTTATCATATAACTTCACGGTGGCCGAGGGGTTTGCACGCTCGCTTATGAAACAAGAGGTCTGGAGTTCAAATCCCAGTTGACGCATCTCATTTTTTTAAGTCAAATAAACATTGAGTTGACTATCAGTGTTGCAATTAGTATTATAGCCAATTTATTACAGTTAAAACACTGGAAAGCATTGGTGACACTATACAAAAACAAATTGTTTTATAATCTCACAACCTATTCTGAGACCCAAACAAATTCAGCGCCTTCTGTGCTTTGATTTATGTTGGGACTGGATATAATTTTTCGAAATAAATAATTATTCTAATGTGAAAAATTACCCAGAATTCAATTCGTTGTAGCACTTTTCACTTAAATCGGGCTAACAATAGCACAAAAATACGAATTTCTGAGTATATTTCTTAAATATCCTTTGCAAATCTTAATCTTCCTTTAACATGTTTAACATTTTAACTGACTTATTGTACGTACACTGCATCTTGATGTTAGTTTCACACCCAACCCTTAAACTTGCAATATTTTACAATAACAGCTTCTGTAGTTATGCCTTAACGTGTATTTATATTTTATCAGAGATATCATATATTTGATATCTAAAATTTCTATTATTTTTTTTGTTCAATATCGTCTTTGTTCCCAATTTTATATTGTGGGATATTCTAATAATCATTCTTGAATATCACCAACAAATCATACGATTTCTATGTCATATAAACTGTATAAAATGTCCATGAAAAGTCAAAAATACATAGATTTTATTATTACTACAAATTGACAATGGCCTAAAAGGAAATATGTACTTTGCTGTTCTTGATTATGACTTAGAGTCGGACTTGTGAAATAACCAAAGGTCATTTGCATTGTATTCATTTTTCTTAACGCTTCAAACACAATTGATTCCAAATCCGGTAAAAAGTTTCTGACTCATGAATTATTATAATCATAAGACGTTATCTTTTAATTTACAGACTAAATCATTTTGTGACGTATGTAAGGTTTCATGGACGGTATGGTCATAGGCAAAATGTCTGTTCTATTATTAACCTGTTTATTGTACTTGATATTGAATGGACATTTCATTGCAATGGATAATGGACTCAAAGAACCAATATGTACATCAAGATTTGACTATGAGCATAAGATGTTACATCAAATGGTATTGCAGGAAATTGATCAAAAGAAAATGAAAGAATCCATCAACGATCTGAATACATTGATAAATACTCTGAAAGGTAAATTTTATTTTTTTATTATACTTTAAATTAACGTTTTACTGCACAGCGTAATGTGACGTCACATGGTGTTATTTCGATATTTTCAATATTTTTTGGCAATATTCTCAAGGGGCGGGTAATCTGTAAAGACTTAAGAAAACGTACTGTTATAGTTCTCTCCCCTCATAAAAAAGCTATGAAACAATGCACAGCGATGAAAAAATACATTAAAATGTTGGTTCGGTATAATATTAATAAAAAAAACTCCACATCGGTCCCGGATTGCTAATATGCACTATTATACGACTATACCCACAGCAGAGCTATTCAAAAAGTGCCTTCTTAAGTCTGAAATGTGCGGCTCCAGCTTGAGCCAGTTGAAAGACAACTATTCACATGCAAAATTTTGGTTATAAAAATCTTGTGTCGCCCTTTTGTATTATAAAGATAAAGTAGCGAGATTTTACATTCTATCGTTGTACTCTTAGAGCAATTGCAATTCAACGTTGAATTCTTAAATCCTAGTGAGTATAAAAACGTAATAAATCGCAATTAATTTAACCTTATTTCTCGCATATTTCCTATGAAAGCTATAGCTTATTTACAGAACAAGTTACTATAGAAATATGAAATGTTCTTCCAAAGAGAATATTTAAGATGATTCAGGATTGTCAGCCATGTGAAAGTTGTCCCGAATTCATATAACAACAAAGCTCACAATGAAAAATGATGAACAATTTGCAATAACACTTCCAGGTCTATGTTTTAAGGACCAATATAAACAAAAAATAGAAACAATAACAGAAAAAATATTTACCTTGAATGTGCTAGATTTCTGAAGACGAAGTAAAATCTTTTGCAAAGTTTTATGCACATTTCATGAATGGCAAAATCCAATTCAAAGTCTGTTTGATGTAGATTTAATGTAGATGAAAAAAGGACATGGTTTGGTCGAAATCCACATTTTTGAGTAATGATTATTGGATAGTTACCTATACTATTAAACTATCCAATAAGTGTGTGATGTTTCAACCCGGTGGTACCTTCAGTAGTTTTGAAGATGCAATTACTTAACCGACGTCTGACGCCGATACTGACGCCTGGGTGAACAAATTAGCTATTTCTATTCTTCGAATAGTCAGCTAAAAACAAGATCGATGTTGCATCTTAAATCTTAACAGACCATATTTTAACAGCCTCAATCAGGACAACATAGCAGCGTAAGGAAAGTTTGAGCGAACTTGATTACGCAACACGAGAAGGAATCCAGTTCATCGGAATATGAATTTAATATGTTGGACAGCAATTTTCGGAATCAAAGCCTCAGTATTTGTATCTGCCTACACCTCCCCTTTGCCATATTACCCCCGCCAAAAAGAATACAAATGAGTTGTGTGTTCAAAAAGCTCCAGAAAAGCTTTTATAATTCTCTTATCATTTGATCATCTAAATTATATTGATTCATTCCATAATTATGTTAAAACTAAACTGCTGCAGACAATCATAATTTTCTCATATGTAGTTTTTGCCTATTACATATGATACGGTCTTTTACAATACGTTTAACATGCGAATAAGGAAACTTACCAAATTTTAGGTCCAAAACTTTATCCATTAATCATTGTCGCAATACATGTTCACAGTCGGTTTCAGTGTTGAACATTTTAACATGTGTGTAATAAATGAAGGCGGATACTGTCCGATGAAATACGTGCACGAAAATTCCGTGCGATTTGCCTATATTTAACACTGCCTAATGGCCATGTTAATATTTTCTATGGTTTTAGATTAGGAACATTTGTGTATTTTCTTCAAAAGTGTTTTTACAGACGTGAAGAAGTCAGTTCGCTAGGACAAGTAAACAATTCTATGCTCGGCTTCGTCTTGGACAATTTGTTGTTTATCTTAGCAAACTGTCTTCTTGCAGACGTAAGAAGACACTTTTGAAGACAAACTCTATCTGTAGCTATTACATACCCTGGTGTTATTTTATTAATATATCCTTACTTAAAATATGCTTTTTTTGCTTTATTTCACGTTTTTAATACCTCTTAGTGCTTATTAACAATGTGGGTTGTACAATCCTCATGATTAACATTGTTATTAGATTCAAAGACGGAACAAAAATCATAAATGAAAAGAAAACGATGCTTAAAATCCATTTAAAAATTTAAAATCCGTAGAAAACTGTATATAATTGTCTTTGATATACATGTACTTTCCTTTTCGATTAAAAAAAAATAAGTAAACTGACAGAAAAAGTAAAGAACTATTTTTTGATAATTTCATTCTCTTGATTTCTGCAGATGAAAATGCTGAATACAGAAAAGCAGTTAAAGCAGTGGAGGACAATTTGCATAAGATAGAGGTCAAAGGCTTCCGTGGGAGCTCTGAAAGTTCGTATGTTCGTTGGGGAAGGACAAAGTGCCCTGCCAATGGAACAGAGCTTGTCTATAAAGGATTTGCCGGTGGTGCGCGTTATGACAAAAAAGGCGCGTCTAATTATCTATGTCTGCCTGACAAACCGTTATGGGGTGCGTATGAAGATGCGGAGCAATCGTCTGGTACTGTATGGGGAGTTGAGTATGAACTGCATCAAAGAAACATGGATAATTTCTTTGGAAAACCTCTGCATAACCACGATGTGCCATGCTGTGTATGTACGACAAAGCGATCAAATGTTCTGATGCTACCTGGTAGGAACGTCTGCTATGATGGTTGGACATTAGAATACAGCGGATATCTTGTGAGTGATCACGAGACACATCACGCAAGCGAATTTCTTTGCCTTGATAGTGGACCAGAATTTCTTCCCAAAGGCTCATCTGATAAGAACGGAAGATTGTTTTATTTTGTCGAAGCACGTTGTGGATCACTTCCGTGTCCGCCTTACGTAAACGGAAGGGAACTGTCTTGTGCAGTATGTTCAAAATGAATGATTCTATATTACAAATAGTTTGTGCAGGGTTTAACTTAATAGTACGACAAATACAAAGTATAATACACCTATAAACAGTGCCTGCATGAACTGCGAATATAGCAAAGGAATATCTAAGGAAAACCAAAGGGTTATCTGTCCTGAACGCGAGTAAAATCGACCTTGCAATATTTAATTCTAAAACAATACAAATAACGCCGTTTTTAAACTACTGGGTAATCGTGATTCATTGTCAATGTATCTTGTTGACGTATTTAAGCTCCGTATCAATAAAATAAACTTCAAAATATCTTGTGAATTCTAAGGTTCTTATTAAGTTAACTGTTAAAGCTGCATGTCTACAAATAGGCCAAAGTTTTCCATGAAAATCAAACATGAGAAAAATAAACTAAGATTTTAAGAAAATATTCAATATTCAAGTAATAATTTACACGTTACGTGCGATTAATGACTGATTTAGCAATATTTATTGCCATATTTCTACTGCGTGACCAACGCTATTTTTGCATATTTAGACTTCTCCTTGGTAATTTACGTGGATTGTAAGTCCATTTGCAAATTGTGAATTATTTCCTTGTTCATTTCACAATATTTAACTTTTTAATACATTTTTTTGAATTTTCATGAAAAGCTTCTGGAATTGGAGCATCATCTTGCACTATCCTTCAAAATATAAAATGACTAATACTATATTCGACACAGCTTATCGGCATTGTTTATCGGTGTGGCTATAACTTTGTTATTTTTGGATGGATCATCTTCAACCTTGAACATAATAATATTTTAGGAAAGACCTTTAAGGTAACCAGAGAGACCTTGACCTTCACTCATAAATGACATTGACCTTGAAGGTCAAATTATTGAAACTTTCATATATTTTTTGATGTATCAGGGTATAATTTTGGTATTACTGAATGAATTGACTTCATATTATAACACTACATTCTTTTGGATAAGACGTTCATGTATATCAAACTCGAATTTACCTTGGGTCTTTTCTGACCTTGACCTTGAATGTTAAATTGTTGTATTTTCACCGAGTTTATTCTATGATTGACTGTAACTTGTTTAACTTGTTAATTTTAAATGGATTATTTTCATACTTTGACAAAACAATATTTTGGACCTTCTAAAAGGTTAGTACTAATAATGACCTTGATATTCGAATGACCTTGACCACCAAGGTCTAATTATTGAATTTAAGTTAAACTGTCATATTTTGTTATTTATGCACGGATTTGATTCATTCTTGGACAAAACAAGACTTGCTACCAAACAAATATATTATATCATTCAGATGTGACCTTAACCTTGACTCTTGTTAATTGATATATATATTCGTCAGTAACTTTATCATATATAAAATACTCGTCATAAATATAATACAGATAATTTCACAAACACTTAAAATTCAGGACTCGCAAATTTAAATTGAAAACAAGAGTTATCAGTGATCTCACATGTGTCACCTGTGATAGCCAATAATTGACAAAATTGTTCCGGCTACTTATCTACTTACATATGTAGAAGAAGACACGAAAATCATTAACAGGCCAAAACTCTTATTTTAAAGGCTTTAACTCAGCCAATAATCATTCGACTGGACAACCCATTAATAACACATAAGTATTAAAGGTATCGATCAATCCTATAAAGTTCCACTCAAATTGCATTAGTAGTAAAATAGTAGTCTGGAAAAAACGAACCATAACTCTGACAGAAATCATTGAACTGGAAAATGCTGAAAATATACACAACAAGACTTGGTATTGTACTGATCATTCCTGTAAAGTTTGGTTTTAAATGCACTAGTAGCTTTCCAGTAGTCCAGACAAGTTACGTGACGCACAGACGACAAATTAGTGATCCTTATAATCGTGACTTCTTTGTAGCATTTATCAGCAACTGTGTAGCAAGCAACACAAAAAAGTCATTTACAGGCCCAAACGCCTTTTTTATTCAAGGGCCATAACTCAGCCCAAAACCTGATGCCTGTGTAATATGCGCATTTTCAGTACCTGAGCAACCGGTCAATCCTATAAATTTTCATTCAAATTGCTTTACTGAAATAAGGGAAATAGTTTGGGCAATATTGAAAATAACAAGAACTGTCGGAGGACAGTAAGGCTCGACTGTTCAAAAAAGTTGTCACAAGGGTGTTTTATTGAGTATAATAATGCTTGCCTATGTATATATAAAATTGACCGGAAAGGTACAAAGGCTTGTTATTAAGATGTTTTATCAAGTAAATAACTGCTTTATTATTATGAATGCATAAAATTGTTTCAAAAAGGGCACAAACCTTTAGTAGTTATGGAGGTAACAGCTTACAAGCAAAACTTTACCAAGAATTTCTAAGTTGAAAATGGGGAGAAAGATCAGCCTAAATGCAAGATAGAATTATGAATCTTGGTCAGTGATCTACAATTATGACCCTAAATGCATATGTGAAGTTTTAAATAAACATCTTTAATAGTTATTGAGATATGTAAAACTAGCATGTAAACATTAACCAAGAGACTAAGTAGAAAAGGGTAGATAAATCAGCCTAAATGCTAGAAAGGGTTATGGAACTTGGTCAGTGACATACAATTATGACCCTTCATGCATATGTGAAGTTTAAAATCAAAATCTTTGATAGTTATTGAGATATGTAAAACTTACATGTAAACATTTACCAAGAGACTAAATAAAAAAAGGAGATAAATCAGCCTAAATACATGACACAGATATGAGAGCTGTTCAGTGATCATTATTTATGACCACAAGTATATATATGAAGTTTCAAGTTTGTATCTTTAATACTTTCAGAGATATGCAAAACTTGCATGTTAAACTTAACCAAGAAAGGGAGATTTTTTAGTACAAAAAGGAGCATAATTCAGTCAAAATACATGGCACAGTAATGAATCTTGAGATGTTACCTTCAATTATGACCCTAAGTACATGTGTGAAGTTTCAAGTATATATCTTTGAAGACCTTTAACCAAAATTTCAAGTTTCAAAGGGGATGCTACTTTGCAAACTGATGTACTTTGTTACTATAAACAAGTATCGTAAATTTCAATTCAATATCTCAAGCAATAATTGAGGTATTCGACTTTACATAAGACTTTAATCAAAATTTCTAAGTTAAACAGGGGCAAATAATTCTGCAAATATTGCAGAGTGATTCTTCTTTGCAAACTGATGTACTTTGTTACTATAAATAAGTATGGTAAGTTTCAATTGAATATCTCAAGCAATAATTGAGATATTCGACTTTACAAAAAACTTTAATCAAAATTTCTTAGTTAAACAGGGGCATAATTCTGTAAATATTGTAGGCAGAGTTATCCAACTTGTCAATTTGATGAACATTGTTACTATAAATAAGTATTGTAAGTTTCAATTGAATATCTCAAGCAATAATTGAGATATATGACTTTACAAAAAACTTTAACCAACGCAGACGCCGACGCCGGGGCGACTACAATAGCTCTCCATATTTTTCGAATAGTCAAGCTATAAATCGTTCAAGTGCCATAACTCTGACAAAAGTTTTTGAACCAGAAGATACCAGTAATATGCATAACTGGAATTGGTACTGATCATTCCTGTAAAGATTGGATTGAATTGCATCAGCTTTTTTAGTGGTAGTCCAGACAAGTTTTGCGACGGTCGGACAGATAGACATCCAGACGACAGAGAAGTGATCTATATATATTGCCGTTATTTTAGGAGGCGACACAAAAACTGTGTGTCAGATTATATTGTTCGATGTGCCCATTTTGCTTTGGAAATCCTTAAAACCGCACTTAGTAAAGATGTACCCATGGCTGTAATATGTTTGCCAATACTAGAAAGAATACAGATTTAAGAATTAGATTTTTTTTTGTAATTTATAAATGTGACGTTTACTATTATCGTAAAACTAACTTGTATATTGTTCTTTCACCCATTATATGTGGATAAAGAATGTAGCTGTATGGCACTCGTATGTACTAATTTTCATTTCATGAAAATAAAAAATCTTGAAAAAGGGCCTACTATTTTAAATTCATTCATTTGGGAAAACACGTCAGACTAGTAATCTAAGGATTGCTGACTGTGTGGGTTCAAGCCCTCTCAGGGGCAAGCCATTGTTTCCTTGAGCAAGAAACTTTATACTCATTCCTTAGTACTGGTTGGTTCCAGGAACGGATTTGAGTGTTTCAATAAGCTTATAGCTTCCAACACAAACTAAAATAAATTTGTATAAACTAAGTGAAAACAATACAGAGACACCTCTTTTTCTTAAAGGAGTTTCATAATTCTGAAGCATATAATGTTCTTTTTTTTTTTCAAATCCTGTACAAGTAGAAAACAAGAGGGCCAAGATGGTCCTAGATCGCTCACCTGACCAATCAAACTCATCAGAGCAATTACCTAGACAAGCATCATGACCAAGTTTCATGATAGTTGAGAAAATGTGACCACTAGAGCTTTAACAATGTTTTTCCATATTTGAGCAGTGTGACCAAGTTTTTTTTACCGCAGGTGACCCATATTCAATCTTGACCTAGAATCATGAAAACAAACTTTCGGACCAAGTTCAAGGATATTTGGATCAAAACAGTAACCACTAGTGCTAACAAACAAAGTTGTTGTTTTTTTACAAGTCTTATAATCTCAGAGTGTAAAATTGGCTTTCATCTGGCATCACATGATCATTGATCGACACATGAATTCACTGATCGTTCTTGTTTCTTAAAGGAGTTCTGTAATACTGAAGCATATAATGTTCATTATTTTAAATCCTGTACAAGTAGAATAAAAGAAAAGAAACAAAGTTTTATATTTTACTAATTTATTTAAATAATGGTATAACAATAATTCTGGTCTAGTTTGTATCACAGCCAGTAATAATACTATCTAGAATCACAGAAAAAAACAAATACGTTACCACAGAGACACGTAAGTCATCACCTTAGTGCAATAACTGATTAACTGCTATTAAATTTAGAAGGACTTATTACGATATTGCACTAAGGTGACGTTAAGTGTCCAGCTTTATTGATGATCCAATGAAAAACGCATTATTTCTTAAAATAATACGTGTGTTATGGGTGTCAATTTTCATTGAAGAACAAAAGTCAATAGTATATCAAATTCCGTTCATAGGTCGCCTTCTATTTTCCATAGTGCTTCATAGAACCGCGTTCTCGAAAATAGTCGTCATGTATTAAAGTGAATATTAATGAAGCCGAATAAAGCTTGACACTTGAGCATTCATTCTTAGCTGTTCTACAGAAATTAGAAACATTCTCCTGTCGCTATCGCTCCCGTCGAAATTTCTAATTTCTGTAGAACAGCACGGATGAATACTAACATAAACATAAACTGGATTATTCCATTTTTTTCAAAAAGCATCAACAATTTAGCAATTGGTTATAACATTCTCACATCTAATACACTAAAAGCATGCATTTTTAAACAATACGTTTTGTGACTATCAAATATTGGAGAGTATAGCCCCCTAATATTTCATTTCTTAGTTGATCGGATTTAAAAAAAAAATCCTAGGTCCTTATGTTTCTTTAGCTATGTGCAACAATTATTTGTTTCTATACTTTATATAACACAACAAAAAACTTTGGTCATATTGAAAACCAGTACCTAAATATTTCTAACATAGTACTTGCTAAAACTTGAGGCATTTGGTCCATGTCTTACACAGAAATAACATACAAATCAAAACAGCAAAGAGAGTATTTCACTAACCTAAAAGTACACAGTTTCACGTTCCCAGGACTTTGCAAAAAAACAAAATTTCAAAAAAAACAATAATGCTGCTGTTGGTTTGATTCCATTAATTTTGGTCTATTTCATCACCAGTGGAATATCACAAGATTAACTTCTTCACATAGCAATTATTACCTCCCTTGGAATAGCAATTTTTACCTCCCTTGGCAGCCATTTTTTTTTTTTTTGGGGGGGGGGGGGGGGGTTTGTCTTGTTCATATATCATAAGCCAAAGATAAAAATCTCTCATAATTCTATTATCTTCAAAAGTTTTTGTGACATATTGGTGCTATAGTAAAATATATTCCTTCATATGTATAAAAGACAATTCACCTAAATGGACTGTTTTTATTGATTTTCTATTTATATTTTGTCAAATTTTTTACCTTAATCTGCTGTATTTATCATTTTTTTCATACTTTGTCAATTATATTATATACAATGTGACCCCCAAAATGGCTGCCACTTTTGGCAAGGGAAGTAAATATAGTTAAAATTAGGAACTTTCTACTCATTGATACATCTTTAGTCATATATTTTACATTATACGTCAAACATGAAAAAAGTAGAAGTTTTAAATTCTTAAAATCTTGAAAAAAAAGTGCTAAACATCCAAATACTGTATTAATTAAGGGCCAAGCAAAAAACAACCATGGTGATTTAAACAATAAATACTTTTACCCATTTCTTCCCTATTTTGTGCTCATTGACAAGACTCGATCTGACCTCCATAATTATACTCAGTCCATTACAAAATGTCAGTGATTTCAGAATCAAAGTATAAAATTAAATTGACACCTTAGTGCAGTAACAAGTCAAGCCCTCCTAAATTTAATAGGAGTTAAACAGTTCTTGCACTAAGGTGAGGAAATGAACTAATTTATAAAGTACAAAATCTTGACAAACTGCATGCTTTGTGTAAACTAGCAGGATTTTACCCATGTGAAAAGGGTCTGACATTCTTGTTTAAAGCATTTAGGAAGTTCATTTGGCACTATGTAACAAATTTACTGAATCTACACAGAAAACTTACAGCAGAGTTCTCACTATTAAATGTCTCAAGGTTTTACACAAAATACATGTAGCACAGTTATTTTACAAAACATTTTAGAATAAATATTAACTAACATTAACTAAGCAATGATGCGACTTTTTAATTTGCTACTATACATGTTTATAACAACAGAAATAGAAATGTGTCCATTAATAACAAAATGTTACTGAATTAGGATTTTTATCTTAGTGTTATACCAATAAATAATGCATACCATTAGTAAATGTATACCAATAAATAATGCATACCAATGACAAATGTACACCAATAGATAATGCATACGAATGATAGATGTATACCAATAAATAATGCATACCATTCAGAAATGTATACCAATAAATAATGCATACCAATGAGAAATGTATACCAATAAATAATGCATACCAATGACAAATGTATACCAATAAATAATACAGACTGCAAGAATATGCTCTATAATGGAAGAACTACTTGCATTTTTAGGACTTATTAATAACATACACAAAACTTTCCCCCCAACATGATGGAACGTGATTAACATTTAAAAAACAAGAGCTGTCAGTAGACAGTGTGCTCAACTATTCGCAGTGCTAGATAGTAAATCAAGAGCCTGGATAAATGAGAATTATTTAAGTTTAAAAACGGCCATAATTCTGTCAAATTCAGTGTCAGAGTTATGGGCCTTGGAAAGTGTCACATAACAATGCCTGGAGTTACAATTTACATTTGAGCCGCGCCTTGACAAAACCAACGTAATGCGTTTGCGACCAGCATGGATCCAGACCAGCCTGCGCATCCGCGCAGTCTGATCAGGATCCATGCTTATAGCTTATAAACCCTATAACAAGTAGAGAAACTGATAGCGAACAGCATGGATCCTGATCAGACTGCGTGGATCTGGATCCATGCTGGTCACAAATGCATTCCATTGGTTTAGTCATGGTGCAGCTCATTTTATTTACAGGGCTGAATTTGATTTTTTACGTTGACATTTCTTTTTTTTTTCCGAGAGACAAATATCAAGAATTTCATGTCTCATATTAGGAAATTGGAATCAGGGTCTAAATATTGGAATCTTTTTAAATCCTGCTTGAATATCACATGTATGGTGACCTCCTATTATGCCCTCAAATAAGTGGGAAAAGTTTCAACTCATTCCCTTGCAGGCAAAAACTTAACTTGCAAATTCTTAACCAAAGTGTGACGACAACACTGATGTGCGAACAATTGCTCTCTTCATGTTCTTTGAATAGGTCAAGCAAATAAAACTTATTAGGATATTTTTTTTTCCTTTCAAATCAATAAACATTTTGTTTCTACTGAGTTTTTTTCTTTTTATTCTATTGCTGTAGCCGAATACACTTCATATCTTATCAAAGATTTTCATGTACAGAATTTGTAAATACAAAGCATTTATATCAAATTCATAATCCTTTTCAATTATACATTTCTTTTACACCAATAAACAAAAAAACAACAACAAGAAAATTCTTAATTGAACAACCTTAAATAACAACCTTGCGTGAAAATATTTTAATTATTATTTAATCTAAGGACATGAAGAATTATAATTATATCTAAAAACAAAATCACAGGAAACAGTTTTACATACATTTCTCGTGTTTTAAATAAAAATAATAGAACATAGTTATTTAAATTCATTATCACGGACATCTATCATATAAAGATCCAATATCTAATGAAATTACAATGGTACATGTAAAATAAATAATATGAACAATGTTTTTTCGAGGTAAATGTCTTAAATGTGTGGATTTTATTATAAAGCAGCTGTGGTGAAAGATTACCATGGCAACACGGCCCTTCCCAGTTTGATAAATTGTACATATCGGAGGCACACCCTAATCTTCTCTATGAAAAACACATTTAAATTCTCAAAATGTTAAAATTGTCTAAATATGACATGTAAAATTCGCATGGCCGTAAACATTGATAAATTTAGTCCCTATAAATGAAAAAATATCCAAAGATAAAAAAATGTTGAGATATTATATTGTCATCTTAGTGCAGTAACCAGTTAACTTCTTATATAATTTAATAGGAGTTAACTCATTACTGCACTAAGGTGTGAAAATATAGCTAATGATAAAATGGACATGGAGAACTGACAGTGTTCAAAACAATTAACAAGAGCTAAAATGAGCTAAAACATTTATCTAACCTTATTCTATGGTATGTTTCAACAAGGATTTTATATTATTTTCAATACTCCGTCTACCCCCCTGTAGAGATATTCTGTACAAAATTGCGCTTAAAATGATATTTAATACGTGCGTATATATCAAAAAAGGAACAAAATAACTGTGAATAACAAGAGCAATGGATGCGTTGTTAACACTTGTCTGTTAAAAAATTCTCACTTTAAAAGGGGCACTACTCCAAAAATGCTTTCAAAATTACACCCCTTGTCTAACAACTGCACCTTCGAAACAGACAAGCTAAAATTGCCGAAAAGACTGATTTTTATTACATTTGTTGTGTACAGCCACATAAACATTTGACTATCTGAATTCCAGGGCAAATATAACCATTTCAATCGCTTAGACATATCACAAAAAAATATGTACTTATCAAATAAAGTAAGTCTAATGGGATTGGTTATGACCTTGAGTTTAACCTTGGTTATGACCTTGATTGTAACCTTGGTTATGACCTTGATTTTGATCTTGGTAATGACCTTGATTTTGATCTTATTTAACAACTACATTCTGACATATAATATTAGCAGATCCTATTCTATGTTAGTATTTCTTTATAAAAAAAATAGTATTGACTTGTACAATATAACTTAAATTTGCGCCTTTGCAAGCAGTAACAAAGAATAAATAACAATCGAACAATTAGACAACATCTTCAATGAGATTATTTTATAACAAAACTAAAAGTAAAGAAAATGTGTAAGTAGTAAGTAAATTTATGTTTTACAAAATTTCATAATCAGTTTATAAGAGAAAAAACCCTCACTGCTAATGAGGGGTTTTTACAGCTACAGCCAATGGTGGACTTTTACAGCTTAAGCAAGTAGTGTTTTTTTACAGCGACAACGAACAGTGGACTTTTACAGCTACAGCCAATGGTGGACTTTTACAGCTTAAGCAAATGGTGTTTTTTACAGCCACAACTAACAGTGGACTTTTACAGCTAAAGCCAATGGTGGACTTTTACAGCTACAGTCATTTGAGGACTTTTACAGCGCATCCGCACAGTCTGATCAGGATCCTTGCTGTACGCCTACAATGTCCTTACAAGAAGAGAAACTGATAGCGAACAACATGGATGCTGATCAGATTGCAATTGGTTGCGCAGGCTGGTCTGGATCCATGCTGATCGCAAACTCACTATGTTGGTTTGTAATAGTGCAGCTCATTTGTTACCAGCATAAAGTCTTGTTGGGGAACACAAGTTTAGAGTGATCTTACGATATCACCTCTTGCAATGACATGTCACTTTTGTTTTAAAGGCACATTATGCCTCAGAAATAAATAAATTTTTATTTCTTTACAATTATATAAAAGTTATATATAACTTATTGCCAAAAAGTAAAAGAAGAAAAGTGATGATTCAGGTAATTTGCCCATGAGTAACATTTTAAAATACTTTAAATGTGCATGAACATTGAAAAAGCTTTCAAAAAGGTAAAAGCATTTCTGAGGCATTAATGGGCCATTAAACATTGTAAGCACCTCACTTTGTTAATATATATACATGTCTGCATAGTTAAAACTGTTGTATCACATGACAGTTCATACAATAACAACTATACAAGTATATGTTGTAGAATGTCGACAGTATACAACTTTTTTCACATCAATGCTTTTAAAGTAAAATAGGCGCAAATACCACACTTAAAACTCCTATTTTAGCCAATTCAACCAAAAAGCTTGCAATATACAAAAATATCACAGTCTAGATGGAGTATTTACAATACACTTTGAAACATGGCCAATACTGACTCATAGTTTCTTATGTATATTGCAATTGTGTATGGCCAAGCAGACTTTCATTATTACTTCTATTTACAAAGAAAAAGATATAGGATAGTTGAAAGCAAAAGTTAGAGCGTATCACAAATAGACAGGTTCACAACTTATCATAGACTGGACGTAGAGATTTTATTACTGTTGTTGTCCTTTAGGGAACACCTGCTAAGCAATAGTTAGAACGTATCACAAATGGAGTGGTACACAGCTTATGATAGACTGGACGTAGAGATTTTATTACTGTTGTTGTCTTTTAGGGAACACCTGCTAAGCAAAAGTTAGAACGTATCACAAATAGACTGGTTTACAACTTATTGAAGACTGAACGTAGAGATTTCATTATTGTTGTTGTCCTTTACGGAACACTTGCTCTGTTTTCAATTTCATCCTCTTCTTCGATTTTCTTGCTAGTGGCTGTTTGATTTCTTGCTGTACAATTCTCATGGTTTGTCGCTGGTACTTGGAGGACGCAAAAACTGGTAGGACACCACTAAATAGTTCCTGCAACGGGGGTAGACGGACTGACAGTCACCTGAAGGTAAGAAAAACAACATTTTTCGTCTTAAATATATATAATTATAATCCGGGTTTATAAAATGTTATGTCTATTTTGTCAAATGTCTAAATTTCATAATAATTGGTTATTTTAAATACTCATTAGTATGTTCTTAGACTTTACTACTGAAAGACTGTTTATAAATTACCAATTTGATATTTGTTTGCTTACAAGATATTTCATCATAGAATTTCAGTATAAATAGCAAAGTCTACACTAATTAATATTTTATGAGTCATACTTGTTAATAGAAAGATGTCTTCCATTATAAACTAAACAATGCTTAACTTGTACATTTTATTGCCAAAGAAAACTATAGCTCATTATGAGTAAGTTAAGCTTTGGTTTAAGACATTTTGTTTTCAGCACAAAATGCCAAGTTTTGTTGAAACAAACTGGTAATATTCGACCTCCAAAACAAATATATCTTTACTTATTTTAAACATCTATAAAAAAAAACAAAGAAGAAAAAACACCAAAGAACAATTCCTTTGTCTACAGACAAATTATCACCACCATTTAAAATAATCAATATTTTCGTGATTTTCATGAATAGGTAAATCTACAAATTTAAGAACCAACAAAATTTTTAAAAATTTAATTTTTCTCCTTAGATAATTTTTTCTAATATTTTACATAAAACAATTCAATAATTATTAAAAACCATGAAAATATTCTTTTAAAAAAATACGAACAAACAAAAAAGAAAATTTGTGCCCACAAAATTAAGTGGTTTGACAGTATTTGAAAATAAAAAGTTTTTTTTTTATCATTTTCATTACAGTGAAAATAATCTAAATAATCTTCATCTGCATATCTTATCCATTTTATAATCAAATAGGAATGTATATTCAAGAAAGATACACTGATACAATAACAACATACTTATTTATATAAAAACCAGAAAAAAAATTACTCTGTGAATGAAGGTACTGCAATCCATGCATGTATAACACTACATATTATTTCATTAGGTAATACATATTTAGTTTAGCACTTTAATCTCCTTCCCTCCCCCCCCCCCAAAAAAAAACAACAAAAAAACAACAACAAAACAAAACAGCCTATCCCCAACAATTTAACCCAAAATCTCTGGGTCAAGTATCAGACCTCTTAACCAGTGTCTAAATACATTCTTGGATAATACAAACTTCATTGGTGCAAGTTACCAAAATGGGAAACCTTAATTAAACACTATATTAATTAGTTTTATATAGGAAAAAGACTAATTTTAGGAGCATTAAAAAACCCCTCTGAAGTTCAGGCAAATGCCTGAAAAACTTGCACCCATGAAACTTGAGACAGAATCACTTATTGTTGTTTAAATGGATTGAATACCCTAAAACCCTATATATAAAGCACAGCAAGAAAACAACAACAACAACAAAGTCCAATATAAAGAAAAAACAGTGATACAAATCCACGAAACAAACAAAAACATACAAAATGCTGGTTATTTTTTTATATTTTTTTTTCAAGCAAATCTCTACAACCACATGAACTTCAACCTGCAAAGAAGAATATATCCCATGGCTCGACTGTTAGTTTGAACTGTATTGAGTTTCTGCTCGTTTTTGTTTATGAGAACAGAAAAAAAAGAAAAAAAAGAAGAAAATAAAAGAACCTCAAGAGTTATTAATAATCTAGCCAAGACAGACCATGTGAATGCTGCAATAATCAGTTTTTAATCGATATCTGGCCCTAGTCTGACATTAAATCTGTAATATTTTGGCTATTTCCTGTATTTTTTTCTATGCTTCAGAAATATGACACAAGGGAAGTAACCATACAATGTTTTCATGCCCTCAAGAGTATGCTCCCTTTGAAAAAGCTAAATTGCTATTTGTTCTGATTAATTTTGGCCCATAAATATGCCGTGACTTTTAACTGCTTCAGGGATTGGCAAGAATTTTACCATCTTATTTTCTCTTGATTGTACTAGGGCTTCTTTGGTTTCAAAGTTCCCCTTCTTGAGCAGAAAATTGTTTGCTAACAAAAATAAAGTATAAGATTGGGCTTCCTTGTTGATAAAACAAACTTGAAGAAGATATCATGTCTAGAAAACAGTAGGAATTCAACATTAAATTTCTTTGTTTGGAGAGGGAGATCTTGACCAATAGGCCACTGTGAACCATTTTTATTTCTAAAAAAAAAATTTTAAAAAAATAAAAACAAGAGGGCCATGATGGCCCTGAGGTCGCTCACCTGTATATAGCCCCCCCCACCCCCGGGCCAATTTTTACCCAAGGGCTTTTATTTGTTTATTTGAACAGACTTGGTAGACACCCATAAGAAGATGTTTCATGCTAAACATCTAAGTTCTAGCTCATTGGGTTTTTTAAAAGAAGATTTTTAAAGTTTTTACTATACACATATAGTTAAAAACAATGACACCTTGGGGCAGGGCCAGTTTTGACCCCCGGGCTTTTATTTGAACAAACTTTGTAGATATTTACTTAAAGATGTTTCAAGCTTAATATCTTAGCTCTAGCTCTTTGAGTTCTTTAAAAGAAGATTTTTTAAGTTTTTACTATATGCATATAGGGAAAATCAATGACCCCCTGGGGCGGTGCCAATTTTGACCCCAGGGCTTTTATTTGAACAAACTTGGTAGACACTCATTAGAAGATGTTTCATGCTAAATATCTTAGCTCTAGCTCTTTAGGTTCTTTAAAAGAAGACTTTTTAAGTTTTTACTATATGCATATAGGGAAAATCTATGACCCCCTGGGGCGGGGTCAATTTTGACCCCAGGGCTTTTATTTGAACAAACTTGGTAGACATTCACTAGAAGATGTTTCATGCCAAATATCTAAGCTCTAGCTCTTATGGTTCTTTAAAAGAAGATTTTTTAAGTTTTTACTTTATGCATATAGGGAAAATCAATGACCCCCTGGGGTGGGGCCAATTTTGACCCCAGGGCTTTTATTTGAAAAAACTTTGTGGACACTCACTAGAAGATGTTTCATGCTTAATATCTTAGCTCTAGCTCTTTGGGTTCTTTAAAAGAAGATATTTTAAGTTTTTACTATATGCATATAGGGAAAATCAATGACCCCCTGGGGCGGGGCCAATTTTGACCCCAGGGCTTTTATTTGAACAAACTTGGTAGACATTCACTAGAAGATGTTTCATGCTAAATATCTAAGCTCTAGCTCTTTGAGTTCTTTAAAAGAAGATTTTTTAAGTTTTTACTATATGCATATAGGGAAAATCAATGACCCCCCGGGGCGGGGCCAATTTTGACCCCAGGGCTTTTATTTGAACAAACTTGGTAGACACTCACTAGAAGATGTTTCATGCCAAATATCTTAGCTCTAGCTCTTTGGGTTCTTTAAAAGAAGATTTTTTAAGTTTTTACTATATGCATATAGGGAAAATCAATGACCCCCTGGGGCGGGGCCAATTTTGACCCCAGGGCTTTTATTTGAACAAACTTGGTAGACACTCACTAGAAGATGTTTCATGCCAAATATCTAAGCTCTAGCTCTTAGGGTTGTTTAAAAGAAGATATTTAAAGATTTTTCTTTCGGTTGCCATGGCAACCAGAGTTCTGCATGGAATTAAATTCTTTGAACAATTTTTAAAGGTGACCACCAAAGGAACATTCCTGTGAAGTTTGGATGAAATTGGCTCAGTGGTTTATGAGGAGATGTCATTTAAAGCAAAAGTTAACGGACGGACGACGGACGGACGGACGGACGCCGGACGAAAAGCGATCACAAAAGCTCACCCTGTCACTTTGTGACAGGTGAGCTAAAAATCACTGAAATTATGTAAAAACTTGTTAAGAAGTTTATGTTTCTGTTAATAATAAAAATTGTGACAAAATGACAAGTCTGTGTACTGTAAAATGAGAATCCTGCACCTTTGTAAAAATGAATGATTCACAAAAAAACTAGTGACAAAAAAAGCAAAATAATTTTCTACACAAGTGCTTATGTACCTGGACCTCTCGGGTACAGGCGGTGGTGGCGGGCAATATTGTTCCAATAGCATCCGAATTGCCCTAAAGTAAGGAAATATCAGTTGATTGTCTTTTTTGTCTTATATCATATATCAACAAAGTATCTAAGCCTAGGCTGGTGCAATGGTAACAAAAATATTTTTTTAAACAATTATTATAAATTACTTTAAAACTTAAAAATCATTATTATTTGTGCGGCACAAATTTTTGGTTTCTCCTAAATAGGTCAATCAACGATTGAGACAAGCATCTCATTAGTTTCTAAAGAAAATGAGGTCATCTATTCCAGGTTTGACTGTATTTAATTCGTGAAATTTATCTCACGATTTTTTCTATATAACATACAAATAAAAACTAGCCCTTAGTAGTTATTATAAGACTTTTTCTCGGTAACATTAAAAAATGTAATAATGCATAGGAAATGAAAAAAAAATATACATATATGTAAATAATTACATATATTTTTCAAAATTGAATTTGAATAATATATTTATTTGTCATCTACATGGCCACATTTTAATAAAATAATTCAAAGTAAAGAAAACGAAAAATTCTTAAAATTAAAACAGCAGTAAAAAACATATAAATATATTTTCATTAGTAACTAAAATAATTAATCAGAAACTGCGGCTGTATGTATTCAAAAAAGTTTTTTAGATAATTAGTTCTAAAACTGAAATTTGGTTACATTTTTCAAGAAGTACTTTAAGTTTGAATACAGGAAATCAACTCCAGTTTCAATTTAAAAGTGTAATATTTTTTGTTTGAAAATAAAAATCACAAAGAAGAAAATTTAATAAAAGCATTTGACATTCAACACATTTGTAAATTTCAAAATCACCTAGCAAAGTTGGTTTTGGCATATTCCTATTTCATTTACTAGACTATAGTTCTGTTAATAGCCTATAGTTCCATTACTAGCCTATACATGTAGTTCTGTTACTAGACTAAATAACATGTTAGGAAACAGCACACCAAAATTCTTTCTAGCTCAAGTGTTTTCTGTGTAAGATAGCATCTAAAACTTATTTCTATTTTTGATTGTTTGCAGTATGGAAATCATCTAGGAGGTTGTTGGTGGGTTTTTAAGTCACACCAATACTGTGTATCAGTAATATGGCATGTTGGTAGGTTTTTAAGTTGCACCAAGTCTGCATAAAAGGTCATAAGGCGACTTTCCAGCAGTTCTGGTGGTGGCAGACCACAACAGCCACTACATGCATTATTTCAGGCACAAACAAGGAAGGTGGGTAGAACCAATAGTGTTCCAAAACCGAAATGATTTCTCACAAGAAAATAATTCAAAGTCCCTGGAGGGATTGGAACCCACAGTAGTAAGAATCATTGTATACAATGTTATTATAGTCAACTACAAGCATCAAGGCCTTACTGTTTTCCTGATTTCTGTACTAGTGCTGGCCTATGTTTACACTAGGGACAGTCATGAATAACTTAATATAGTGGTGATGAAGGAAGACTTGAAGTCACCATATTGTTAAATAAGCTACATCACTGACTGGAGCTTTGGATAAAACTTTGTAATGGGGTTCTTTAGACAGGTCACCAAATTTCAGTTAAAATTTTTAGAGTCATGAAATTATGAAAATTATGAATGAAAGTATGAAAACTGAGGGGAGAGGGGGGGGATAACAGATTTTTTTAGGAATAGAGAATATTTTAGAAAATTCTGTCATAGGAAATACTAGCCCATTTTAAAAATGGAGGAATAAAACAACAATCGAGTATGAAGACCCATTACTCTTGTTACTGGGCCAATAAACATTACTCTTGTTACTGGGCCAATAAACATTACTCTTGTTACTGGGCCAATAAACATTACTCTTGTTACTGGGCCAATAAAGGTAGTCAGGTCTAGCTTGCAAATATTAAGCTGAAAACATGTAGACAAACCAACTGATTTTTAAAGAGAAAAATAACACCAAAATTACCGTTATTAATTTAGCTTCCTATAAAAATAAAATGGATTATTGTTTTTAAGACAAAAAAAACAACAGCAACAATCACTCTGTGTACACGTTATACCTGCTCGGAGCTTTGCCCTTGGGGGACAAGATATCTGGAGGCTGGGGACTAAAGACTAGATTATTTATAGAAGAGGTCCCGCTCGACTGACTCGCTGAACGCTGAGGTACGGGCTTAGAAACCGTACGTTTTTGAGTCTTGAGCAGGTTCGAAGTTGACGAGCTGTGGAGAAAATAACAATAAGAAATACACAATACTAACTGAGTCATGCATCGAAAGAAGATAAAACACAGAGCTTATATGTTTGCAGTGAATTTTTATTCGAAAAAAAATTGGTATAATTATTAAATTTTGGAGCGCAAAAAAAACAAAACAACTTGAATATTCTGGTCTGGCTCACTAGAATGACAAAGAAAGCCAATTTAACAACAAATATAGTAATTAAAAAAATAAAAACCTGAAAATTCAGTAGCTTTACACAAAAAATTGTTTTTTTATATTCCTAAAATTTTTCCTTTTTTTAGCATCCAGCATCAAGAAAAAACCTTTTTTGAGACATTTTATACAATAGATTAACTTTTTTTTTTAAACGAAAATTTTATTTGTCTGTCTTCACAACTGCAAAAATACAGTCTCCTCAAGGTCATGCATTTGAACAAACAAGAATACAACAGTTACTACACCATATAAATACAGTGATAAAAAACACATGCAATTCATCCCTAATCTATATTGCAACATACAAATGTATAGGTCTTGAACAATAAAACCATTCTCATACATGCTGTTATAAAAAATAATCAAAGGAACTGGCCTGTAAATAATTCATACTTTATCAAAAACGATACTAAAAGTGTACATGGCATATAAAACCATATTTAAACTGTTCATAGCTTAAAAACATACTTCAATTTGAAAATGTATGTGTTAAAACCATAATAAAACTGTACATGGAATATAAAACCATACTTAAACTGTTTCTAGCTTAAAAACATACTTCAATTGTAAATGGTTTGAGTAACAAGAACTGTCGGAGGACAGTAACGCTCGACTATTCGAAAATTTGTCACAAGGGTGTTTCATTGAGTATAATAATGCTTACCTATATGAATACATAAAATTGTCCGAAAAGGTACAAACTCTTCAAGTTTCAATACATTCCCTTCAGTAGTTATGGAGAGACAAGCTTACATGCAAAAACTTAACCAAGAATTCATGAGTCGAAAAAGGGGCATAATTATGCAAAAAAGCAAATCAGAGTTATGGGACTTGTACCAATCATCTAAGATAATCACAGAGACCAAGTGTGTGAAGTTTCAATCCATTCCCTTCAGTAGTTATGGAGATACCAGCTTACATACAAAAACTTAACCAAGAATTTCTAAGTCGAAAAAGGGGCATAATTATGTAAAAAAGCATATCAGAGTTATGGGACTTGTGCCAATCATCTTAGATAATCACAGAGAACAAGTGTGTGAAGTTTCAATCCATTCCCTTCAGTAGTTATGGAGATACCAGCTTACATACAAAAACTTAACCAAGAATTTCTAAGTCGAAAAAGGGGCATAATTATAAAAAAAAAGCAAATCAGAGTTATGGGACTTGTGCCAATCATCTTAGATAATCACAGAGAACAAGTGTGTGAAGTTTCAATCCATTCCCTTCAGTAGTTATGGAGATACCAGCTTACATACAAAAACTTAACCAAGAATTTCTAAGTCGAAAAAGGGGCATAATTATGAAAAAAAGCAAATCAGAGTTATGGGACTTGTGCCAATCATCTAAGATAATCACAGAGAACAAGTGTGTGAAGTTTCAATCCATTCCCTTCAGTAGTTATGGAGATACCAGCTTACATACAAAAACTTAACCACAGGGACGCCGACGCCGACAAATGGGTGACTGCATTAGCTCGATTATTCTGCGAATAGTCGAGCTAAAAACCATACTGAAACTATACATTTTTTATGAAAATCCATACTTTTAAGTGTCCATGGTTTTTAAAAAACCAAACTTAAATTGCTAATGGCTTATTTAACCATTTAAATTATTACTGAACAATTCTGCAAAAGCTTAAACGTAAATTTTTTGTGCAGAACAGTTTGCTGTGTTTACATGAGGCTTCATTTATAAGACACATAATTATGAGCACTACATTGTCAACTTAATGCAGTAATGGGTTAACTCCCATTAAATTATATAAGGAGTATACCCAATACTCACTAAGTTTACAACATGTACATGTTAACAAAGAGAAAACAGATGGAAAAGAGCAAAGCCAAAATATGCATGAAAAATTTTCCACAAATTAAGAGTATAAAGAAATTTATGTTGGGCTCACAATCTCTTTTTATATCACTTATTCTTCTATGCATAGAATAAATTATGTTTGCTTTAATGAAAAGGCATGCAATACAATGCAATGCATTACAATACTTTGAAATGAATGCCCACTTAAAAGTGTAGGGATTCTATGTATTAAATTTTTGCAAAAGCTAACAAAGGTAACAAATAGTAAAAAAAAAAAAAACATCTGAAGGAGCATTGTCCAATGGAAAGACAGTATACACTGATCAGATCTATAAATAACATAATTTTTTTACACACAGAGACCAATGAGATTTGAGGATATATATAGATATATATAAATAGCACAAAACATGTGACTTAGCATAGACCAATGAGAGGCAGTTTGTTCAGCTCTACAGAAAGGATTGAGTAAAGGGGCAGTATGCTCAGAATCAAAGGTATTGCTCATAAATGACTAATACTAACTTTCTCTCTTTTTTTCCGAAGTTTTCCCAAAGTATATAAATCTAAAAATTCAACAACAATGTAATAAGAACCAAACAGAATAGTTCCACTTTTTCGAAAAGCATTGTTAACCTAAAACCATTGGAGGTTGTGAATCTGTAAAAGTACTCCTTTTTTAACCATAAACAGTTCTGATATTGGAAAAGAATATTACATTCAAGAAGTTTCATTCCTAAATTTATTGAACTCATTCACATAATATAATTCTTTTCAATTTTTTCATTAAATTCAGTAATATGTGAACCTATATTCATTCAATTTCACATTGTGGCCATAAATAAAACAGCATGTAGGCCTAATATCATGAATTATCAGTGGTAGAAGGAAAGATTCAGTAAAATGGCGAGAATCAATCTCGCAGAAAAAAATGAGTTTAGAAAAAAATATTGATCATGGAAGCTTAATGAAACAAAATAGTGACTTGTTCAAGAGCTGCATTAATATTGATATAATGCCCTTAAATTTTATACATGTATACAAATTGTATATTTTCAATACATGGGATGTATCTATCTCTATAAAAGAGAGAGTTAAGATTTACCATTGCCTGATAGGTAAACAGATCAAGTCATAAGGTGTTTAATTACAATAAAGTATGAAAGTAAGGACCAAATAAAGTATGAAAGTTAGGACCAACAAAGAAGAGCCACGTTCAAAGAACTCACGACTCGAGCAACATTCTGCCAGTCACAACGGACCCGCAGACAGATACCAAATGGGGACTGAACGTCCTCTAGAGGAAATAAAAGATAGACTGATGTACATGTATAAGAGGGGGAGAGAAAAAAAGTTACACATCAAGGTATATACACGGCTATAAAATATATCATAGAAAAGCAAAAAAACAACAACAAAAACTTGACAGTGAAAGCATATATTTAGGTTTATTCAACCATGGTTACCTGATTTGGTTTTAATTTTTTGGTAATTAGTCAGTGTCTCCTGCTCTATAAAGGTTAACAAAAGTATTGATAAGCCCGTTTAATGGAAAAAAAAATCTACAAAAAAACAATTTTTCTTCAAAATTATGTGTAAGACCATGTTTTAACATGTAAAAACTCGATTTTGTGTAATTTCAAGTATTTTCATCATTGTCTGTTTAGGTAGTGTTACTGTAATGCTTTCCCGCCAAAAGAATTCTTACATCAGCCAATATCGTAATAAATCGGTCATTTCCGGGGCGTTATTTTTCACAATCTTCAGTATTTAATATTTTTTAACTGTTTACAATCGGAATTTAGTACATAGCGATAAGGATGAATGATTATAAATAATCTAATGCCCAAGGTTTTGAAAAAAAAAATGTTCTGGAAATAACGATTTTTCTTCAATATTGACAGATGTTAGATTTTTTGGCGGGAAAGCATTCTTAAGATGATGTTTAGGGAGAAAAAAAGGTCAAAGAAATTTTTTTACAATCAGTTTATTTAAAATTTATTAACAACAGCATTAAAGAAACTTCTCTAAGGTTTCGTTCAATGGGGTCAAGAAGAACTACACATGTACTGATTTACACTCAAAAAATATATATATTCTTTCGAACCAATGTATAATTTCTTTGAACAAGAAAAACTCATGCAACTTTTTGACATGCTTATACAAACAGAGTATCATGCTTGCAAAAGTCTCGAGATGCTGACTAGCCAACGAAATTATATACTGTAAACAGGATGAAACTATTAAAGAAATTCGTAAAATGAAAACATCTGTAGCCCCCCCACGGATGTTTGTTGGTGCTGTTTAAAAGTGACAGTATGCTTGTTTTTTCCGCTGTTTTCGTGTTATGTGAGTTGAAATAGTTTTATTTTTCTACAGATTATCTATCATAATGGCGATTGACCAATAATTAATAATGAAAATTTTTTTTGATACAATACAAAAATCAACATACATTATAAAAAGACTGCTCCGCCCTTTTTAAGATTTGAATGTTAACGATAATTATATTCTTAACAATATTTTTAGAAATTTCTGTCGGTCGTGTAGATTATTGATTTTTTTTTTCATAGTAAAATGTAAAATTGAACACAATTATGGCAAATTGTCAAGAAACTTTGATTTTTACCTGTTCACTGACCCTTTACACTTGGATATGGCACAGTCAATTTAACAACGCTTAGAACAGCCCTATGAACCAAGGCAAGGCTATGGAATATCTATCATTAATTTATCCTAAATGAAATTGACCCAGTCGACTTTAAACTCGGGCAAAATGGCACAGGCCTATGGAAGGAACAAACATACAGAAACATGTGTCACAGGAGGGGAGACAAACCCGTAATTATTTGTGCCAGTAAAATATAATGGGGGCAAATGCTTATTTAAAAGGAAAAACTTGTTCTGTCGTAAATTCTGATACATTTTATAAATCATGATGCCTGAAAATGTTCATCCTGTTTATCAGTAAACGATTCTTACAAAATGCTGAGATACACATATTAAAAACATGCCAAATACAGATAACAAAACGAGGAATTATCAATTTAGACACATATGCAAGAATAGCAATATTGCACCTTTCTTTCTGCATTAACATCTGCAGAAGCCCTCGGACCTTCTAGCCTAGGCTTTAAATGCATCCCAGGGCTCCTGAAGATGTTGATGCATGAAATAAGGTGCATTCACCCTCTATTGTTATCATTCACATTTTATCAATCAGATGCCTAGATATTCAATTTTAACTGCTGAATCTTTGGATTGGACACCTAAGTGTGAAATCATATCCGCCCCAAAACTAGGCAACAGACTCAATTATTTGTTGAATATGAAATAACTTTGGAAGCCTTGAATATTAAACATGCAGGAGATGAAGGGTATAAAGCTGTAACTGGCACAAAATACTGTAAAAAATTCAAAAACTAAACAAGACCACCACCACCACCCAAAAATGAGGAAAAAAAGAAGATTTTGTAAATTAAATGGTAATTTCTTAAGTTAAAACAGGCAAAAAGTCTGAATAAAATGTTTCTTCAACTTGCTAAAACCAAAAGTGATTAGTTTTTGTCACCAGTTAAGTCAGACAGCCTGGAAAACAGGCTCTATAAATGTTGGTAAACTCAAGTTTTGTATCTTGTAATTGAAATCTCTATAACTTGGAATGAACTTTCCCAATTTCAAAGCTGTCCAGGGTTAAATTATAATTTTACTGCATTTTCAGCAGATTCAGTCATGTTTTATTGCATGCGTAATCCATTTTGAATTCAAATTGACAAAAAATTATTCCGAAAATCTAGTTACTTTCATAAGATTCTTTTACCATAATGAAAACAAATATTCCGCGGCTGACACAAATATAGCTTTATACCCCCTTTTTTTTACAGATAATAAAAGACAATGTCGTGTTCTCAGCAATATTGTAATACATGCCAAGAATCGACTTTTGTTACCCTCGACAGAAGCATGATTCTCCGCCTATACAAGATCATTTGTGTGTTTCTTTTATTGTTTCTCGAAACCGGCCGCGGTAGGCAAGACCTCGGTAGGCAAGACCTCGGTCTTTGCACGGACATAGCTGGTAACATGTCCTCTAAATTTGGTGTGGTGTAACCAAATTTTTGTGGCGATGATTTACATATTATGAGTTTTCCTCTGTAAAGTTAAGATAGTTAATTTTTTTCATTAAAATGTCTTATACTTAGGAATTTATACACAATGCATATTTTCAATCCAATTATGCTCAAAAATTCAAAACATTGAAATTATCAAGATAATTCTCTGACGCTTTAAATTCCAGGGACAACAATGTAGTTTTCCATACATTTCTATTATGGTAAAAATTGGGTTTTTTAATCTTTTTCTTACTTTGGGAAAAACGTTCAATAAAAATATTTCAATTTTTTGGTAATAGGAACACAATCATTTAAACATTTGGGTCTGAAACATTCATTTATTTCATTGGAAAAAAAAGAGCAGAGATAAAAAAATTCCACTTGTCCGCTCGTAATTACAAGTAGAATTTAAGAGAATTTGATTCAGGACAAATAGAAAAATGTTGTCTTCACATTAGATTTAGAAGCTGCTGCAGAACTCTGAAAATATTTTTCGATCCCTGAAGAGGGGCTTTATATGATTATAGATACAATTATGCACATTGAAAAAGAATACGTTGAGTAACTAAATAATGAAACTGCACAAAAAAATAAATCTTACATAATCAAAGGAAAGTATGTAAAACATCTTTAACACAATGAAAAAATCAATCATAACTAAAAACTGATTTACATTTAACCACCTTACTTACACTGACAGTAACACATGCAATGTTTACAATATGACCCCTACCTTACAGAATTAAGTATATATCAAAGCTTTTCTGACGCCTAGACAAAAATGATAAAAACAAATATATTCCAAATCAATATAAAATTACACATTGTAACATCACTGGTGGACTCAATGCCACATGACTGAAACTTGGGTTATAAACAAGAAAATATGACCATTTCATATCAAACTATCAAATTATTATAATATTTTATTATTCTCTTCATATATCCTCATGAATATTCAAAATTATACCATTCAGAGTAAAGAAATATTCTCAATTTTCTCGTAAACCATGCATTAAGCTACCCTTTCACCATAAATAAAGGTCTACCCTATTTTTTTCAGACTAGTATATACTTCATGCAAAACCGGTTCCAAACAAAAAGATAAACAAACATAAAAAGTCTCTAAACCCTGAAGAAAAGCATCGAAGCTTTTAAGAGAATATAAGAAAAATCCAACAGACAAATAAAACTGAAGCGTTTAATTGAAACGACCTTAACCTTTTGATTCCAGTAATCCAGATGACAGAATATTAACTTAAGCACTGCTTACATGAAAAAGGGGAGACAAAAGTTAAAGCTGCAATCCTGTCCGTAGCTTTAAGAAACATACTCGACCTGTTTTTTGTTTTTTTTTAAAATGAAGCGTTTTTATTCAAATGACCTTAACCTTTTGATTCTAGTAAGCAAGATATGACAAGGTTGTATGAGAACGCAACCTTACGATCAGCCTAGGCACTGTATACATGATAAAGGGGTACGAAAGTTTTAAAAGCTGCTACCCTGTCCATAGCTTCAAGAAAATACAATGTGCTTACTAGATTCGTTTCTCAATCGCAGGTAGACTTATAACCGTCGGATTCATGTGGTCATATTGCTGTTTAAACCTAATGTCAACAATATATCATTCATATTACACAGTCATATCTTAAAAGCCATAATCTAACATGGTTTCTAACTGTTTGGTTTGTTGGTTTTGAGTCAATTTAAACATTTTGGTTATCTCTCAGCTGTTGGTCCACATATTGTCACAATGAAAAATATAATTTGGTATTTATTTCTGAAATTTCTGGATCATTGTCTACTGCCATCTAAATAATAAATACACCTTCTGCTTGTACATGTATAAACTCCCAACTTTAACAGTCTTAACAATAACAAAGTAACTGTAACAGAAACTGTAACAGATATCACCCAACTGTTACCTACACTGTATCAGTGTCCTCCCTATATGTAATGCAATTCCTAGAGTGTTCCTTTCTATATAAAAAAGAAATATAATTTTTTTTGTGTTTTTCATTTTATAAAAACAAACTTAACCCGTATTCATTGACTAATATTGACATTGTTTCTACCCCTTTACTTGCACCACAACAAAAAAAAAAAAAAAAAAAAAATACAACTCATTTCTGGGTCTCAAAATCTAAGATCTTTTTCATTTTTTTTTCTTTCAAAATTATCATATTTAATAATTTTTTCGCCCCTTAAAAAAACACAACCCATTTCTGGGTCTCAAAAATCTGTACTGCATTTACCAACATACTGTATTCTAAGACCTTTATATCATTTTTCACAAAATTATCATATTTAACAATATTACCATATTTTCTATATCTTGTACCATATTTTTACAAACTACATGTACTGTATAGTTTTACTAAAGCATTGTATTTACCTAGTTTTCAAGGTTTCCATTTCCTTGTGTTTAGACAATGGCGCACTAAGAAGACGATTCTCCCGGAATGTATGACATGTTGCACTAGGTGGGTTCCACTGCAATAAAACAATTCTAAATGTACAATAATTCTAAAACATTTTTTTTTGTACCAGTATTACCAAAAACAAAAAGTCAATATTTGTTTTTCTACGCAATTAGTATGACATTTTTAAGACAAAATGACATTTTTAAGACAAAATATCAATAAAAAATTCTATATCAAAAGTAAAAGTACAAATATTTTCTGGCAAATTCTCGAGCAAGTCTAGTGGAAAATTTGAACCACTAGATTGGTGGTTATATAAAATTGCCTGCTTGTGCCTGAAATAATGCACAAAAGGGGAATGTGAGGTTTTTATCTACACCAATAAAACTGGAATATCTCTATAGGCAACCTATGCAGTGTCTCTGTAACTCAAAAATTAGAACACCTTAGAACAGCCCATGCAGTGCAAACACTCATCTGTGATAACAAACACATCAGATACGGGCCACAGCCACTATTTTTTTTTTTTAAATATTATGACTGTTATGCACTTAAAGGGCAGATAACCCAAAAGTGAGATAGGTGACACTCAACTTTTGGCCAAATATTTCTGTCATCATATTCTAACATGCCAAATTCCATCGAACAGTTTTAATCCTGCCTATATGTCTATACGAAAACTACCAAAAATCTTCTTAAGTATTTTAAGTTTTGTATTGATAACTTTAAGTGTTTGAGTAAGGGCTTCATTAAAGTTATTTTCCCCCAACAACAAATATCCCCTTGACTTTTTCTTCGAAACAGACAAGATGTCAAAAAGTACAGACTCCTACACTTACCTGATGATTTGGACTGTCTGTATTAATTTCAAGATGAATACCATCCTCACAATATGACTGAAGTAATGCTATTCCTGATAAAGAGATCAAAATAACAAAATTATGAAAATATTAACCCTTAGCCTGCTAGCTGCTACTGATTCTACCCATGCGACCAGTGAAGACCAAGATGTGTAGACACATCTATGCTGTCTGACCATATTCTACACTGTTCGCTATTTCCACCGCCTTTTATAAATGAATTGCGTTCTTAAAATGATGTCATTTTGTCGTTATGAACGAATTTGTAAATTCATATGCTACTAGAAGAAAAAAATGCTTAAAGAAGAAAATATTAGTTTTTTTAATTTCTTACTGAATTATGATTTATATGTAATATGTAAGAAAACCACTCAGCAGAGCCTCATTACTGCCATAAACAGTAACTCTCAAGCTACATATTGCCAGTATAAGATCCATACAATATTCTCCACTTTGAGCTCTTGTGGCCATTTAATACAGAAAGACAAAAATAAAATATGAAGAAAACATTCTTTAAATTCTCTTTTCATTTTTCATTTGGTTTGGCCCAATGTTAACACCATATTACTGGAAAATGTTAAAAGTAAACTTTTAACTTTTATTTCATTAGGGCCTCAAATTAAAGCGCACAGTTGGAATTCTGCACGAAAAACCAAGCACTTGTAAATGGGGGAAATATGACAGATGAATTAAGTACCTCTTTGCTCCATTCGGTTGAATCTTTGCACCCACTGGTCTAGCAGAAGATTATAATATCTTGGAGTTTCGAAATATTTCAGATATTTGTGAGTGGTTGGCGTGGGAAACACTCGCTGGAACCCTCCTTTACGACCGTCCTCGTCAATACTCTCAGTCAGGAACCGGATGTCGTCGGGCGTCAGGATGTCAAGTATTGACTGCTGAACTTGCTGTAATTTAGAGTAAAATAAATAAAATAAATTTGAATCTTTACTAGATATGTACTGAAATTTCATTTGCTTGCTTAGCTCAATAGGGAGAAAATCTGGTAAGTAATCTAAGGGACGCTGGTTTGAGTCTTAGGCAAGGGGGAATGAGCCTTAGACAAGGCGAAATGAGCCTTAGACTAGGCAGAATGAGCCTTAGGCAAGGCAGAATGAGCCTTAGGCAAGGCAGAATGAGCCTTAGGCAAGGCGCAATGAGCCTTAGGCACGGCGGAGTCTTAGGCAAGGCGGAGTCTTAGGCAAGGCGGAGTCTTAGGCAAGGCGGAGTCTTAGGCAAGGCGGAATGAGCCTTAGACAAGGCGGAGTCTTAGGCAAGGCAAAATTAGCCTTAGGCAAGGCGGAATGAGCCTTAGGCAAGGCGAAATTAGCCTTAGGCAAGGCGAAATTTATCTGTGACAATTGATCTCAGACATTTAATCTATTAAATGGTCATTTGTTTCTTACTACCTTTTAGCAATGAAAATCATAGCAACAATCATAACTTCCCTATGCAACAAATAAAGATTTATACCAGTTTTTAGCAGCTCAATTTGAACATTTTGATAAATCAAAACACCTCATATTAGAAATGGACAATTTAAAAGCAAGGCATATTTATACTACAAGCTAAAGCACTGTGCACAGTAAGTTTTATGTTACAATGTTATTGAAGGTTAACTAAAATTTCAAACTATCACTGATAGTATAGTCAGTAAAGTTGCTTAACTCTGTCAAAAATTATCTGCCCCTACCTCATCTTGATGCCTCTGACTGTAATAAGCATGTTTTGCCCTCTCGTCAGGTGATAACTGTTGACTGAACAAACGTTTATCCATGCACACATTGTTTGGCGGGACATACATACTGAAAAAAGATGACATAATAAAAGTTATAATGTACCAAGTATACATCTACAATATAAATTGAGCTAGAGCTTTGTGCATTATTAAATTAAGTTGTACAAAACAATGTCTTCTTTTAATGAAGATCTAGAACTTTTGTCAACAACAACCAGCAGGTATCTCTTGCAGGCTTACCTGTCTCTATATTGCAGACTGGCCTGGTTCTATATTGCAGGCTAGCCTGTCTCTATATTGCAGGCTGGCCTGGCTCTATATTACAGGCTGGCCTGTCTCTATATTGCAGGCTGGCCTGTCTCTATATTGCAGGCTGGCCTGTCTCTATATTGCAGGCTGGCCTGTCTCTATATTGCAGGCTGGCCTGTCTCTATATTGCAGGCTGGCCTGTCTCTATATTACAGGCTGGCCTGGCTCTATATTGCAGGCTGGCCTGGCTCTATATTGCAGGCTAGCCTGGCTAAATATTGCAGGCTGGCCTGTCTCTATATTGCATGCTGACCTGTCTCTTTATTACAGGCTGGCCTGGCTCTATATTGCAGACTGGCCTACATATATATTGCAGACTAGCCTAAATTTTTATGCAGACTAGACATGAGTCCAGGACAGTCATAAATTCAAAACTAATCAAATATTATAACATGGTAAGGGTTATAAGCTCTTGCATGCATTTAAGCTAACTTTTTGTGTTTTTTTTCAATAAGAATTTTTACTGAAGTAAACTATTATTAACTTAATAAGACATATTACTAACACAATATAATAAATCAGCCAAAACATAGTGTTGAAAAGATAAAGATCACTATCTCAATTGCTGCATATCTTAATGGCCAATTATATAACTTGAGATTTTCAAAACCGATAATTATATTACGATAATAGATTACCCGAATGACTCCCTAATTATTTTAAACACCACTTAATTGGACTGACAATATCAAAGAGTCACAAGTCCCATTCAAAAGCTTTTTTATTAAATCTGCGATCGTAGACACTGATTATAGTAAGCTGATACCTACGACCTACATTTAGTTTGACCTGAGATGACCTTACAGTTGTAACCACGCAAAGTCAATATTTTGACAATTTGCACCTTTAGAATTTAATAATGGTATAGTATATGGATTTTATGATCCATGTATAAAGTACAACTTATATTTACTACTACAAATGAAAGATCAAATTTTAAAAGAAGACATAAAGAACTTAAACCTTAATCTGCCAAAATTTTTCTTAAATGGACTCTCCTGGAACTGTCCATTATCAATTTTTAGGGATATGAAGATGAGAATTTGAAGTTTGTACAGCCTGGTCAGACTGTATGGAAAGGCCAGCCTGGCTCTATACTTGTGGCAAAGGCTTTACACTTTCGGTTCCATCAGGGTAAGAATTAAAATCCCAAACTTGGTATTTATTCTTTTCTGTGGTGTTTTTCCCCCATTTGTTTTTAGACACACAAGCATTGTTCAGGTCTAAATTTCAACTCCATTTCATTACACATTTACCCTATATACAAAGGTAAGTATGTCTATCTTATTAATTCTCTCCTCAGCAATTTTGAAACCTTATCTATTGGTAGGTCATTGAAATAACAACAATGCTAATCTTCATATCTAAGAGATAGGTCAATAAATAAGAAAGGTGCCATGTGCTATAAGGAATATGAAGGGCCAGGAGGCCTTAGGGAACCAGCATTAAATCAAATCCAATAGGAGATGAACTTAGGGCTAACCCAATAGGAAACAGCCATAGGTCAAACTCAATAGGAACCAATCTCAGGGTATACCCAATAGGAACTGGCCTTAGGGAAAACACAATAGGAACCAGTCTTAGGGCAAACCCAATAGGAACTGGCCTTAGGGAAAACACAATAGGAACCAGTCTTAGTGCAAACCCAAAAGGAACTGGCCATAGGAAAAACACAATAGGAACCAGTCTTAGGGCAAACTCAATAGGAACTGGCCATAGGGAAAACACAATAGGAACCAGTCTTAGGGCAAACCCAAAAGGAACTGGCCATAGGGAAAACACAATAGGAACCAGTTTTAGGGCAAACCCAATAGAAACTGGCCATAGGGAAAACACAATAGGAACCAGTCTTAGGGCAAACCCAATAGGAACTGGCCATAGGGAAAGCACAATAGGAACCAGTCTTAGGGCAAACCCAATAGGAACTCGCCATAGGGAAAACACAATAGGAACAAGTCTTAGGGCAAACCCAGTAGGAACTGGCCATAGGGTAAACCCAATAGGGAACTGGAATTATGGCAAACCCAACAGGAGGAACCAGCCTTAGGGCAAACTCAATAGGACCCAGTTTCTGCTAATGCCTTTTAAACTACTCACTAAAAACATTAAAGAAGCCATGAAACTGTATTGTTTAGTCTACAGTAAACTAATTGCTACATACATGAATTCTATTGACGTTAATTAGCTGTAAACATTATTGTGAATAAAAAAAATGCTGAAAACACAGATTATCTTAAGAATTATACAAAACTTGTAAACTCTATTGTTTGACTTTATTTTGTCACGAGATATTTATCAATCATGGAGCATGGTTTACTTGGCTAAATACCTGAACATTGCCAGGATAGATTGCCAAAAAAACACTGAATTGTTTAATCAGCAAGATTCTATCATTTAGAAGATCGGAGTTGTAATATAAATGTAATCAAGTGATGTAATTTTTTTTCCTCATTGATTTATATATGGTGGACACATGGTAATATCGTGACAAGATTTTTCCATGTGCATGCCAATAATTGCATGGCTAAACAAGATAAAAAATTTTCATGAACATGCAACATCATTTAGCTATGCAATTAACTTTTGATGAAAACTTCATCCCTATAAATTTGTAATGGTTTTGCCCTGTTTTTTTAATTTGGATCAGTCCATTGTTATTCTAAAGGGAAAATCATTCTCTTAATAAATATACTTGTAGAGGAAAAACTCAAAATTCATATCCAAGGGCGGGTTCCCGAGGGACGGATATTCTGGTACCAACCGCAAGCATTTGTCAGGTATTTTTTCTTGTATATTCTACAAAATTCCATCATATTTTAAATTCTTTACCTTACTAAAACATTTCCCATGGAAAATTATGTCATAACACCCATAACTATTTTCTTACAACAGCATATGAAATTACAACTTCATTCATAACGGTAAAATTACGTCTTCATAAGCATGCCATTGTATAGCACGTGACTCATCTGGCACCCACAATGACAGATGACATTTCTATCATAGATAAAACTAACAGAAACGCCAGTCTGATATACAAGAATTTTTTTTCCTGAACCTGAATAAAAAATTTCTAGGCACTTAGAATTCTGGATTTTCGATTCCCTGGTATAATATTATGCCACAGCCTGCGAGTTGGAAATATCTCCTGAAGTTTTTACCTAAAATCAAACCATTGCATTGACCTACAAATGTAGCAATGTTGGGACAGACAAAAGGTACCCCCCCACCCCACCATCCCCAACCACTGCCCCTGAGTTAGGTGCCAGTATAACCAAAGACTAGTACACATTTGGCATTAAATACATAAATATCTTTAGCCAAAGTATCATACAAAATTACATGGAAAATTTCAATGCAATTTTTCAACACTATATTACTATTCTTTGCATAAATGTATATTACACTCATACCGCATGTAAGTGAAATATGACACACCTTTTAAAGTAAATGATATCTTTTGATCTTTACTGTGACCATAAACTGCCATTTTACACCTTTTGACCTTTAAACCTTGTGTATTATATACAGACTGATTTACAACCTTGCCTCATTATTGTATATCCTAAAATCAAAGCCACGGAAACATTGTTCTGTATCAATTTCTATATACAATTTCTATATACAGCTTTTCAATTAAAGAGCTAAAAATACCTCTTTACAGACACGCTTTTTCAAGCAAGAAGTATGCCAATGCTTTCTAATCTTATCAAATATCTTGTATAAACTTTCGGCACGATTACGGCAAATTAACAGGGTCATTTAAGTTACAACGTATTCGTTCCATACAAATACAAAGCCTGATTAATATTACAAGTATTACACGAGCCGATCAGCTGTTTAATATCAAATTATCAATAAACAATGGAAAAGCGCCAAAATGAAATTCAAACTACGCGTAGATTACAAAAAAACTAAACGGTCTTCAATCACTTTGCTATTGTAGTAAAATAATTGCATGACAAATTATTGGAGAAGGGCTATTTTACTATGCTTTATGTATTTTAAGTGAAATATCTACATGTATATTATTTTTTGGGATTTTTCTTTGAGCATGTTAGTGTTTTTCTACCTGTTTTTACCTTCCAATGCCAGATACTTATGCTGGTTGTAAAACCTTATCAGCATGAGATCTAGAACCCCTATATATAACTTTTGACATGATGCCTTAATTTGTGAGTAATATACCTATGTTAACAAAATACTGAGATCTAAACCCCCAATGTTAAATAGTAATACACTTCTTTTATTGACATCTGATACATGCAATTTACTGATATATATACAGCCATTAATCTCGGACCTGGAACTCCTATTTTACCAATATAATGGCAATAGATAATGACCTGAAACCTGAATGTTACATAATTATGTAAATAGCTTTTTACTGAAATCTGAAACACCCAATTTACTGATATAAACATCCCTTAACCTCGAATTTGAAACCCCCATATTACCAATATTATGACAATATATGAGTATAATGTATTTTTTCCGAGACCTGAAACACCCATGTTATATAAAAATACAGCTGTATTATAATACAAACCCAAATTTACAAATACTGCACTTTACCTCAGATCTGAAGCTCCCATGTTAATAATATATTATGTACTTTGACCAGAATCTGAAACTCTGATGTTACCAATATATTAATATGTCCTAAACAGGAGATCTGAACCCCTCCCCTCCCCTCCCCTCCCCAATTTACTGATATATACTGTCCATTTTCTCTCAGATCAAAACCCCTATTTAGTGATACATACAAGGCACTTTTGGCTGGGATCTGAAACCCCCATGTTACCAACATATTATTTCCTCAACCCGAGATCTGCCACCACATTATGCTCTTTACACGAGACCTTAAGTACCCAAAGTTCCAATATATTTGCCTAAAGGCCCTTCATATATGATGTCCTTAATTTTCAGATCCAAGGCCTCTATACAATATATATCGTACTTTTTCTGAGCAGTTTTCTCTGAATTGCCCTATTACAATATATAAACGCCTTTTACCTGAGATCTGGTGGTCCGCTGGTCTGTGGCGGATGTTGGACTAGATCGTGTTTGTCCGGTACACGTATACCGGAAATGTTAAACAGGTCCTTGATCATATGACCTTTTATGTTGATGTCAAGCTGAGAGTTGGAATGTAAACTGTAAAGAATAAAAAAAATGTGGTCAAAATTTTTAATGATGTTTCATGTTTTAAAAAGTGGTATAAAAAATTACATATATTATCTGTTTGTATATTTACCCTAACCCTGCCAATGGCTACTGATTTTCCCTATGCAACCAGTGCAGACCAAACTCAATTGGCACTTCCCTGCCACCTGTGCATGGTCTGCACTGTTTGTTATTCAGTCAGTGCATATTTTGAAATTTTCCCTAAAATGATGGAATGGTTTTGCAAAGATTGAAAGTCCATTACTTAGCATGAAAAAAGTAAGTACCATCTTTTTGCAAACAAAACAGACCCCTATTAGGACATTCATGTGATCTACTGATTTTTTTTTATCTTGTATTTTCATCATATTTTGGATTGAGATTTGGAAAAAAAATCATTTTTATTTAAATCCTGTTCAATTCTTCAATAAAAGTATGAATTTTACAGATATCACAAACATACAATGAAAAATATGCATCCATCTTTAATAATTTTTTCCTGCAGTTTTTAGAATTGTTCAAGGCAAATACGCTTTTAATTATATTTTAAATATAAAGTTACAGGTCTGGCAGCAAAAAGGTAAACACAGACATCTAAAATCTATATTGTATGTATACTAGAAAAGTATGTATACTAGAAATGTTTATGTATACTAGAAATGTATGTATACAAAAAAAAGTATGTAAACTAGAAAACAAACCTTGGTGATATGTTAACTTCAAGAATCCATGGCTTCAAGCTTTCATCCAGAAGAATATCAAAGCCAAACAGCTCATGTACACAATAACGGCTCTTGCAGTTAGCCTTAATCAAACTGTTTACCGGTCCGTCTGAACTGTAAAACAATTTAGAAATTTAATACAAGAAATGTGTTGATTATGACAAAACTTCCCCTATATTCCACTGTTTTGTCAGTCTTCCCACACCTCACCCCCACCCAATCAAAACCATCCCCCCATAAAAAGCATGAAAATCTGTATCTTATAGCTCTGTATCTTTTATCTTATAACTTTACCTTGTTAAATTTGTATCATAAATTTGTCTAGCTATAGGTTGTAAAGTTTCAATATCAAAATAATAAAACTTGAGTAATCATCATATTTTTTCAAACGAAGAACTGATGACTTTTTTATCTGAAATATGTGATTGTTAAGACTTATTTGATTAGTCACAATGTTATTTTTGATAATATTTAACCCTTAAAACAACTTGATTATTAATGAAATGGACCTGTCCAGTTTCTATTTTTAGAACAGTCCATTATCAGTTTTGGGGATATCAAGATGAAAATTTAAAGTTGGATTGCATGGCAGTGCAAAGGCTAATCACTTCTGGTTTCCGCAGGGTAGGGTTAACATTAACATATCCCGATGACAGTGAATAACATGTGAAAGTGTTGATGTGAAGTATCCAAATAGTGTCTATACATTACATATTTATATATATATATGTGTGTGTTTTTCTCAATTTTTTTTCATGTATGCAAGACACCCCAACTCTACAGAACTGATAATACAGTGGAGCCTTGCTAATCCAAACCCTTTTAATCCGGAATCCTTTCTTATTGGAACGAAGTGTCCGGTCCAGATTTTATTCGTTCTATTTTCAATAGTAAAAACCTTTCGGATCCAGAACCTGTCTACTCCGAATTTCGGACAACTTTTTTCAATTTTTTTTTCTAATTTTACTTTTTACATTTTTGCTTATTTATTTATTTTAATTTATTTATTTATTCCTGTATACACATGTATAAAAATGAACAATAAGAGACTGCAAAAATAACATATTTATATTGCAATTTCAAATGCATTCCCGTTTTCTTTCCTTAAACTATTCTGCCAATAACATGAACAAACATGTAAAAAACCTTTTAAATCCGGAAACCTTTCTTATTCGAACTTTTCTTCTGGTCCAGACGAGTTCGGATTAGACAGGTTCCACTGTATGTCTATTTACAGTATAATTCTTTTTCACACTGTAATTTCAAGTGATTTACAACAATATTTCACTAGATAAACAAATGCTAAACTTTTGACACAAATTTTTTAGGAAACAAAAAAATACAGTCAAACCTGTGAATAAAGGTCTTCAAATGGAGAGACCGAAATGGGCTTTATATAGATAAGTGGATATTTATCACTAGCCATGAAATCCTGAGGGTCATTTTGATTAAGTTTTACCAACTTCAAGGCCAAATCCCCATGATTTTAACAAAATTTGACCCTCCAGTTATAATCCTGAGGGTCAAATCAGGCCTTTTGGAAATTTGAAGGGTCAAAGAGTCATTTCAAGGGTCTAACGGACACCCTGTAAATAGATAAAGTACTTTGTTCTATCTTATCAAAGAAGGGTTATCAGTGTGGCCTTTATATACAGGGTGATCTTTATTCAGAGGTGGTCTTTTAACACAGGTTTGACAGTAGTGTTTCACTATAAAAATATATAGACAAGATGCAGCAAACCAAGCCCCTATTCTGAAACAATATCAACAAAATTTGATTACATTTGTAATTTTCAAACTTACTTGTCTGTGTTAAATTTGATTAGTCATGCTAATGGGCCATAATTTAGAATGGAAAAATGTTTCCATTTTTCAGATACATATATACATGTAGCATTTAAATGAAATTTTCAAGCCACTACTAGTCTACTTGTGAAAAAAATGCTTCTATATTCTTATTGAACAAATTCTGAATAAAACCCAATAAACAAGGGTGAAATGCATCCATTTTTTATGAAATTTTCAAAAACTACTGTATAAGTGGATATTTCCAGGTGTCGAAAAGATAGTGAATTAAAAGCTCCAGATATTTGGCGTTAGCAAATATTATTATTATTATAATATTAAGTGATAAACATATTTCAAAAAATAAACATACCTGATAATTGTTTTAATTATGAGATCTTTCATATTCTCCCAAACTGCTGAAGTATTCACACCCTGTCGTTTCATGTAGTTCCACAATGCTTTTAAACTCCTGAAAACACGATAAACCAGATAAAATCTTCTCCTGTTAATCATATATCCTGTCATTGTACTTTGCTGTATTAAGATTTTCAGGCCATCTGGTGGTCAGTTAAATTTCAAGTATTAAATAATGAAGTACAACATATAAATACTTTCATAATAAAACAAATAAATAAATTTGCAATAAAAAAAAACAAGAGGGTCATGATGGCCCTAGATCGCTCACCTGACTTATCAAACTCATCCAAACAATTACCTAGACAAGTATTCTGACCAAGTCTCATGACAGGTGAGTTAAAAATGTGACCACTACAGTGTTAACAAGGATTATCCATATTTGAGCAGTGCGACCTAGTTTTATACCCAGGTGACACATATTCAAACTTGACCTAGAAATCATCAAAACAAACTTTCAGACCAATTTCCAGGATACTTGGATCAAAACAGTAGCAACTAGAGTATTAACAAGATTTCTCTATTTTTTGCTCCGGTGACCTAGTTTCACATGCGATTTCGAAAACTCATCCAAGCAATTACCTAGACAAGCATCCTGACCAAGTTTGATGATAATTGAGTCGAAAATGTGACCACTAGAATGTTAACAAGGTTTTTCCATATTTGGGCGGTGTGACCTAGTTTTTCATCCAAGATGACCCATGTTCGATTTTGACTTAGAAATCATCAAAACAAACTTTCAGACCAATTAACAGAATATTTGGATCACAACAGTAGCCACTAGACTGTTAACATGATTTTTCTATTTTTAGCTCCTGTGACCTAGTTTTTCATCCGAGATGACCCATGTTCGATTTATTCCCAGCAATGACATAGACAAGTTTCCTGACCAAGTTTGATGATAATTGAGTCGAAAATGTGACCACTAGAATGTTAACAAGGTTTTTCCATATTTGGGCGGTGTGACCTAGTTTTTCATCCAAGATGACCCATGTTCGATTTTGACTTAGAAATCATCAAAACAAACTTTCAGACCAATTAACAGAATATTTGGATCACAACAGTAGCCACTAGAGTGTTAACAAGATTTTTCTATTTTTAGCTCCTAGTTTTTCATCCGAGATGACCCATGTTCGATTTATTCCCAGCAATGACATAGACAAGTTTCCTGACCAAGTTTGATGACAATTGAGCCAAAATTGTGACCACTAGAGTGTTAACAAGGTTTTTCTATTTTTAGCTCCTGTGACCTAGTTTTTCATCCGAGATGACCCATGTTCGAACTCATCCGAGCTATCACTCAGACAAACATCCTGACCAAGTTTGATGATGATTGAGGCAAAATTGTGACCTCTAGAGTGTTAACATGGTTTTTCTATTTTTAGCTCTGGTGACCTAGTTCTTCATCCGAAATGACCCATGTTCGAACTCATCCCAGCTTTCACCTAGACAAGCATCTTGACCAAGTTTGATGATGACTGATGCAAAAATGTGACCACTAGAGTGTTAACAAGGTTTTTCTATTTTTAGCTCCGGTGACCTACTTTTTCATCCGAGATGACCCATGTTCGAAATCATCTGAGCTATCACCTAGACAAGCATCTTGACCAAGTTTGATGATGATTGATGCAAAAATGTGATCGCTAGAGTGTTAACAAGGTTTTTCTATTTTTAGCTCCAGTGACTTACTTTTTCATCCGAGATAACCCATGTTTGAACTCATCCGAGCTATCAACTAGATAAGCATCCTGACCAAGTTTGATGATGATTGATGCAAAAATGGGACCGCTAGAGTGTTAACAAGGTTTTTCTATTTTTAGCTCCGGTGACCTACTTTTTCATCCGAGATGACCCATGTTCGAACTCATCCGAGCTATCAACTAGATAAGCATCCTGACCAAGTTTGATGATGATTGATGCAAAAATGTGACCGCTAGAGTGTTAACAAGGTTTTTCTATTTTTAGCTCCGGTGACCTACTTTTTCATCCGAGATGACCCATGTTCGAACTCATCCGAGCTATCATCTAGACAAACATCCTGACCAAGTTTGATGATGATTGAGGCAAAAATGTGACCTCTAGAGTGTTAATAAGGTTTTTCTATTTTTAGCTCTTGTGACCTAGTTTCTCATCCGAGATGACCCATGTTCGAACTCATCCGAGCTATTAACTAGATAAGCAGCCTGACCAAGTTTGATGATGATTGAGGCAAAAATGCGACCGCTAGAGTGTTAACAACTAAATGTGAACGGACGGACGACGGACGGACGACGGACAATCATCGATCCTAAAGCTCACCCTGAGCATGCTCAGGTGAGCTAAAAAAGGAACAAAATCTGAAGAAAATGTAAGGAGGAAAATCTTGGGAAATGTAGGAATTTTTCTGTAACATAACACTTGCAGGTCTAACATGTTGCATTCAGTTACATATAGAATAGAACCCTTTAACATATATTTAGTTATTATTAAGCAATCAAAGTGTATTATGAAAATTATGCCAGCTTTAATGCAAAAACATGCGTACAATTTGTAACAAAAAAAATCTATTTTATACCCCTTGCAACCTACCATTTATGACCTTGACACACTGTATCATCAGCATTAGCCTGGTAGTCTGCATTCTTTTTATTTACACTGTAGTTTGTAAGATGCATGAACTTGTTGGCTAGATGTTTCATGGAGTTGGAATACCTGAAAATTCAAAACGCAATTGTATCAATTCTTGATGTCACAGGGTGAGTAAAATGTGCAGCCTGACCACGACTCCAACCAGGGTCCGAATATTGTTCTGCAGCTCTACCAACTGAGCTGTAAGGCCGCTTACACATCTTCTCCCATAAATAGTGAACAGTTCTGAACCATGACATATTCTCCACTATATTGAAATTCTGCCCCAAATTTCTCAGGGTTACAGAGCTATATTCAGTCATGGTTCCCCGTTGGGTGCCAAATGTCACAGGGTGAGAAAATTGGCAGTCTGACCGGACCCTTGGAATACTGTTCTTTAGCTCTACCAACTGAGCTATGCGACCGCTTGCACATCATCACCTTAAATAGTGGACAGTTCTAAACGTTGACATTGAGTTTCTTAACAATTTTTTTGAACGGAATGTAAGTCTGTAAAAATAACACTGTAAAAGTCAGATAGGGATCTCCCAGCTTCAATGGTAAAGGGATAACCTTGATCCCCCCCAACCCCCAATTGTATTCTAGATTTCTAAGGATAATGAGGGTCCACGTGCCCTTCCAGGCACTGAGAGTATGGACCTCGCCCATACCCCCTTTTACTTATTTATCGCTTAATTACAACAGTTACAAACTAAACTTTCAATACCAGTGATTTTTCTCACTTAATTGGGAAGAGGCCTTAGCCTCTTGATTTTGGTTTTTTTTTGTTTTGTTTTTTTGTTGTTGTTTTTTTTTGTGCTAAAATTGCTAATTTGGGAAGTAAAAAAAGTAGGTTTAAGTTCAGATTTTTGGGAAAACTGCATAATGTTAAGAAACTTTGAATTAGGAAGAGGCCTTTTATCGAATCTGTTATATAAGCTGTAAATCACTGAATACAAACAGCATCTTTTACTTGAAAAGCATAAAACTATAAACTTTAGCTTGCTAATGGCAACAGATTCCACCCATACGACCTGTGCAGACCAGTATCAGCCAGCACATTTTGTGCCATCAAATCATGGTCTGCACTGTTTGCTATTCAGTCATTATATAATCTGAAATTTTCCTTAAAATAATGAAGGGTTTTGTCTAGATGGTAAGATAGACAAGTCTATTTTAGATATTTATCATGTTAATGGTTCACAGAAATAACACCTGAAAATGTGACTTACTTCGTAGATGCAAATCTGGCTAATCCATCTTCAAACACGTACAGTCTGAGAGGGTCATACGAACTCACATATACGTATATACGTAGATCAAATTTGCTGTCATTGATTAAATAAGGCCGACCTAAATATCTGAAAATGCCGGGGGAAAAAATATTGTATAATAGTGAAACCTGGCTTTACCAACTGATTTATGCACTAATTTAATATTCAGTGTATTAAATGGACCTTAAATGAATACTTTAACATTAGCTCATGGATATTAAAAATTTATTAATAAATTTATTGCTTGAAGTACATGATGAAATTGATTTCAACTCATAAAGAAATTGTTTCTTCCCAATGGGGGTTACACCTTGATATCAAATTTTGGGCTGTTGTTGTGATTTTTATTTAAATATTAACCTGCTGAAAATCAAAGTGTTTAAACATCACCAAGGCCAGCATGCACCTCCAAGCAGTTTGACTATAACCCATAATCAATAATTGTATTTTAGTACTGAAATCCCTTTAACTTTGAATGGACCATTCCAAAATGAAAAGACGGCCAATCCGTCACAAATACAGCACTTTAAAGCATTACTGAAGAAATTCTCCTACAAAAGTTTGTCCATGTTAATGTATGCTTACCTTTGAACAATGACTGGACGTTTCTTTGGTACCTGAGTGATTTTATTGATGACTTTGATCCCAATACCTCTGGCCGATGCAGGCTGCAAAATGAATAAATCATGTGAAAAATTTGTGAATCACAGAATAAATAACGAAAAGAAAATAATAATATAAGCTTTTCATACACTGTATCTAACCTCAGAACAAGAATTGGTTATGTAGACAGAATGGCCTGTTGTTTTAATTGTAAATTGCAGTGATTTTTGAAACAAAATAAATTGAATTCTTAAAATGAATATCAAATTTTCATACATTTTACTGTACAATATTTATATCCTTAATATAAAACGGGACAGGAAATTGTCACAGAACCATGTTTTCTGAAGATGTTGTGGGGGGGGGGGGGGGGGAACAAAGGGCCACAATTCAGCAGAATGTTATCCAATCATTTTTAACTTCTAAATATATGCACTAGGATAATTCTTTGGAAGTTTGGTTGAAATCCCTAACAAAATAAAGGCTCTGCTTAGAAGAAATAATGTAAGGACATAATTTTATAAGAAAATATACCTAGCCAGTACTTCTATTAACTTCCAAAATTTGGATGTCAGACACTGCAAAATGTCTGACATTGGAAGTCACATTATAAAGAAAAAAAAGCATTACATTTTAGAAGTCACAAGCCAAAATCACGAAGTAAATGACTCCTAAATTTCGGTTACTGAAGCCCTGTCTAGCATTATATCTTACAGGCTTAATAATCCATTTCTGTTTTGGTCCACCATCTTCAAATGCACGTTTCAGAAGTTTAGCATCCATCGGAAGACAATAGGTCTGTGGGAAAAACCCAAATTCTTTCTTGCCAAAATGGACCTGCATCTTGGACAAGTTCCTCCATAGGCGATCTTTACGACCTATTTGAAATGATCCTGGGAAATGGTTTAACTGAAAAACAAAAATATATAAATTTTGTTCACATCTTTTCCATACTTTTTTCTGTCTTTGTTTTGAATTTTAAATTTATTTATAAAAGGAAGCAAGAGAGTTCATGTCATTTCTACACAGTAACAAAAGAGTACATTCTATCTTGATATCAAATTGAGATTCTCCATGTATAGTTGCAGTGCTATTTAGAGAATATTTGGGACTGAAATTCAGCCCATTCCCCTGTCAAAAATGAATATATATTTTCCCCCTATTTCTAAATAAACCCAACATTTAAAAAAATTTCTTATTTAAAACCCATTTCAAAGCCAAAGTGTGGGGGATAGAGAGGGTAATTGTAGTTTGCAATTCACAGTTAAACATAAAATGGACTGTCCGATTTGTTTGTAAATTTCCCCTTTTTTCACATCTGCAACACAATTTTCCACTCCCCAGGGGTCCTTGCCATCATTCCTCTAATTAAAGTGGGAAAAACAAAGAAAGACAGAGTTGATTTATTAACAGTTGACCTGATGTTTAAGTTGCGAATATTGATTCAATAAAGAATGTTACAAAGCTTCTTACAGAAATTGTGAATTATATATTTAATTTTGTAAAAATAATAAACAAAATCATGGAAAATATGTGCCTACCTTCTGGTATTCCCTGAGAGCTTTGAAACCTGGAGATTTCATATGTTTACCCCAGCAGCCTAACCAATCATGGTTACCTACATAAAGAAATATACAAAATATTTTCAAAAAGTTCACACTTTTTAATTATTTAGGGCAAATCTGAATTTGTACGCTTTGCATACAGATTTTGTGACCTTATAATTATACTAACAAGTAATATAGTACAAATTTTTAGAGTTGAAACTGAGCTGATTTCTCACTTTATTTTAGTATATTTTCAAGATATGGAGAAATGATCTTTGGTTTAAACATATTTATTTAACCTTGATTGTGACAAGGTCTTGCAACTTGTACATGTATCAATCACTTTCGAGTCTGCTTCCTGAAACCAAACAGTACTGGTGTCAAATGAAGAAACATGGTTGTGACCCAAGTAGGGCTCAAATCCGTGATCTTTGGGTTTAGAGGCAGATACTTTAACAACTAGGCCCCCGCTCCCTTAGGCCATCTTTAGGACATAAATCTTCAAAATAAAAGGTGATTTCAGAGATGCATCAAGGCATCACTTTTTTTTTTTCTTTACTCTTTAAAAAAAAAATAAAACAATTTATCAATAAAACGGAAAAGAAACATAGCCAGCTTTGGTATAAGGCTGCTACTTACATTTAAGGGGGCGTCCGTGGCCGAGTGGTTAAGGTCGTGGACTTCATACCACTTGCCCCTCACCGCTGTGGGTTCGAATCCCGACAGGAACTTTGGATTCTTTCATGTGAGGAAGCTATCCAGCTAGCTTACGGAACGTTGGTGGTTCTACTCAGGTGCCCATTTGTGCCTGAAATAATGCACGGAGGGGCACCTGAGGTCTTCCTCCACCAGTAAAGCTGGAATGTCGCCGAATGACCTATACTGTGTTGGTGTGACGTAAAACCCAAAACAAACAAACAAACAAAACTTACGTTTAGTTATTCTAAATCCAGACCTAGCAAGGCAGTGTTTAACGACATTCGGAGTGATCGGACTCAATCGCCACTTTAAAAACTTCCTGTAATCCCAAGGCAGCTGTTCAACTGCAAGTACAATATTTACAATCACGTGTATATTTTAAGAACCTTTTTTCCAATTCAGTAAGCTTTGAATCTGGAATATTGAAATTATTAATCTGCTTTTTATGATGAAAATTATATAAATGTTTTTTCAAGCTGTTAACTTTAAATGAAGTGTGAGAGAAATAAAGTTAATTTGGATACCAATTATGGCAGAGGTTGGAAAAATGCATTGTCACCCGACAATCATAAATTTAAATCAATAAAGAACACATAAAAGACATTTCACCTTTATCCCCCTCGGCAACAAATGTAACGACAGGCGGAATGTTAGGAAAATGGCTGTGGATAAGTGGTGGCTTTACTGTCCTGTCCGGCGAGGCTGTCTGAGGTCGACTGACCGATCCTATGTCACTTCCTGTCGCACTGAATGCGCGAGCCTTCAGACGATGAGCAGATGATGATCGTCGTGACATTAGTGACATACTACTGCTAGTGAAGGAATATCCGTCAGATTCTCCTGAAGATTGGAATATGACGTATATAGTAGAAGACAATAACACACATAATAATAAACATCACAAATCAAGCACTCTGAGCTACAAATATCAAAATCTCTTATCTAATTTTAGGCCTTCTGGAAGCTTGGGAAAAAACAAAACTTCTTTCATAAATTATAATGTTATTTACTGGTTATTTCGCTTTTGACTTTAAAATTTTCACATTTTTAAATGAGTCTTTTTGAGTATATTTAACATAACAAACCAAAACTAAAGTAGCAAATTGCAAAAAAAAAAACCAACCCCAAATCAATTAATTGGTACCTAACAGAAGTATATAACTGTATTACAACATACTGTAAAATATTGTTACAACTACAATTTTACCGGAATACTACCAAAGTACTGGTTCTAAAGGAAATGCCATGCCATACCAACCTGTACAGTTTACTTATCATACCCTACTATGATTTAACCGAAATACTGGAATACTATCAAATGAAAATAAATGCCATGCCCAATTAATCTGTACAGTTTACTCATCATACCCAGTCCTACTACATGTATTCAACAGTATACCTTTACCACCTTAATTATGTTACAATCATCTGCTGGTCACATGACTATCAACCAAAACACGCAAATAATACGAAAAAGTGGTTTGGAACCGAACTTAACATTCAAATTACAGTGATTTTTCACCTTATATAACAGAGGCATATAAAAGGCCTCTTCCCAATTGAAATCTTTTAAATCATGCAGTTTTCTTAAAAAAAATCTGAACATACCCCAGCTATTTTACATCCTAAAAAAGCTATTTTAGAGATAATTTTTCCAAAAATCAAGAGACTAACGCCTCTTTCCTGTCCCAATCAAGTGAGAAAAATCTCTGGCTTACCGTCAGATCCTCCTATACAGTCATCATCTAAATCATCTACCATATCTTCATCATCGTAGTCATCATAATCCTCGTCGTCTTCGACGCTCGCCTCGCCGTCTCCGGGCATACGCTCCCTATAAATAATCATATTCATGTACACAACGCAAGAACGAAACATTTTAAGCATGAGATCCCTTGTGGATTTTAAATTCCCAGTGTTAAAGGATATAAACAAGAGAAACTAGAAATGTTTCACAGATGCCCCCAGTGGCATTCCACCGTTTTGTCTGTTTGCTGTGTCATTCCACCGTTTTGTCTGTTTGCTGATAGGCAGTATAAAGAAGGACATGGGCATATCTTTATGTCACCCATTCACTAAGTAGGGGACATAAAATCTTAATAGATGGACATGGGTATATCTATATGACCCCCCTCCCCCAAGAAGGGAACAAAATTTTTTATTTATTTACTACTATGTATTGATTTATTAATAATTAATTTTTTTTTCTTATTTATATGTATTCTTATTCTCTTCACAAGTTAGTTTAAAGAAAGAAATTTATGTTCAATCAATTTGTAATCAAGAAAGCAATTCAATGCAAATATATAGTCTTTTCAAAAGCCCTATATCAGTCAATGACAAAAATTCTGTATAAAATTGTCTTTAATAATTTACTTACTTGTACATTATTTTAATCTTGATTCCAACAGACACCTTTGCAAAACTTTGATAAGACTTGCATTTTATGCTAATTTAGTAACTGAACCTTATTTTTTCTCATAATAAGAGTTACATACCCTGACGGAACTTCTGACTCATCATCAGCGCCCTCGTCCAACTCTGATCCTGATGTCAAATTTGTCCTTGACCCCTTCTCTGCACCTTTAAGAGGTCTTGCAGGTGCCCCTACCGCTGGAGGTCGCTGCTCATGAATCATAACATCTGCCTTTGATTCCTTCCTGTAATATATTGTTCCAGAGCTAGCACTCGATTCTTTTGAACTACTGCCACTCTGGTTTGCACTGGATTGTTTCAAATCGTTCATTTTAGTAATGTTCGTAGGAGCCTTGTATGTATTTCCCCTAGGTGGATCAGCCTTAACACTTATAACAGTTTCTGTCGTCTGCTGCACTTTCGTCACAGCCGAAATTGGCGGTTTCGAGGACGGATTATTTACTTCATGATACGGCTTGGTTGGCGTGTAGCTAGGATTTCGAACCTTGGTCTGGGAGTCTGGTGTTCCAGATGATGCGGCCGAACCAGGCCTTGGCAGTGATGACACAGGTCTTGCATAAACAATAGGCTTAGATTGGGTCGAAACTTCAGTTTTAGAATTTAACACTTTTTTCACACCCTCACCACTTGAGGGGTCGTTCATTTTAGCAATAGCACTATTAGGAGTTTGTGAAGCAGCAGTTACTTTGGACGGACTAGATGTATTATTATTAACAACATTTGCTTTCTCAGGGCTCTGTTTCACTCTTTCAGAGCTCATACTTGCAGCCGGCTTAGCTTGCCCAAACTGGTTTTTCATGGTCTGGGAACCAGAATTAGAGTTTGCTAAACCAGTCTGGCTTAAATCTGTCTCTCGTTCCAGTCTAGTGGGCGGAATAACCTTTTTAGGGCTGACTTTGGAACCAGTCTTATTTGGACTTCCATCAGCGACACTCGATTTCGCACTAGAACTTTGTGAATTAATGCTGTTTTTAGAATCGGACATAGACTTGGTACTAGTACTTTGAGCAGAATTTTCCTTCCTTAAAGCACTTTGAGGTCTCATGAATGCATTCACTGGAAATCCAAACATAGGGGTTCCCGACCCGCCACTTGTGTACATAGAGCCGGGCCCAGATTGAGTCTGAGTGGAGCTTGGGGTCTTTTTAATCTTCTGCTGGTGTTGAAGATCACTTACGATGTCCTTGGCACTTAGAGGTCGTGCATATGGATTTGAATGCCCTTTAGTAGGGGAAGTTTTGACTGGGCCAGAGGAAGTGGAATTGGCTTGATGTCCATTTGCACCTAACACAAAAACAACAAAATTTTGTTAATGTTTTAAAAAGAAATACATTCAAAGTTTTATTGCTTAAATATTACAACTTTATTGAAATATATATATATATATTAAATGCAATACTGTAATTGAATAACCTCAACAAATAAATAGATATTGGCAAACTTTTATTGTCAAAATTGCACATGATAGATACGGTACAAATTTATTGTTTTTGCATTTAATTTTCTTGTAAATGGAAACATATAACTGGAAACCAGCTTTTTAGAAAGATTTCTTGTTAACTTAAATGGAACACTATATTCAACAATCAAAATGCTTAAACAGATCTTCCCTTGTTTATAAATCAACTATGTCACAATGAAACTTTCTTAGCAATGGTATTGAGAATAAAATTCATACTGTATAATTCTTTAACCCTTAACATGCTGGAACCGTAAGTGATAATTAGCCTTTGCCCCTAGAATAGAGCCAGGCCAGCCTGCTATCTGCACTTTAGTAAAGCATGACCAAACTTTATACTGCTGGCCGAGTAACTTTCAATTTTCATCTTGATATCCCTAAAATTTATAATGGACAGTTCCAAAATGGTAACAAGTCCACTTAAGAAATTTAACAGGTTAAAGATTATAATATGTGGTAAGGTTATAAGAGGTGAACAAACCTGTCGCTGGTTGCAGTAACATTTGTGGGCTGGGAGCTGGTTTAATACTGGATCGGAATGGAGTTGACATGGTACTGGTCGTGGAAGCGTTACTTAGACTACTGTATGCGTTACGGGCCGCTTCGGCATTGCTGCGTATTGACATCAAGTCAGCGTGATTAAACAACTGTACTGGTTTGATGGCATTGTTGCTGTATTTTAACATGGGTTTCTGGGCCTGAAAAAAAAACATTTTAATGATCGTTCAATGAACTGATAAGTTTCTTATTTCTCTTTTCTAAAAAAGATTCATTTTATAAATTAATGTAAATGGTGACATTTAAAAAACAAAATTAAACACATCAGAAATACATGACATTTGTATAAATTACATGACATATGTATAAATGTACGGAAAACTGAAAAAAATCATTGAAAAGTAGCCGTAAAGTAGAGAATAACTCAAAAAATTCCATCTCACCTTTTTAACTTTAAAGTTCAAAACTAAAATTTATTGCAGACAAAAGTCCATATATACACTGAGGGCATTTACGGATCAACTGTTGTTTACCAAATAAGTTTCTTTCCAAAATCATCAAATAAGAACAGACAGCATTTCAATTTATTTATGCAAGGCTATTAAATTCATATCAATATTAGTTATTACCCACAATATTTCAAAATATGACTAGTAAAATGGCATAGTAATAAGCTGACAATAAAATATACATGTATAATCTGTTGAACAAGTACACGATAAAGGAAATCGTCTATAACTTTTTACCTGTTGACGTAGTGGAAGCTGCTTCTTCAGCGAGAGATCTTCCAGGCTTGCCGTCAACTTGCCCGTTCCTTGATCTCCCATGATTCTTTGTGTTTATTTCAGTGGGTGGGGACAGAAAGGGGAAAGGGGGAGGGACTAACCTCCCATTTGCGTCAACTTTCTGTCATGTTGAATACCTTTTAAAAATTCTGAAATTAACAAAATTATAAACATTAAAGTTTCTTTCCAGTTAAAAACAATATAATGCCAATATGTCATTTTGTGTGTGGCAATTTTGTTCTGCTTGTCTGAAATTTCAGTCAAATTTGAAATTATAAACATAATTAAGATTTCTTTCCAGTTATAACCTATTTGACCTTTTGTGTGTGGCGATTTTGATCTGCTTTTCTGAAATCTTGAAAAAATTTCAGCCGTTTTCGTACACATTTCTCAAATTACGTTCACATACATGTTAACTATCCCTATTTAAGCGAGAGACTCCCCCTTTCACATGTCAAATTTCAAATATTTTTCTTAGAATAAGAAGTGTTTTTTTGTTTTTTTTAAATAAATGTCCCTCTTTTTCATTTCAAAATTTCCTTCTATGTCTATTTGTCAATTAAAAAGTCTCCCTCTCTTTGAAGTAAATTCTCTCTTGAACATTGAAAAAATTTCACATGTATGCATTTTACATAACCTTGAGCTTACGTTCCATTTTGCTTCGGATACCAGGAACTCCGCCAAAATGAACAAAATTCTTTCTATTTTTGGCAGTTTCAATAAAGAATTTTTGCTACAGACTTTGACAGTGAAAAAGATTTATAACATAATACAGTAAAGGCTACTTAAGTACGTTAAAAAAACAAGTAATAGAAAATATTCTCGTTGAAATCTAATTTATTGCGCCCTATAAAACTTGTCGATAGCTCTTGAAAAATTTATAAATCTTTTACCTTGTTAACATCTAAAAAGCTTTTAAATCTACTCAAATATCATAAACTAGTTTTGTTTTTTATACAAAAATACAAAACAGTTATGAAATATTCATACGTTTTCTACCTATTTCTTTTCAACCCCTACATTTTCCGACTCTAATGCTTTTATTCCATAACAAAACAGAAATTACCGGTATGTATTAACAGTCTTCACAGATCCAAACAAAATAGTACAGCGAAACTATTCAAAGAAAACAAAAAAATGCAACTGTCACAATTATATATCAATAATCATGTTCTCAACAGAGTTTTTTTACAATAAAAACTTTCAACAAATAAACTCCAAATTATATAAAGTTAAAAGACTTGTAAAATAATAAACAACCTTCCTTAGAGTACTTGTCTATTTTGTACAAACACTTTAAAATAAACCCTACTGAATAATAAGACGTACAGATATTCTAAAATCTTAATTTTACATAAATAGCAACAAAAAACATGAACAATTTTAAAGCTTTTAATCTATTTCATTTATACCTGACAGTAAACAAATCTTTCATAAGAAGATAAGATTTTACCCATTAGGATCAAATAAAACCTATAATATTTACTCCTCTTTAATAAAATATTTATTTAAAGGGGTACAATGTATCACTTTGGTTTTTTGACATGACAGGACTGAAATTATTTCTTTCAAGATTTATGTTCCATTTGATTTAGGTCTAGACAGTTTTTCCAGAATTTCATATGAATGCCACAAATATGTGATTTTTAATTTATTTCTGATACTCTTTTGCATATCTGTCTGTTATAAGTCACCCAGTTGATTCAAATTTTATCTTTGTAAGCTTTTGGACCTCAGTGGAGTTCCTTTAATATATAGCTGAACTTACATGTTCATGACTGTATAAGGAGAACAAAAAGTACAAATTACAATAAGTGGATTTTCTATTTCTATATTTGGAAAATATTTAGAAATGTTTTCCTAGGGAAATATTCATGGGATTGTCGCCTAGATTAAAAGGTTTCTCCATATCTGTGGTCACACATTTTATTTACCAGATTCAATTAAGGAGACCAAAAACTGTGTCCTTTAAGAAGGAAGTAAGGAGGAAGAAAAAACTTTTTTTCTAAAAAAGTATGATTAATTATCTGTCCTGTACTTTTTCCATATCTGTGGATGAAAATAGCTCACACATTTTATTTACCAGATTCAATTAAGGAGACCAAAAACTGTGTCCTTTTATAAGAAGAAAGTAAGGAGGAAGAAAAAACTTTTTTTCTAAACAAGAGCTGTCGGTAGGACAGCAACGCTCGACTATTCTTAGTGCTTGATAGTAAAAAAAATGCTTGATACAGCTACCTCCTCCTGTTTACAGGTTGGGGTCATGATGGTGAACAAGTGTGCAAAGTTTCAAAGCCATATGTCTATGGACTTTGAAAATATTTGAACTATTACAAAAACTTTAACGTAAATTCTAAGTCGAAAAAGGGGCATAATTCTGTCAAAATGCTTGATAGAGTTACCTTCTCCTGTCTACAGGTTGGGGTCATGATGGTGAACAAGTGTGCAAAGTTTCAAAGCCATATGTCTATGGACTTTGAAAATATTTGAACTATTACAAAAACTTTAACATAAATTCTAAGTCGAAAAAGGGGCATAATTCTGTCAAAATGCTTGATAGAGTTACCTCCTCCTGTCTACAGGTTGGGGTCATGATGGTGAACAAGTGTGCAAAGTTTCAAAGCCATATGTCAATTGACTTTGAAAATATTTGAACTATTACAAAAACTTTAACGTAAATTCTAACTCAAAAAGGGGCATAACTCTGTCAAAATGCTTGATAGAGTTACCTCCTCCTGTCTACAGGTTGGGGTCATGATGGTGAACAAGTGTGCAAAGTTTCAAAGCCATATGTCAATGTACTTTGAAAATATTTGAACTATTACAAAAACTTTAACGTAAATTCTAAGTCGAAAAAGGGGCATAATTCTGTCAAAATGCTTGATAGAGTTACCTTCTCCTGTCTACAGGTTGGGGGTCATGATGGTGAACAAGTGTGCAAAGTTTCAAAGCCATATGTCAATGGACCTTGAAAATATTTGAACTATTACAAAAACTTTAACATAAGTGGTTACGCCGACGCTCGGGTGACTGCAATAGCTCTACTTATTCTTATCGAATAGTCGAGCTAAAAAGTATGATTAATTATCTGTCCTGTACTTTTTCCATATCTGTGGATGAAAATAGCTCACACATTTTATTTACCAGATTCAATTAAGGAGACCAAAAACTATGTGTCCTTTAAGAAGGAAGTAAGGAGGAAGAAAAAATTTTTTTTCTAAACAAGAGCTGTCGGTAGGACAGCAACGCTCGACTATTCTTAGTGCTTGATAGTAAAAAAAATGCTTGATAGAGTTACCTCCTCCTGTTTACAAGTTGGGGTCATGATGGTGAACAAGTGTGCAAAGTTTCAAAGCCATATGTCAATGGACTTTGAAAATATTTGAACTATTACAAAAACTTTAACGTAAATTCTAAGTCGAAAAAGGGGCATAATTCTGTCAAAATGCTTGATAGAGTTACCTCCTCCTGTCTACAGGTTGGGGTCATGATGGTGAACAAGTGTGCAAAGTTTCAAAGCCATATGTCAATGGACTTTGAAAATATTTGAACTATTACAAAAACTTTAACGTAAATTCTAAGTCGAAAAAGGGGCATAATTCTGTCAAAATGCTTGATAGAGTTACCTCCTCCTGTCTACAGGTTGGGTTCATGATGGTGAACAAGTGTGCAAAGTTTCAAAGCCATATGTCTATGGACTTTGAAAATATTTGAACTATTACAAAAACTTTAACATAAGTGGTTACGCCGACGCCGACGCCGACGCTCGGGTGACTGCAATAGCTCTACTTATTCTTATCGAATAGTCGAGCTAAAAAGTATGATTAATTATTGTCCTGTACTTTTGCCATATCTGTGGATGAAAATAGCTCACACATTTTATTTACCAGATTCAATTAAGGAGACCAAAAACTGTGTCCTTTAAGAAGGAAGTAAGGAGGAAGAAAAAACTTTTTTTCTAAAAAAGTATGATTAATTATCTGTCTTGTACTTTTTCCATATCTGTGGATGAAAATAGCCCACACATTTTATTTACCAGACTGTGTCCTTTAAGAAGGAAGTAAGGAGGAAGAAAAAACTTTTTTTCTGAAAAAAGTATGATTAATTATCTGTCCTGTACTTTTTCCATATCTGTGGATGAAAATAGCTCACACATTTTATTTACCAGACTGTGTCCTTTAAGAAGGAAGTAAGGAGGAAGAAAAAACTTTTTTTCTAAAAAAGTATGATTAACTAGAACTATCACTAAATGTGATTAATACCCCCACAAGTCTGCTTCGGAAATGAGGATGTTACTAGTAACAGAATTACCTTGTAAAAGAATTGAAACATAGAGTTATGGTTGTGGGCAATTAAAGATAATTGTTGTTCATATATGTTGCATTTCCTTTGAATGTGGTTGGCCATTGATGAAGTTTAATTGAATTACTGTGTAATAAGTCCAGAAAGACAAAGAAAAAGAACAAAGGGCAATAAGTCTATAAATACTGAAGATAGAGTTATAGTTCTTGTGCACTGCACTTCCTCTTATTGTGCTTGACCATTGTATGAAGTTGTTTTGAATTCCAACCAGTACGTTTTAAGTTATGCTCCGGACAAGGAAAAGTATCAAAGGGCAGTAACTCTGTATTTTGTCAAAATGGAGTTATGGCTCTTGTGCACTGCACTTCCTTTTAATGTCCTTGACAACTGTATGAAGTTGTACTGAATTCCAAACAGCAGTTTTCAAGTTATGCTCTGGACAAGGAAAAGTAACAAAGGGCAATAACTCTGTAATTAGTCAAGATGGAGTTATGGTTCTTGTGCACTGCACTTCCCCTTATTGTGCTTGACCATTGTATGAAGTTGTTTTGAATTCCAAGCAGTAGTTTTCAAGTCATGCTGTGGACAAGGAAAAGTAACAAAGGGCAGTAACTCTGTAATAAGTCAAGATGGAGTTATGGTTCATATGCACAGCACTTCCTCTCAATGTGCTTGACCATTGTATGAAGTTATAATGAATTCCAACAATAAGTCTTCAAGTTATGGTCCGGACAAAAGAAAGCAATGGAAAAGAAACAAAGGGCAATAACTCTGTAATTAGTCAAGATGGAGTTATGGTTCTTGTGCACTGCACTTCCCCTTATTGTGCTTGACCATTGTATGAAGTTGTTTTGAATTCCAACCAGTAGTTTTAAAGTTATGCTCTGGACAAGGAAAAGAAACAAAGGGCAGTAACTCTGTAATAAATCAAGATGGAGTTATGGTTCTTGTGCACTGCACTTCCTCTCAATGTGCTGGACCATTGTATGAAGTTATAATGAATTCCAACAATAAGTCTTGAAGTTATGGTCCGGACAAAAGAAAGCAATGGAAAAGTAATAAAGGGCAATAACTCTGTAATTACTTTAGATAGAGTTATGGTTCTTATGCACTGCACTTCCTCTCAATGTGCTTGACCATTGTATGTAGTTATATTGAATTCCAACCATTAGTCTTCAAATTATGGTCCGGACAAAAAAAGAAGGCAATGGAAAAGCAACAAAGGGCAATAACTCTGTAATTACTTTGGATAGAGTTATGGTTCTTGTGCACTGCACTTCCCCTTATTGTGTTTGACAATTGTATGAAGTTGTTTTGAATTCCAACAAGTAGTTTTCAAGTTATGCACGGACAAGGAAAAGTAACAAAGGGCAATAACTCTATAATTAGTCAAGATAGAGTTATGTTTCTTACGCACTGCACTTCCTCTCAATGTGCTTGACCATTGTATGTAGTTATATTGAATTCCAACAATTAGTCTTCAAGTTATGCTCCGGACAAGGAAAATGCAACGGACAAAAAAAAAAGCAATGGAAAAGCAACAAAGGGCAATAACTCTGTAATTACTTTAGATAGAGTTATGGTTCTTGTGCACTGCACTTCCCCTTATTGTGTTTGACAATTGTATGAAGTTGTTTTGAATTCCAACCAGTAGTTTTCAAGTTATGCCCCGGACAAGGAAAAGTAACAAAGGGCAATAACTCTGTAATTAGTCAAGATAGAGTTATGGTTCTTGTGCACTGCACTTCCTCTCAATGTGCTTGACCATTGTATGTAGTTATATTGAATTCCAACTATTAGTTTTCAAGTTATGCTCCGGACAAGGAAAATGCAACGGACGTCTGGACCGACCGACCGACCGACCGACCGACCGACCGACCACCGAGTGACTCCTATATACCCCCCCAAACTTCGTTTTTGGGGGTATAATTATCTGTCTTGTACTTTTTCCATATCTGTGGATGAAAATAGCTCACACATTTTATTTACCAGACTGTGTCCTTTAAGAAGGAAGTAAGGAGGAAGAAAAAACTTTTTTTCTAAAAAAGTATGATTAATTATCTGTCTTGTACTTTTTCCATATCTGTGGATGAAAATAGCTCACACATTTTATTTACCAGACTGTGTCATTTAAGAAGGAAGTAAGGAGGAAGAAAAAACTTTTTTTCTAAAAAAGTATGATTAATTATCTGTCCTGTACTTTTTCCATATCTGTGGATGAAAATAGCTCACACATTTTATTTACCAGACTGTGTCCTTTAAGAAGGAAGTAAGGAGGAAGAAAAAACTTTTTTTCTAAAAAAGTATGATTAATTATCTGTCCTGTACTTTTTCCATATCTGTGGATGAAAATAGCTCACACATTTTATTTACCAGACTGTGTCCTTTAACTTTTTTTCTAAAAAAGTATGATTAATTATCTGTCCTGTACTTTTTCCATATCTGTGGATGAAAATAGCTCACACATTTTATTTACCAGACTGTGTCCTTTAAGAAGGAAGTAAGGAGGAAGAAAAAACTTTTTTTCTAAAAAAGTATGATTAATTATCTGTCCTGTACTGTGAAGAGTAGATAAGTTCAAGTTTTATGCTAACATCTTTAAGAATTTTTTTATTTTTAGGACCCTATGCATAGGGTCCACTTAAAGGACAGTAAGATGTGTATATGCAGGAAAGCCCATTAAAGTCTTAAAGACTTATTTCCACTTGCATAATTATATACATCTAACTGTCTGTGGTAACATAACAGAATTTTCAGCAATATCGTTTATGATATCAGATTTATCCATAAATTTCTCTTACCACATTTAAGCAAGCCTTAATTCCATGAACAAATAAATATACACTATATTCCAAAATTCATAAAACTCTTCCAAAAACTATGCATGTATTAATTCAGTATATCCGTATATCAATCAAATAAAATATACATATATAACATTTTTTTTTTTTACTACACTATTTGTTAAATACCAGCAACAAACAGTTTTTACAATGCACAAACATTGTCATGTGTATTCCAAAATTTATAAAACAACATGGTATAAAACTATATTGTATAACTCGAAAAAAAATCTGCAAATATTTTCCTTTTAAAAACACATCATATTATATCCTTCACACAACCTATTTTTTCCATCACAAAAAAAACAACGCTTCAACAATGAATTAATATGCTGAATCATGTACGTCAAGTTTTTGTTTTGTTTTGATTTTTTTTATCTCAAATCAATAACCAAGCATAAATAAAATATTTTTGACCTACAGGGAGACACCCTATCTGTGTGACAATCACACTTAATCAGGTTCTAGTTGGATCTTGTCAGATGGGGATTATGCAAGGTGCTAAAATACGACTTAATCCACTGCATATCAATTAATGTACCAATATAAGATTATTTATTTATCACGATAATCTTCTTTAAATCCAGTCACCTTAAATTTCAGGTCAACTTTTAAAATCCATCTGTCAGTTTTTTTAATTACTGATTAATTTTAATTTCTTAAATCGTTTATTTAATTATGCACAAATTTAGTTCATGCAATGGACTTGTATGGCTTTTAGAGTTTAGACTGGGAGAGTTTAGAAAATTTAGCCTTTAAACCAGTAGAATTTAGCCTTTAAGCCAGAAGAATTTAGCCTTTAAACCAGTAGAATTTAGCCTTTCAACTAGTAGAATTTAGCCTTTAAACCAGTAAAAATTTGGAAAATTAAATGGCATGGGTCTTTTTTTCACTTTTAGAAAAATAGTCCCAAAGTCAATGGAGAGAGGGGTAAATTGTGTTTCAGAGAGGAAAACGGAAAATTTTTGAAATGGATTAAACTGTCCATGAATTTTAATGTTAGATTGTGATAAAAAGAACTAGTAACTTTTCAAGCTTCAAAGTTCCTCTCTTATGATAAAATGAATCTCATAAAAGAAAAAAAAAAATCCCCCTTTTTCCACTGTTGGAGGGGAATGTTTTTCAGAATTAATGCAAAAATTTATACTTTCCGGAGAGGGAAATTATTCAATAGGGCCATATTTTCAGCTCTAAATTTGCCATAAAAAGGTGAGATAGTAAAGTCATTATCAGTAATGACACTTCAAAGTTACAAGCACCTGTTCATGATGGAACAAGTCCTTTAAATTTTATGTTTAATAGTTGAAGTACCACTTGTTGTCCTTATTTTGATAATTTCTCCTAGTTTCAGGGTAAACATTTTCGTTTCTGGTCTCAAGAAGGGGGGAAAAATGCAAAGTTATTATTTAAAATTAAACTTGTAGTTCTTTGCCCTAAATTTAATTTAATACATAACCAAATACACACAATTCAATTTGGATTTTTGTGAAGTTTTATTCTTACCCTTTGTATAAATGTATTTGTTGTGCAGTATCTTGGTTTTTCTTTTTTAAATTTACCGGGTCAAATTAAAAGACAATATAAATTGAAATAAATATATTATATCAATACGTTACCAAACTGAGAAGCATTACGTCGTTTGTTTTGTTATTTTATGCATTTCAGTTTCGCCTAAACGTCATTCAGTCATACAGGCGGCGTAGTTCCTGGAGGTTACAACCTTCTAATTGGTACTAAGACTACCTGTCCTCCGCCGCTAAACTTATTCGCAACAGGCATCTTCCCGGGGATCGAACTCACACCAGAGAGCGCGTAACTGATTAGAATGATCATTGACTCTAAACCCTCGAGCCACGGGGGCGGCTCCCATCACACAACATACAGTTCAAACTTGTGACCAAAAGACCAACCAAGGGAGAAACAAGCACACTGTCCTTTTTAACAAGATTGTTTTTATTTAGAGCTTATTATTCATTCTTTCCATGACCAATGAAGGGTTGTTGAAAGAGTGGCCCTTTATTTACAGGTGATTTCACTTCAGAGTGATCTTAACACATGTTTGACTCGTATATGAAGCGAGCGAACGGATGATGTTGCGTAGCTGATTGCGTTGATGAACCACGTGTGCTGTTTCAGCCAATAGACCAAAAGTTATAGGAAATATCTTAGGCGAAATGTTTGAAATGATTCAAAAAGAGCAAAAACTGACATAATTTTACAAATAATCAAGCTGTTATTATAAATTATTTCATATTTGGTCATACCTCTTATTTGCTGTAATATAATTCCGTTATTTTATCATTATATTTAGAAAAGATCTTGAAATATCTTAGATATACTATATTTAACTACAGCAGTGAGTCAACAAAACTTAAAAATCTATACCCTGGTAAATGAATTTACCTTTTTTTCCTACTTAAATAAAAAATATTTCCAACAAACATGTACAATGTATTTAATTAGAATTTCACTTGCATAGAACGAATTAAACCTCTTGACAATATATCCCACTTCTTCACCTGTGCACTGACATTTATATCAGGAGTGTTTTAAAATGTGCGAGTATTGTCTAGCACAAATTTCAAATTTAAATTGCGGCTTGTTGGGGCGTAATATTGGATTGTATCACGATTAAATCATCTAGCTTGATCTTGATAAAATTCCCACCAAAGCTCGATCGTGAGCAATAAAGCTTTGAACTTTATTCCTTTGATAGCACTGAACATTTAGGTTTATCCAATTTTATCCATAATTTCAATTTATGCTTGATTTTTTAATGTTTATTTTTTTATCTGTGGTTTTTTCTCTTATACTATCGGTACCTGTCATCAGCACAAGTTTTTTAAGGACGAGAATGATAAGATCTATTGTGGGCGGTTATTGTACATTTCAGGAAATTGGCTGTAAATTACTTTAAGGGCGAAATCCCTCGAGAACAGCATGGCAGTCGTTGGAATGTTGACATTCAACTCTATTATACAGTGATATTGTAAACTGAAGTTGTAAGAATTCAGTTAAGTAGCCAGTATAGTTGCTTTCAGTCTTAACCATAGTTGACTTTGAGTTTTTATAAAGTGCTGGACTTTTAGCCACTGAAATAAATTTGTGCATCTATTGTCAAAAAACATCTCCGAATTAAAACAACTTGATCCAAATCATGTCACGACTCTCAGATTACGATAGGTTTTTGTGTACTAGCGATACTTGAATAAATTATTTACAGCAGTAGCATAAGTCTCGTATATTAATATTTTATTAGTTGTGCGTGTGATTCTGACTGTACTGATAGAATTCTTTATAGAAGAAGCACCTTGGTTTATACCTAACAATGTAGGTGTCAGCGTTAGCTAGGTGGCAACATATTAATCGAATATGCTGATCTACAACAGACATGAACAGCATATTGTTTAGGACAATGGCCACTTGTTTCTGTATCTGTTTTTGTGAATTTTCATAAATTCTAGACATTTAAATTAATTTAAATTAATCATACATTCTTTCAAATGTGTATTAATTATTGATCAACAAAAAAAATAATGATGATACATCAGTATTGTTTCTATCGATGACAGCTTTACAAACAAATATCTGGAAACACTCCAGGCTAATTAGCATATTAAACTATTAAGCATCAAATTTGGAATTTAGACAAGTTTAAAACTTTTAGGAGGCCTACACCCCTCCCCCTACTAAAATCTCACTGGATTTACATGATTCAGAAAATCAAAAATCCACTTCCTAGAAGGACGAAAATACGGAATTCTGTCTTAAGACGGAAAAACTTTCACCCATGCGTTATTATTATTTTTGCATACTGTGAACTGATATATATTTTGCTTCTGCTTTTTTTTTTACAATTAGTACAGTAACAGTTGTATGGAAGTCAAAATACTACTTTGTGCACATTTTACTATTTTATTGACATAATTTATAATAAATATCACATTCAGTACTAATTTATCCAAGTAAGAAGCATTTAACAAGCTCTTAAACAGTTATATAAAACATTATAAAATCCACTTTTGCCCTTTCTTAAGAAGGAAAAAAATTATTCTTTTCTGAGGTATAATTAATGTGCCTTTAAAAAAATTGTCATCATCATGAAAAAAATATTCAGATTTTAACTCTTTTTTAATTAGGTATACAAGTTTTTAACTGACACAGGTATTTTATTTGGATCAATACTGTAGACCTAAGATATATAGTATATTAAGAATAGTATATGTTCCGGCTGTTTTTCAATATCTTAAAGCTATATGTATATATCCCATTCATTTTGCAAATAATCGCTCAATGGACTGTACGATTCAATAGTATATAAATAAAATTGTACCTGCTAGTGTCAAAGCATGCAATAAAATTTGATATATATACGATACGAATGTTTGCACCTTATAAATAAAAGTTTTCTTAAGGTAACTAAACCCCGTGTAAAGTGACAGTCATTAAGTTCAATTGTGCTTAAATTAGCTCTCGACTTAAAATTGATTAACATTTTTTTTTTCACAAAAGATTAATTCTTTTCTACTGTAACTGTAATATTATCTCTTTCTTTTTTTTATTTTATTTGTTTGTGTTTTTTTTTCACAGTTTTTGTTTTGTTTTGTTAAAATTCAAGTGTCAATATTAACATTTCAACTGTTGACTATAAAATTTCTCTGTCAACTTATCTCACTTAATGAACCTTAAAATTTTAATTATTTAAAATTAATAAGTATAAATATATAATGGTATCAAAGGGTGTATTTTAAAACTGTTATTGAACCAAGCATATTTTCTGCACTTATTTTCAAAATGCCACAAAAATTTCTAAGTTCTAAAAGACTAAATGTTGAATGCCCAAAATAGATAAATATTTAGCATTGATGGAAAAAAGTGTTGAATGCACCATCACTAATATCGCGTGCATTCTGGTATATCGGACAAGGCATTGCGGTTGAATGATATTAAAATGTTAAAAATCTTGCTCTTTGTGCAACTGCCACAAAAATTGCACTTTAATCGTGCAAAATCAAAACGAATTTCATTTCACACCAATTAGTATACATACGATTAATGACATGAAAAATTCGGAAGGATTTGGGGATAACCAATCATGATATATTTATTCTACTTATGTGGATCAGATTTTCTGCAAGCTGTTATAGATGAACATTGAACGACCAATCACAGGAGTGAGTTAACTTTTAAAAATCATCGAAATTAATATATGATGGAATTACTCTCTAAAAGGCAGATCTCAAACTGAACACTTTGTTATTTTTGTTGTTGTTTTTTTTGGTGCAATATATAGGCCTTTTCCCCTTTTCCCAATTGACGAAACAATTTCCTAAAATACATGTGTATGAAGATATCCCAAAAAAGCACAAATTTAAGGCATGTACATATATAACAACAGACTTTAGGGAAACAACCATTCATAAATCAATATTATCATCAGATTAAAACAATTTAATAAATTTGTCAAATTTCCCAAATTTCATATGGTTACCTTTAATTGTAAAAAGGAAAATTCCCAATTAGATGCCAAGACTTTCACATTGCAATTGCTATTTTTTCTATACCTTTGTCAAAATACATGAGAAAAACAGTGTGAAAAACAAACTATAACTTATTGAACTACCAAGAATATTGAAATCATGTGAGCCAACAATTCACCACATTTCCCTGAAACTTATCATCACTGACACACTGATACACAAGGCCCATACATATTGGATATGACAACAAAATAATCACCTAGAACGTATATACAAACAAATAATAAACAAATCATCATTTATTCACTACCATAGGGAATCATCAACAAAACAAATATAATCTTCACATAGTGCATTACCACAACTTCCACAAGTATCATATATTGAAATTCTGTCAGAAAACAAATCATGTCTTTTTCATTTCTCTTATTCATGTACTGAAATTTCTAGAAGAAATTTTGTCTAATAACCAAGACACATACAAAATTGTACACTGAAATTTCTGGAAATAAAATTCTCTCAAAAGTGCAAAATACTGAAAGAAGAGAAACTTCCAACTATACAGAGACGTTTATAAGCATACAAAACCAAAGCATTCACAAGATACTGAATATAAATCTTTAGTATAACACATACCAAAATAATGCACTTGGTATAAATCCTTATTCTTTTTTAACAAAAGCTGGAAGTTTTTTGATACAAACATGAACGCTACGGTAGCATCAAAATAAGATCCTGTAATCTTTTACCTATCATATATAAAAATTTTTTATAAATACATGATCAAAGTGTATATTCAAAAATAGCCTTTTACGCAGATATTTCATTTCACATTCAAATCTCCCCTGATCAGGAATGTATATATTTAATATTGACAAATAAATCAATTTTCTTATCTTTTTGACAATTTATGAAAAACTTGAGCATTAACTTTTACAAAGGTAAAGTCACTGTCTCAAAGCAACAGATCAATAAAGATAGAGAAATATCAAACAAACTCTTTAATTTGTCTTGAAGGGCGACTTCTAAAGATTTCTTTACAAAATCTTGTTATGATCTAATTCTTCTTTAAACGTAGGTGCGTACATTATTCATATTCTTTGGTTTAAAGCCTTACAAATAAATTCACAAGATAAATCAATACAAGTTCACATAATGGCAACATTCTATCTTTAAAACTGTATGCCTTCAGAGGTGCCAAAAACTTTCAAGGAAATCAACCTTTAAGAAAATTGTACGAAGATTATAAGGAAAGTAAATTTATAAATTTTACATTTCATTTAAAAATTTATATGTTACAGGCAATGACAGACTGATTATGCAGTATTTATCACCATATTTGATTATTTCTACTGCATGACTAACACAGTATTTAAAGGATTTTAAAGGATTTTTTTCCATATTTTGACATTTTATGGTAATTTATCATTTTATGTGTGTTGAAAGTGCCGTTTGCAATACATGTATAAATTACTTTCTTTGTTTACTTGAAAATATTTTACTTTTTGATTAAATTTAAAAAAAATTCATGAAATTAATGATGAATCAGGAGGCATGCTGCTTTCAAGAATAACTTTGATTGAGCGATATATTAGGAATCCAACACTTTTTCCCTTCTTTAAATGGATTTGGTGAACCGGCCAGCTCCAAAAAAAGCTGAGAATGTCTTTTTTCCCCAATATGGGAGGCAAAAAAAAAAAAAAAATTAAAACTGTTGTTGAACATTTACAACCCATAAATTTCCTCACAAGTAGTCAAAACTTTGGGCCCTTTTCCTTAAAGGCCTAAAACCATTGGGAATGGAATGATTAAAGTTTTCCAGTAAACCTAAAAGAAGTATAACAAATTACTGTAAAAATTTATTTGTCAAACTTCTTAATAGTGATACTTTTTCAGTTTTATTTTCTAAAAGATATGAACCAACAACACTGATATAACATGATTTACTATGCAAAAGGTAGTCTTTCACGTCTAAAGTTAAGAGTACAATGTAACAGTTGTCTGTACTGCACAAACATTTTATTTATGAGGTAGGGAACAATGCTTAAACACTATACAGTAATTCAAAGATTATCTGTACATAAATAAAGTAACCCAAACCCGGGTAAAAGTTCTGCCGATATAATCCCATTATATAGATAAATTTAAATTAAATTATTATCATGGGGGATTGACCTTAATGAAAACCAAAATGCCGTGATCAGTGACTCAACTTTGACTCACTGGTACAGTATGAATGATTTTAATTAAAGATGCAGCAGCCAATGCTTGTAAAATAAGTCTGTGAAACTAAGTCCTTTTCATTCAAAGAAACTTACAGAAATATAAGATACTATGGTACACAAGGGCATCCCCCTTTTGAATTTAAAGTTAATACAATATATAATTATATTCATATCATGTCAAACCCCTTACAGGAACATAGACATGACTGCTATCTAACAATCTTGTCATGTGGGTTCAAACTACCTTTAAGGCAAGTCATTCCCTTGAGCAAGAAACTTTATACTCATTGCTCAGTACTGGTTTGTTGTTTTAATGATGGATTTGAATGTGTTCAGGTGTTTTGATGCACAGTCCTTTATTTACTTGTTTAGGGGAAAATTGCACCCTAGAGTTAAAAATTAGGAAAAGGATAAATCCGTCCATTTCATGTTCAGATCATTGTCATATCATAAGCAAATCAGTCAGATATAATATTACTCATCACCTGTAGCTGACAGCAAGATAAACACCGACTGCAACTGTGTGTCATCAGGCAGAAGTAGCCAATACATGCCACATTGAACAAACTATTCAATACATTTCAGTCTATTCAATAAATTAAAGATAAATGTTAAAAACATGAAGGCTTTTCTTCAGATAAACACAGGAACAAAAATATTAACAAGTGCATAACTTAACACAAAAGAAATAAGTACGAACTGGCACGGGTACGAACGTATGAACCAAGTAAATCCGCAAAATCATCAGTTTTGATAAATGGAAATTTGTAATTACCAATTAATCATTAAATAATTATGAAACTAAAATACTTTTTTTACACAATAATGTCATTACGATAAAAATGTTTAATGTTTCACCTTGATTACAACTATTTCCACTCGATGCTAAGTAACAGTCAGTTAAGAACCAATCACAGTGATTTAAACAACTTTTATTGACCAATGAAATTCCATCAGACATTTGTCGGAATACGGCGCCAAAGTGCGCGGACTGGCTTACGGTTTTTACGATTGAACCGAGAAGTATACAAAGACCCTAAGATTTTTAAATACAGAAAAGAAAGAGAGGGGGCGAATAGTAATGTCTTTTTCATATCCTTTAACATTTCAGCTTCAAGATCGATCGAAAAGTTAAAATTCCTTTTGCAAATTGACTCCCAAAATATTTGAACCTAAAGAATGTTTTGCCATTTCAATAATCATCTAACTTTACCTAGTATTACATTCTATACTTTATAGTAGGCCAATTACATAGTATTCAGATGTTTATAAATACTCCTTCTATACGTTGTTTAAATTAGTGAAAAAAAAAACAGTTTCTAGCTCATCTATTTATGATCGACGTAAGACGAGATGTATGGTTGAATTGATATGTTTAATCAGAAGTGAATTTACTGTTTTAATGTATATTTGATCACATATTCAAATTCAAAACAATAAATTACCGTCAATCATGAATATATAGTCAATCACACATGAAATTATTGATATTTAATCAAATTGTGATGTTCACAACTAAAGTTTTAACGCTAAAATAATAAAAAAACATATATTTTTATTGTTTTATATTCTATGTGGTGACACTTTTTTGCTCTGTATGTCCTATCATGTATTTTTCCTTTAGTCTTTCAGTCATATTATCCAACTACCTTCCTTTCCCATTTTCTTATTCTTTGCATATTAAAACTGACGAATTTAACTTCCTTGCATCTTCGTTCCGTTGCAGCTTTTGGGATTCACATTATTCAAACAATTTTAGGGTTTGCTTGCCGAGTTGTTAATTGATATGGTTAATTGTCATACACGCACATACACAGGCACACACGCGCACGCGCACACACACAATATTCCTCGTCTTTCTGTGCACTCTCTTGCTTTATGTTTGTTGGCCTACTGGACAATTTTTTATATAATTAATCTTGTGTGTCGTGATTTGTCAGAGGCTGCTTTCTGTAAACGTCACTTTGCATTGACCCGTGTTCTTAAATTGTTTATAACTAAGCAAATTAAAAGCAATTCAGTTACATGGACATTTTACATTTTATTATAAAAATTAAAACAGTCTTATAAAACTACGCGTGGTCAAACTTCACTCTCTGAAATATCTTCATTTAAATTTCCTTACGATATTTCTTTATGTGTATTTAATTAAGTATGCATTCACTTTTTTCTGTATCAGCAGTTTATTATTTTTTAAATTGCAATTAAATAGAGAAAAACAGAATCCCTAAAGAAAGTCCAACACCACAAAATTGAAAATGTTGCAGGCTCGGTTTGATTGAGCCTGTTCATGGACGGTACTGTACAGTGCAATTTACCGTCCACGCCCCCTAGCACCGGCTTAAGCAGAATTCAACATTTAACACGAAAATGGTGAAATTTTGAATTTATAAACATCCGCAGATGTGTTCATACGGCGGTTATCATGGAACCTTCAATGTGACACAGTAGTGTCATTCCATGAAAAGCGGCGTATGGTCCCCAAGTAAAAGAAAGCTTTTGCCCTAAACGAGAAAACAATGGGCGGAACTAAATAGAATGGAATTTTGAAAGGGGATCTGAGGTTATGAAGCCTGCATATCACAGATAAGACGTCAAAAGACAAATTTAAAAAGCAGGCAACATATCCTAAGGGTGATTATACAGTATTCAAGTAGGAATACTGGAACCACCCAAGTTGAAAATGGCCCAATAGAAGAAACTAAAAGTACCACATAACATGTATACACAACAATGATGTCGTGCTGAACGATCTTCAAGGATCGAAAATATAACATCATTGATTAAATGTACGGGGAGACTTTTTACAGCCGCCACACGGCACAAATAACACGGATGTGACAATAAAAACGCTAAAACTTAAAACTTAATATTTGCTTTACAAAATTATCTTAATTTTATTGAGATTAAGCCCATTATAGGTTTTAAACTGATTTTTGGTATTCAGCTTAAATATCTGTTGTATTTATATTCAGTGTTCTTTTTTCGCAAGTAAGTAATAAAGAAAAATATGTTTTTTATCTTTTTTTTTGCATAATATGGATAGGAAAAATGGTCCCTGTACATAGTATTTCAGAACGGAATATCTTTCAATAACGTAAAGAGTAGATAAGCTTCATTGGCCGTTTTCCCTTTTTGGTATAATTCTTCCATATTACATTTGTACTTCACGAACTGATAATTGGTTGTAAACGAGTTTTTATAAAATTGGGCAAGTGATCTTCAAACACCCACGAAGTCCATTTAACAAGCATATGAAAACTGGAAAGATGGATTTATAAGACTTCCAAGATGAAAAGTATAGGGCCTAGTTCTTCAGAAAGATACAGTAAAGTAATTGGTATTCTGGTGGACTGTTGTTTAAATTTCCATATTAAAAAATATGCTGGTCTCACGGTTCGCTCTGTTCTACGACCATATTTTTAGTACCATAAAATTATTTTAGTACCACAGAACATCTGAAAATCTCGTCGGACAGGTCATTACTGCATGCATTTTGAATATCATAAAAAATAACAATGTCAAATATTTGTTGCATTTATTATTAGAAAATATATTTAAATACATCCTGAAATAACAAAAAATTACATATAAAAAGGAATATATGTGCTGGTCCGAAGTGTCTCCATCATGGTTCGAAATGACCATCACATGGTCCGAAATGTCACAAAATCTGGTCCGAAATGACCAAAAAATCTGGTCCGAAGTGTCTGGTCCGAAACGTCCGTGGTCCGAAATGTCCGTAATTCCAAAAAAAAATACACGTGGTTACGTGCTGTTTTCCAGCCTGTGAAATTGGTTTCATTGTGAACCGTTTTCTTTAAGTGGTACCAGTACGAAAAAGGTAAACAAGCCATGGCGGGCAGTATGAGGTAAATATTTAGAGGACATGCAATGTTTATCAGTTGCAGACTTTAGAAATATGCAATTTTTTTATAAAATCAATACGACAATAGCGGATTAAAATTTTGTCAAACTCGGCAAAATAAAGAACAGGTTTAGTCCCCTTGATGTAAATTTAAGATACATGCACGATGTTACTCAATTATGAATTATGTAATACTAAAAGGTAGGTCATTTTGACCTCTATGTACTGAAATCGGACAGATTTGTATCACAGCGGATGGGCAAATGTCCACCTTAAAATTTCACATCTGGAAGCAAATGTCAACCCTCTAATCGAGGCCCGGCTCTACGGGGGGGGGGGGGTTTAAGGGGGTGAAGCCCCCCCCCCCCTCCCAGACACCCTGGCTTAAAATTATTTTTTTTATTTAAGCTAGCATATTAAGGGTGAAATATTAACAAAAACGGGCTTAAGGGTGAAATATTAACAAAAACGGGCTTAAGATAAATGTAAGTCACTAAATCCTTGTATATTGGAGCCTAGACTCCTGCTGATCGAGTTTCCTGTCAGTCAAAACACTATAGGCCCCGCCCTATGCCTCAAGGCAATTTCTCAGCATACTGTTTTTGACTCCAGGTCATGCAGACGCTATTCATAGATTACCCTCGGTCAGTGTAGAGGGACATTAACACTATTTGGGCTTATGACATTGCATGTTTTGTTTTAGTGACAAGTATATTATCAAGAATATTATATCTCAAATGAGATGTCCAGTAAAATATGCTATTGTATAATTTGAACTAGAAGAGACAACAAGAGTACGTCTTAACATTCCAAGATTTAATACACAAGTGATGTTACATGTAGCATGCTATGGAGGCGGAGCTTATCAGCAACTAAAGTCTGTTTCAATATATATCAATATAGAACAGACATAAAAAATCATATTTTTAGAAAAATAATAAAGAGATTTCATTTAAACTTTGTTTGTTTGTTGTGCATTATGTATAACATAAACAGAAAGAAAAATATTTGGTAACTGTCACTTTTGTGAGAATTATTTCCCCTTTTTCATTCTGATTAATCGTCTACATAATACTGGGTAAATTAACATAAAAACTCGTAAATGAGTAGACCAATATACTAGTAAATTAGAAATTGTCCCCTTTACAGGTGTGGGGCAGATCAATATGTCGATCAACACACATTTTAGCTGACCTATTTGAAGAATAGGGAAAGCAATTTTACTCAGGCAAGTTGTCATGGGTGTCACACATAAAGTCTTTGATCAAGTTGTTGTGTGCAAGTCTCCAAAACTACAAATGGAAATGGGTTGAAACTTCACACACATATTTGTGAGCTAAAAAAGAGGTTACTGTCCGAGGCCCAGAACTCTTAACATAGATTTTGATAGAATTATGGCCCTTTATGAAGTTATACATTATCCTGTTTTTCACAATCGAGCACTAAGAAAAGTCAAGCATATTGAGCTGCCAACAGCTCTTATTTCACAGGGTTGTTTGCATTATAAGAGAGAAGATAGTCTGCAAATATATGACATTTTTCTCACAATGAGCTTAGAGACCAAAATGTAAATTGACACATAAATATAAAATCATTTACCCACATTAATTACAATGACAAATGCCACAGAATGAGAAAAATGTGCAGTCTGATCATGGCTAGAAAACAAAAGACCCTAATATAGCTTTTCAGAGGTCTACTGACGGAGCTGTCTGGGAGTGTAAAGATTCTATCTCATATAAGGATCTAGTCTATAAAGATTGGCTTAATTGGTAGAAATGATTTGTAATTTATTTATTATTTAAATGGAAAATAAATATTTGCTGATTAAATTATACATGAATTGCTTTGTTCTGTTTTAGGTTGAATACAGTTCCAAGATTGCTTCAAGCATCAAAGTGCTTTCAATCATGGTATAAAATTATTTTGAACAACTTCGATTATATTCCATTTGTATACATGTATATTATTATGAATAAAATCACTATTGAATTATGTATAATATGACTATTTTCAGTGGTCCAGTTTCGGCATAGGATCTGTTCAGACTCGTTCAATTACATTTTTCTAGAAAACTGGCTATTCATAAAAATTATGAGCTGCCAACAGATTGTCAGAAACACATAATACATTATATTATCAACAAAAAATTCAAATGTGAGAAATATTTCAATGAAAAGAGCATTGAGGAAACCGGAACTGGTCCTGTACCGGAACTGGTTACTTGACTGTAGTTACGAAATGGTGGAGAATGGTATAGTGCACTTTAAAATATGCTTAAAATAAAAAAAAGCACAGCATCTCGTAGAAAATGAACTATGGTGAAATGTAAAAAAAAATATTACCTTGAATTGATGATAAACAAAGATATATAAATAATTATTTGATATTGAATGCATTTGAGCCGCGTCACGACAAAACCAACATAGTGTGTTTGCGACCAGCATGGTTCCAGACCAGCCTGCACATCCGTGCAGTCTGATCAGGATCCAAGCTGTTCGCTTACAGACCCTATAACAAGTAAATAAACTGATAGCGAACAGCATGGATCCTGATCAGACTGCGCGGATGCGCAGGCTGGTCTGGATCCATGCTGCTCGCAAACCCATTATGTTGGTTTTGTTATGACGCGGCTCATTTAATGATGACGGTTTTTCTATCGTTGTACAGTATAATACCAGCATCTTCACAGACGAAGGCTGCTGATCAGATGGAGAAATACTGGAAGAAAAACAGGGATCGTAACCGCCCTCTGTCACCTCATCTTACAATTTATAAGTAAGTTTTTTTGTTTTTTGTTTTTGTTTTTTTCTAATACGTGTAATCAATTGCCGCAATATTCAACAGTTTACAATGAAATGCAGTAAGTACTTTAGTCAACTATCTGTAACTCAATAAGGTTATAGTTGACAGTGACAAAAGTAAGTTTTGTGACTGTCAACTGTAAACTTATAATTCAACTGTAGAAAGTTCACTAGACCTACCTTATCTTCCCACTTAAAATACCATAAGTTTTTTTATTGTCGACTGCCATTTTATCAACTTCTTTCAACTTGTATAATTGTCTAAAAATAATTTTGTGGCTGTCAACTATATATCCTTCTTAAGCAAAATTAATATCAGGCCTGCCACCTCTTTGGCATTAAGGGAAACCTTCCTTGTGGTTACTAAAAGGTATCTGTATCTCAACCCATAGATCATTGGTTTTGATCCTTACTCTGGCCTGGGTTTGATCTTGACAAGGACACAAGTATATCTCAAATTTTAACATCAGTACGTATTGATCAAGAAAGAGAATTGAGAAATTTTAAAATAAGTTTCAAGCTTAGTTAACAAGCTAAAATAAAATGCTTTGCTTTATTTCAGATTACCAGTGACGGCAGTGATGTCTATATCTAACAGAATAACTGGAACAATTCTAACTGCAGGTAAATTATATAACATATAGACAAGATGTTGTATTAATGAATTTTAAGCTGCATTTCATTATCTGACTAAATTAGTTAAAAAAGAAATAAATCAAACTGATGAAAAATATATTCAGTTTAATTTGTCTAGCTAATTAATTATCTCTTTTACTAGGGTATCCATGGCCGAGTGGTTAACTCAAATGATTTCAAACCACTTGCCCCTCACCGCTGTGGGTTCGATTTTCTGCCTGGAATTTTGGATTCTTTCATGTGAGGAAGCTATTTAGCTAGCTTACAGAAAGTCAGTGGTTCTACTCAGTTGCCCGTTTGTGCCTGAATTTATGTACAGAGGGGGCACCTGTGGTCTTCCTACACCAGTAAAGCTGGAATGATGCAATATGACATATACTGTGTTGATGCGATGTAAAAAACAAATAAAAAAATTCTGTTTGATAACCCAGGTGTGTCATTGGTGCTGAAATATAACATCGAGAAGTACATGTAGTTGTTACTTTTTCCCCCATGTATAGCTAGGTTGTCAACTTATCAGCTTGACTCAGAAAGTGCAAGCTTGACTTACTTCTACTACTTACCTTGAAAATTAACTTTTATGCCCCTGCTTTTTAGAAGGGGGGCAGGGCGGGGCGGGGGATATAGATTAGTCCTTGTTTGACAGCCACTTTTCCCTGCTGTCTCACAAACGGTTTGTAGACTGACAGAACAGTGGAATGTAGGGGCATCATTGTGCTATGAACACGTTTCTAGTTTGAAATTTGAAATCTTTTGAATATAATTGACTACCTACATCATGTATTTATGTATTAGATATTTTACCAAATTTTGTATATTTGACTAGATTTATATGTTCATTATTTTCAGTGATATATGGGGGACCAATTATTTACCTGCTTGGTAGTAACGATTTTGCTGGTTACCTGCAGATGGTACAGAGTTGGGGACCAGTCGGGACGGGATTGATAAATCTAACTAAATTTACTCTTGCCTTTTCCTTTAGCTACCATACTATAGCCAGTATCAGACATTTAGTAAGTACATGTACCAAAGGTATAAAAATTGTCTTTGAAAAAATCAATAAGCACATTTTAAATTGATTTGCAAACTAATCATGAATATGCATTTCTGATATGAAGAGCAGATATGTTTAAATCTTAGTGATAAAGTATAACTCCGAAATATTTTGATGGAACAAATAGTTGCCTTTTTATCTTCCTTCTGTCAAGGCAAGACTCGTACTCTTTCTCATAGCATTTTCCTTTATTTTCTGATACCCTGGATGTTTTGGTAAACACTCATATTTCATGATACTTAACACTCATATTTCATGCATATCCAAGCAGTCTGACCAGGCTCTATACTGTTGGTAATTTTGAAATCCTTTTACTTTTGAATGGACTGTTCCAAATTCAGAACAGCAAAAGCAGTTCAAAAATTTGGCAGGTTCAAGGTGTATCTAATGTTTCATAACAGAAATATAACAGTTGTATATAATAACTTATTTATTGTAGGCATGGGACATGGTGATGGGCTTCCAGTTACCACAAATAGTTAAAACGGGCTGGGCAGTGTTGTTCTTCACATTGTTGATGACAGCTGCCTTGATGGCCTTGTAATTATGATACCTGCATTGTTACCATGGCAACTAAACTGGACTGCTTCTCTGATGGATCATTTATCAAACCCCTGTCTTAGACAATAAAATATTAATTTGTGGACCAGCCTATGAAATTGTAATTGTTTTGTTCATTTAAACCTCAGTTTTTACTTGCTTCAGATAAAAGTTGAATTTTTAGACCAGTCAGTTAAATCAAGTAATTGATTGGTTGATTCAAATCTCAGTTTCCAAATTGACCAATGAAAGTGTTCCTATTCAAAAAGCGTAGAGTGGTTATAAATTTCTGTTTTATTTTCTGGAATGCAATCCAGTTTTGGATTAAATTAAAGATAGAATAGATTAGAATAGATAATTAAGAATAGATTTAAGACTATTAGCCAATGGTGCATTTTAGATATATATTAACCAAGAAAAAGCAGAAAAAATGTGATGTCATAACAAGTGACCTTAAAATCTCTGTGATTTGTCAATGAAATGTTGAATGATCTGCATTAGGCCAGTGCTGTTTTCATGAATGTCAAAACCAATGTGCTAAATTATTTGAGTCATGTGCTTTATTTGTGAACATAGATATTGAAGATGTAGATTTATATCTAAAATTTAAACCTGTTTTCTGTAAATATAATTAGGGGTATATGACTCTATTATTATTGATTTGTTGTTAAACCAAAATCACTTGCTCACTTCAATTTGGATGATTTTTATTTGATTTTGTTATTTACGTTTAATTTAGACTTTTATTTACATTAAGATTTATGACAATTTCCAAACAGGAAACTACTAAGTATTATCATGATGTTGAAATATGTGATATTACATATACATTATACATTTGTATTATGTGAACATTGTTAATTAGTAGAGAAACTTGTTAAAACTACATAAAATGTTATTTTCATTACTTGACAAGAAAAATGGCATTTCATTTCAAAGGGAGTTAACTTTGTTTCACATACAGCTATAGACAATTTTTCTTAAACATTCCTTGTTTAAAATCAGCGACCAAAGTTGCTGAATTTACCAACATTTAGAGGCTCTTTTTACAAGCCAGACTATTTAGCTTTTGTTGAACCCTTCCAGTGCCGGAACTGCGTGTTGTCATTGCTGCAAATATAGAACCAGGCTGGTGCTTGAACTTGGGCGAGTAGCCTGTGGGGCCAGGATAGAGACAGGCTAGGCTAAATGTACATGCTGTCTGACCATGTTCTATACTGTTGGCAAACCAATATCAAAAATTCAGCCTGATTACCCTGAAATTGATAATGGACAGTTCCAAATCTGGAAGCTTGGCAGGTTCATTTAAGAAATTAAGGGTGGATAAGGGTTTAAATTTAACTTGTTTCTTTTTTTTATTTATTTACATGTACCAAAATGTTCTTTATATTTAAAAGTGCTCAGAGATTGTTATTTATTTTTGTCTCTTAATTTAAATGACTGTGTAATGACTGTGTATTGAATGTTTAAGAAATAGAACAAGACAGGTAAAAGATGTGTGCTAGAAAAAAATCCTGCAGTCTTGTTAATGAATGATACCATTATATAACTATGTTATTTTATTACTTGTAAGATTTGTTTGGTCATTTCACTATGAAAAATCATTATGTAAATTGTGTTGGTTCTGTAATCAGTTGTTTTGTGGAACAAAATTTTATAACAAGTGAGTGACAAAAAATTTATCAAAGAAATTTGAACAAGGAGGGGTAGTGAATGTGACAAAATTTAAAAGTGACTGGATGTGTACATTGTATATGTATATCAAATGCTCATTTTTATTTGAATTAGCTCAAAAGAAAAAAGTCAGGGAATTTAGTCAAATATTTATTTTTGTATATTTATATCTGAACAAAATTTCACAATGTATTGCCACTATATATGTTTACACGTTGTATGTCCACCAGTATTAAACTTTATCATAACAATCAATGTTTTTACATGTTTATTGTAATTTAGCTGAAATTTGATGTTTCATGTTACTTGTTGGTTTTCATTCTCAAAAGTTTTTAGAATAAATTGGGTTTTCAAAAATGTTTCTTTGTTGTTTATATCATGGAATGCCTAAGTTCCCTCACTTGTGTGTGTATTTGTGTTTATTTATACCCGGCACCGGTTGCCCATATGGGCGAGTCCTCCAGAAGAGTATTAGTCATTTTAGATTTTGGAGATAGTGCAATTACAGATACAGAAAGATGCTTCAATTCCAGAAGCTTCTCCTGGTTCTTTAGTGTGCCAAGCACCCATACACGGGACCTCGATTTAAAGTCTCATCTGAAAGACTGATTATCAATTTTTAGTTGGCCAGCCCAGGAATTGAACCCACAATGTCGAGATTACAAGTCTCGCGCTCTAACTGATTGAGTTATGCAGGCTGGTAAGTTCCCTCACCCAATAACTAAAACTTTATATAGCTAGTAAAAGGAATTGCAGAATTCAAGAAACTACCTTGTTTAATTTTTTTGATTATCTCCCTTTATGATGTTTAACACATGTCTAATATCTCATTGAAACTTCACATAGTTTTGATTTAGTGAGTGGGAATGCATTGTCAAAGTACTATATGGAAAATGTATTTACATTAGTTAGTTCTTGAATAACCTCCTTTGAAAATACTCTGGGAATTGAATTTAAAATATTGGAAGGATTTAATAATTTAAAGACCAGAAAAAGAGTGCATTGTCCAAGAAATAAAATGCTACTTTGCTTAATGTTTTAATTATCTCCCTTTATTCACTTGCTTATTATATATACCCAATTGGCTAATGTTTGATATATTTGGTACCAACTGAGCTATCCGGCCGCTTACACATCTTCCCTCCTACATAGTGAACAGTTCTGAACTGTGACAAACTCCCTTGCTATATTGAAATTCGTCCTCGAATTTCACAGAGTTACAGAGAAATGTGAATAGAATTTGAGCTATATTCAGTCAAGGCCCCACGTTGGGTGCCAAATGTCACAGGGGGGAGAAAAATGTGCAGTCTGACCTGCAGTCGAACCCGGATCCCTCCGAATACTGTTCCCCATCTCTAGCACCCGAGCTATCCGGCAGCAAACTCATCTCCCCCTACATAACAGTTCTGAACTGTGACACTAAAATACTTTTAAATCTGGACAAAACCAAAAACAACAAAACAAAATTTTAAAATCAAAGATCGAGGGAATAAAATCAAAATAAACAAAAGTTTGTACTTGTTTGTTTGTTTTTTTATTTCAATTTCACTACTTGGAACCATTTCCGGACAATGTCAATGGTGCAGCATATAACAAACATGACTTAAAAATACAAAATATAACAAGATATACAGGTATTTCTATCACCTAACAATAGCTAATTTTTATCAACAATCTATGACAAAAACATATAAATAAGTGTACTTGAATGTCAAACCTTGCAAATTATAATCATCAACTTATTGCAGTAACGAGTTAACTCGTGTTGAATTGTAATAGGATTGAATTCATTACTGCACTAAAGTGACAAAAATGACATTTAGACCATGTAAAACAAATACCAAAGTTTGTGAGGAAGATGATATACATGTAGATTTTTTATTTTATTTTACAGACATGTAGAACATGGGTATGTTAATGAAGTCTTGCTTTTCAAATTTAAAAGTTTTGTTGGAATTTATGTCCCACCAACACAGTAAAGGTCATATGGCAACGTTCCAGCTTTACTGGTAGAGGTAGACCTCGGGTGCCCCTCCATGAATTATTTCAGACACAAAGGCGCACCTGAGCAGAACAACGTGTTTCATAAGCTAGATGGATACCTTCCTCACTTGAATGAATTCAAAGTCCCTAGCGGGATTTGAGCCAATAGCAGTGAGGGGCAAATGGTATGACTGCATGAACGAATGTACAGGCTGGCCTGGCTCTAATACCGGTGACAAAAGGCTAATCACTTTTGGTTCCTGTAGGTTACAGGTTCAAGCTTTAAGCTGCTAGCACTCTTAGAATTGAGTAAAAAAATAAAGCTAAAAATACATTTCAAAAGTATCCAAACACATCAGTATAAAACCAAAATCATGATGTAAAATCAATTTTCTTATTATTGTTAAGACAAAATTTTAAAACAGAAATTTAAGAAAAGAAAAATTATGTAACAAAGTTGTTTTAGGACATAATTTTGAATAATGTGAAAAAATATATATTTAAAAAATGGAGAAATTATTACACATGTCTAAAAAATCTCAAATACATGTACTGGTACACAACTGGACCATATATTTACAAAATAACCTTTGAATTCCACCTAGACTGTATGACAGAAAATAGATACTTTAAAAATATATGATGAAAACAATAAAAATTCACTCAATTTGTGTACTTTCTGATAAAAGTTGCTGTTTATTATTGTCATATAAGTTAACTAAGATGTAACTCTTTACTAATGTAAAAAAAAGAAAACTGGCAAAAATAACAGAGCTTCATCTTGACTTTCTTCAGGGAATCAACAAAGTGGTCAAACAGTTTTTCTTTAATCATAATTTATACACATAGCATAATTTTCACATTATCCCTCCAGTTCATAAATTATACATTTACCATACTCGATAGTATATCATATGCGCAGCTGTTTATTCAAAGTACATAAAACGTTAACACTTTTATTCAATAATTGACATTTTTTGACAATTTACATGCATAGCTAATTAATTAACTGTATGTATGTGTATATAAAATCTTTATTACCATAACCTTTGCAGTCATAAATAACATGTTGTGTCCAATATAAATGTAAAAGTATGTTAAAACAACAAACATTTCTGTATATATATTGCATTTACATAAAGTAGTACTAGTGCAGATTTATATACAACAAACTACTGTTGTTCCTTCATTATGTTTCTTCATTAACAAATCTGTTAACTTTCATTTATTGTATAAATGTTAAATTTCTTATTTACTCAGAATGAAACACTGGATGTATTTTCTGCAAGACATGATATACATGTATACACTCAAATAAAACAAAATATCTGACATATATACATGTATGTCTGAATATTCCTATTCCTTAAAATTAAATTTCACAACATTAAAATTTTATTCTATGCTTTTTTAACATCTAAAATGTCTTAACCGAGCCTGCAACATTTTCAATTTTGTGTTGAAAGATTCTTTATTTCTTTCTATTGTATGATAAAAATCTGTATCATTTTACAGTGAGATACATTCATATATTTCATTGAAATAAAATTATATTTTCTATTCATCTTTCAGAATATTCTATAACAAACATGCAAATGTTTAAACACTTGCTTTTTAATAATCTAAATCTTAAAGGTTCTCCACTGAGGTTTTTTGACATGACTGGACTGGTATTTATTTCTCAAGATTAATGTTCCATTTAATGTACATGTATGTATATCTAGGCCAATAACTTGTGTGCAAAATTTCAGATCATTTGCTCACGAAAAAATAATTTTTTATTACAAAATGACCTAAAAATGAAAAGCATTTATACGCTTTCAACTAAAACTGGGTTCAGAATTGCATTTATCATTGATTTTTAATTCAATTCTGAGTACATTATTATCTTTTTTATATTGTTTATTGTTTTTTTGGGGGGTTTGGTGCTCCAATTGATCCAAGATAGTATTTTTAGGTTTTCAGGTTTTTGGACCTCTGTGGAGTTCCTTTAAGAAAGTCATTAAAAATTACTATAAGTATGTGTACTACTGTGCAACATATAACCAACTACTAAAACAAGAAACAGTTTCACTATGTTAACCACCAAATAATTCATTTTTTCATTCAGTGACAAAAACAAAACAACCACAATGATAATTTACATCATCAACTGATATTATGAACACAAAGTCACACAATTCCTTCATAGAAATGTTCGCTCTCTTAGTTTGTCTAACATAAAATTCCTGTGTGCGAAAAACAAAAAGACTGGAATATTTTGTCAGTATCTGAAACATATCCAACTCATGTCCGAAAATAACTGAGCCAGCCAGACATATCAATTTAATGCCAGCATAAAACATTTTCATGTAATAAACTTTCACTTAAGACAATTAGCAAAGGTTCCACAGTGCAAGGTCAAGGTTGATATAACATTTATAATCATATTTTGAGCTTGACCATCTTTCACATTTGCTCTCATCTGAACAATGACCCCCCTAAAAATTGATATGACACAAATTTATGCAATCAGTCACTACCTAGGTTAAGGTCATTCAAGGTCATCGATGTATATCTAAATACATCTTGAACAATTGACACAAATGCATATTCCCAGATGTTGTATGCTTTCAAAAGTTCATTGTAAGGAACTTTTTAACTCCCTTATTGCACCAGCATTGCAGAAAGCTGAAGCCAAGCATGGCTGAATATAAACACAGTCACAAAGGTCAAAGATCAAGGTCAAACTTCTGGAATCTGGGTCAATGTTGTGTTAGTGCTCTCAGGTTCATTTGAGGGCTCTCCTTGTGGCTCTGTGGGAACTGGAGTCAGGTTACGTAATGATGGCGACAATTTGTTCTGTAGGGTCTGGATATAGTTCTGAAATCAAAATAATGATTTTAATATTAGTTCATTAATAATTACTTTACACATTATTCATAAAATGCTGATAGTAAAGAAAACGTAATTTCAACCACTCTCAAATCTGTTTTCTGGAACTTACCAGTACTAAAAAATCAAATAACCCCCTTGTATCCCCAGGGTTACAACCCATGATCCATGGGTTTAAATGCAGAAAAATAAACCATTTAAGGCCATAGCTTCCCTTTAACATACAATATCCATAAATTTCCCTTGTATCAAATTATTATAGCTTGTTACTTATAACTTCTATTTTCGTTTAATTTTCTATATATAGAATTACTGAAACCAGTTATTTATAAATACTATTTACCAGCGAAAATGGTTTATCATCCTATATATATATATTTGCTTACTCAGCAATCTTTAAAGCATCTCTGATTCACAGAGGTAATAATTAGGATGTACTATATCTAGCTACAGTAGGTCACTGGATCAAAGGACTGTTTACTTGTGACTGAAATAATGCACAGAGCAGCATGCAAGGTCTTTTGTCTCCTGTAGCTTTGTAATGTACAGTTTTGATATACTGTGTGATAATAATACTGCATGTTTATAACATCGCTTTTCATTGGATAATGGTGACATTTATGTAAACTTTATACGCTGTGAATTTATGAAAGAAATTCATGTTTTCCTCTTAAAAAAAAAGGAATTTGTTGTATGATAAATTCATTATAACATAACTTTAAAAGAAACTGAAAGAACTAAAACTGCCACTGCCCTGGTGCAGTTAACCAGTATATAAGTATATGACATAAAGTAAGTATACCTGTGAAATGACGTCTCCGTTGACACGTCGGACCTGGTACAGATGCCGGTATCGTGACTGGTGCGGGTTCTCCTTAGGTTTCTCTTTGGGTCGTGTCCTCTTTATAGTTACTGTCTCAGTTCGTCTGTTCTGTAGCACTGTGATAACATTTAAATTATAATAATAATGATAACAACAAAACTGAAGTGAGATATTTATAACTATCACTCACTGGGCATGGTAGGAAATAGATATAGCTATAGGTAAATATATATATATAATATTTTACACCTTTCCTTGAAATATTTGCACAATGACACCCAACAGATGGTTAGAAATCCATTAAAGCAAAAATATGCAAATTTTCATTAAATATAACATTAAATAGAAAGAAACTCTGACTGTCTTCTTGAAAAAAAATTATAGTAATGTCTTCTCAAAAAAGAGACAATATATGATAACACATCTTATTTTGATGTGAAACATTTACAGGGTATTAAACACTAAACCCAAAGAATTTGTGTAATAGATTTCTCTAATGCTTCAGATTTTAAGAATCCATTAGTCCAAATGTTTAATCAAGAGATTTAAACATCAAAATACAAAAACTGGACCACCAACAGCTTTGAGTCTGGTCAGACTGCTTTGATAAGCGGGCTGGCATGACTCTAAACTGACCGCAATGGCTAAATTGAGGTTCGGACCCCATCGGGCTATTCAAAATACAATTTACAAAAAAAAAGTAATCACTACCTGCTTACACTAATAACCACAAAATAATAGACTGTTTCATTGTTTTAATAAACCCATATATCAGATGTTTTATAATTGTATATCTATAAATCAAACACGGACAGCTGTCATACAATACGTTGTATGTATTATTAGGTTAACAGTAAATTACCAGACTAGACAAGACATAAAATCTATATAAATGTTAACCATATTTATCAGTAGAGACAATCAAAAACACCTAGGTTATTATTACAAATCATTCATCAGTTTTAATGCAGATAACAATCTTAGTGGTATATACAATATGCATATAAGTACAGGAATATAAATTTAACCAAGGGAGCTTACTCCTGTAGTCTTGTATTGAAGTCTTCAACCAACAGGTTATTTTGTTAAATTCAAAGGGTAATTTAAACCAATGGGTTGCTTATAAAACCAACAGTTCACTTATTTAAATAAAAAAATTATTGAGTTACTTATCAAACCAAAGATTACTTATTAAACCAAAGAGTTGCTATTTAAACCAACTAATTATTAAACCTAATCGAACAAATTCATTAAATCTTTGGTAAGTTGTGCTTAAATAATACCTTTTTTCAAACTGTTTGTTGGGATAAGGTCCCCCTTGCCCAAAAACATTTATCCTACAAATTTTGTAATAAATGAGACTTGTGGAACCAAATGGTATGTACATATATTTAAATCTAGAAAAATACCATGGACATAAAGCAGAGATCAGAACAGAATCTGGTTAGAGGACATGGATGCTCAGGCTGGCCTAACTTTACACTGGTCATAAATTGAGGGAAAAGATAGAAAAATGTATAGCAAAATGCATTCAGCTCTTATCATAACACCATAGATTAAGATTGGAATATGATAAATAAATATCAAATGAGTCAGGAGCTATTTATCTTGTTACTGAAAGCCATGAGTCAAAACACCAGGCAGAGTGTGTAGCTGACTCAGAAAAAATTCTTAAATCTCACAATTTTTTTAAGAAAAGCAATATTTGGTTTATATAGAGGATATTTGTTTAGTTCAGTGTAAGATCGGAATATATTTCACCGAGTGAGCACCAAAAGGTATATTTCACGAGTGGCGCAGCCACGAGTGAAATATGAACTTTTGGTGTTCACAAGGTGAAATATATTTCGATCTTACACTAAACTAAACAAATTTTCTTTTTATTATATGCAAAGAAACGTTTTAAAAAGACATTAAACCTAATACTGAATGAAAAGCGCGCCAAATAATAATGTGACGTCATTTATGACGTCACATCATTAAGTTGGTACCCAGTTCTGTGCACGCTGGTATTTCACTGAAACAACGTAAGGGGCTTAAATTCAAAACAGTGAAATTATCAAAGTGGTAATTTCACTGTTTCAAACAGTGAAATTACCAGTTTTAAATCACTGATATATTTCTATAAACCACCGAAAAGCATGTAATAAAAAGAATTTATTTTAGTTTGATTGTGTAGAAAGCTTAGAGCTAATAGAAACACTCCTGAATCAAACCAGTACTGAACAATGAGTGTACAGTTTCCCTACCTATGCTGCTCAACAAAACTACTTGAAAGTGGAAGCTTGGCCAAGTGGTTAATGCATTGGACTAGTAATCTAAGGATTGCTGACCGCGTCGGTTCAAACCCTGTCAGGGACCAGCTGTTGTTTCCTTGAGCAAGAAACCTTGCATTCATTGCTTAGTTCCAGGAACGGATTTGAGAGTGTTTCAATAAGCCAATAGCTTCCAACACAATTAAACTAAAACAAGTTTGTATAAACTAACAAAACTGCATAATTATAATAAAAAACTTACCCTGTTTGTGACTAAACCCTTGTCCAGTAATTTTCCACTGAGTGACCGATCCGACCAGAAAACAGAACGGCCAGCAGCCGAGTATGATCCACGAAAACCAGCACAATGATGGCGAGTCATCCGCTTTAATCCTTTCCCACATGTACATCATCAAAAGAAATTGTTCGATGAAATAGTCTATACATGAGATCATTAAAAGTCCTCCAAACAAACTTGTTCCGAGAATTGTTCCCGATTTTTGGAATTTTAGCGTCAATAGAGCAAATATTACACCGATCGCCACCAATATCCCGATCGGAATCCATATTATTTCGAGATGATAAATTTGTTCAATGACGATTAGAATTCCCGTTGCTATGGAAATGCCGAAATTGAACCCGGTCATAAAGAGCCCTATATATTGCACGAACATTGTGAGAAGACCACATAAAATTCCGGCACCTAATGAAATTCCGGCATTTATGAGCGGAGTAAACGTCTTTTCTTCGAGACAGATCATGTAGACTAGTACAGAACCGAACAGGAATCCGGTTAGAAACATCACCGCCTTGAAAAACCGGTAACCTGAAAATATTAATAATATATATATAAATATATTGTATACAATCATGTATTTAAAAAGTTTACTATACAAATCATCAACAATGTGTGTATTTTATGCAATATTTAGATAAACATGTATTTCATATTCCAATGGTACTTTTATATTATTAGAAATAATAATGATAACTTGTAATTTGAATCCTTCATCTTAGAAAAGGCATCCTGGAAAATTCAACAAAATGTGTTTTTTAAAACCAAGGACACATCATTGTTAAAATGGCAAATGTAGTGCAGACAGCCACTGTTGCAAATTATGGATTTTTGGTAATAATGAATGACATTTTATATAAAATCTAACAGTCAGCCACTTTAACTTTCGGCATGCTGGCTGTGACTGAATCAACCCATGCAACCCGCTTCAGATCATGGTCTGAACTATTTGTTCATTCAATACTTAGTATGAAATTTTTCCTAAAAAAAGATGAATGGTCTTGATCTTAATGAAAGATGTAAAAGTGTATTCATTACATATACCATAGTAAGATAAGATTTAAAGGCCCATTATGCCACAGAAATGCTTTTATTCTTATCTCTCAAAAGCTTTTTGATTTTGGTGTACTTTTATAGTATCCAAAATGTTACTCATTTGCCAATAAGATCAACAATCTTTTTCATCTCTTGCTTTTTTGGCATTAATTACAGTAAAACTGTTATAGTGAATTAGTATTTTGTTTGGAAGTTGAAATACTACTTTGTATACATCAGTTACTTTAATGACAAACTATTTCACATTTATCGCCACTTTCTTCAGGTAACAAGCATCTAACATTCTCTTAAACCATTATTTAAACATTATGAAATTCATGTTTGCCGGGTTTTTTTTTAAAAGTATAAATTTATTTGTTTTTGAGGCATAATGTGACTTTGAGGAGAATTAAACTTCATAAAATTATTTTTCATAGAGGCTATCAAAAATTATTTGGAGCAATGTAAAACTTATAATTATTCATACTCATTTATTATTATCTAAAATAAGTTTTTTTTTACCCTAATTATCTCTTTCATTTATTAAAAAAACATTTTTTATAACATAAATTATATCACTTAAAATGCAAATTAACCATTAAAATATAATTAAATGAATATATTAGTAAATATAATAGAGGAGAGGTTGTTTACTAAAGTGAGCTTTTTTAAGGAACATAATTATTTATTAGTTTAGATGAATCATAACTTTTTCCTTTAAAAATTTTTTTTTTTTCAAAAGTCTAGATTATTTTGAAATAAATCATAAAAATTTCATATGTCAGCAATAAAGCCATTACTAGCTAGTTCACCATAAAGATAGCTTTAACATTTTGAATTTTTTATCTTGAAAATTTATTGCAGCTTGCAAAATTTTAGGGGGAAAAACAACAGCAAAGAACAAACTTTTTTTCTTCAAATTTTGAAAAGGAGTTTGTGTTGTTAAATGCAACAGTATTCTAATACGTTTTATAAAATGAGTTATAAAATGCATAACAATTTTGAGTCTATAGTATTGAAATATATGTATGTGAATGTCATAGGGTGAGAAAAATTGTGCAGTCTGACCGGGACTTGAGCCCTGAGAACCTCAGAACACAGTTCTGCAATTAGTTAATTTTATGATCCAACCTTAAATATACAAATGAACATTCTTCCAAATATAATGAAAGATCTACTTGAAAATAAAAGGAGCGGAGCTAAAGCGACTGTAGCTTATACAAGAACATATGCAATATGGCTCAGACTTGCGTTTTATTAATATAAAACGTCCAGTTTATATAAAATCTGTTCTATTAAGATTTGTAACCTGAAAATTTGAAAAATCCTCGTCGGTGATTGGCTTAAAAAAATTGGCGAGCACTAATTGAAAATAAAATATGTATTAAAATGCAATATGGCTCAGAAAATTATTGCAATTTCTGACATAATGTATTCCACTTATCTTTACCTGAGAAGTGTGATAATGAGCAATTTTTCATCTTTATTTCAGCATATCTACTTTAAACCTATTTCTAAGAACATTCTGCAGAGCAGGTGGCCTACACCTTCTGTTACATGAAAAATGCAAACTTTTCTTAGATCATAAATCCCATTCATATATTGCTACAACAGCTGTTCTACTCCAACATTTTAATAATATCTTGCAGCAGGTGATACTTTCTGCCAGCAGTACCTGTAGATTTACAGACACTAAAACGGAAATGGTGCACACCAAAAATAGCACCCCATAAAGAAGAAAAATGGCAACTGTCAACTTGTTTTACCATGTTGAGTATCCATGTCCTGTGATTTCAATTTAGATTGGTAAAAAGCACAAAATGGCCTCAATATTATTTAATCTGTGCTCTGTATCAAATCTCAGGATTTTCATTGGTCAGTGAACATTCTGTGCCTGTTAGTTGGAGTGATCTTTAGTCATACACCCCTAACAATTTTAAACTAACAATAATTTGATTAGCATGCATTTTTTACCCTTCTTACACCGACACTATGATAAGGCTTTCTTTGGATTTCTTTACAACTGCCAGACAATTTGCAGCAAGAATGTTAGAGTCTTAAAGTGTTTTTTTTCTTGTTTGTTTGGGATTATACCTCATTTTTGATGACATTCAGTCCTTTTAAAAATGTCACTTTGAGCAAATGGCAGCCGGGCAGTGAATTTAATGAGTTCATGCCAATATCATAGCAGACTGTGAATCTGTCATGTTTTTCATGAGAAAGTTGTACCAAAAACCAATGTATCCTAATCGTGACCCGGCTTTACATGCAAAATCAATTACCACATGATTATTGGGGGGATATATCATTGATAAGATAATAATATGTTACATCTGTGTTTTTCCTTGAGAATATTACTCCAAGGTTATTACACAAGAGTATGAAACTATGACAAGGTCACAGTGTCCTTAAGATCTGCAGACCGATCTATGGGAATATTAATCTTATTCATTTTGCATGATTTGTTGTGGAAAAAATCAGAATGATAACAACAACAACAGACGTTGGTATTTATCAATGTATTTCTAATGGTTACCAAAATTTTACACTATTAAAGAATACTTCCAGAGAGTTTCATAAGCTTTATGCTTTCTACTCAATCCTGGATTGAAATTTTGTTTGAAAATATGGAAGAAGTATATATTGTTTAACCGAATACTACTTCCAAATAAAGGCAATACCCCAAAAGCCAGCCAAATCAAAAAAGTTTAGCATAAAGTTTTCAATTTTACCAATTAAATCAATTATACTAACAAAAGTAAAGTTGACAGGGAAAAGAGACAGCACATAACTAATAAATTTCATTCTTTTCAATAAAATTTTAAGGGCAATTATCTGAGATAGCACCCAACTATTAAAATTCATTCTTTTCCTTTTTCAAAGACTTGGCTGCTATATACAGGTAGTCTCTGTATTAAGGTATATATACAGGAGATATCTTATTAAACAGGCTCTCATTTATTTTCTTCTTCTTTCATTAATTCTTAATATTGAAATTACAGCATTTATTCCCAACAAAAATCCACAGTAAATTACCAGACAAAATTCTGTTTCCCTGATAATTTAACATGTCAAAAGAATATTTCGGAGGAAATCATGTAACATAATTAAACCTGGCATTACATGCAAAATCAATTACAACACAATCATAGAAGATGTAAACAGTTGAGATGATGTGATACTAGTGTATTACTTCTGTTAATTTTCATGCTATGTTTCATCTATGGCAAATCTCATTCCTGAAGGGTCTCCCCTTTGATATTAATACATACAATGTACTGATAAAGGTCATAGTGTCCCTTAAACTTTGACCGTCATATCATGGTCAGGATGACTTTTTTTGTCCTGTGGTTGCCATTTATACAGCTCTAACAACATATATCATGCTCATAATTAAAATAAGCTAAATTTTTATATATAGTTTAGACAGAATTTATTTCCGTTTGACTGTGTAGAAAGATCAACACACTACCAGCTCTCTAAGCTATTCCTGAAACCATCCACTACTTAGCAATGAGTGTAAAGTTCCTTGCACAGAGGAACAACCCCTCGCCCCTAACTGGGGTTTGAACCCATGCAGCCAGCAGTCCTGACTCCTAAGATTACAAGTCTGATGAGTTAATCACTCAGCCATAATGCCACTTATTCCCTGTAACCCAAAAATGATTCATGAGCCTTATAACGATCTGCATTGTTTGCTATATTCAGTCAGTACATATTTTGGAATTTTCCCTTAAAATGACAAATGGTTTGGTCCAGAATAAGAGATGGACAAGCCCACTTATGATATTTAGTGTGGTTAGAGTTAAAATCACTTCTTGGAATTCCAATGTTTATAATCTTAATTGTGCATTCTTTATTGCAGTTTTACTAGCTTCAAACATTCAAATAACATTAAAATGATAAGAGGAAATACACCTTAATGGACTTTTTATTGAAGATTCAGTTATCATGGAATGTCTTTTATAAAACATTTTAACATTTTGAAGATGAAGCAGAATTTATTCTTCACAGATGTTTATATCTCTACATTTTAATGGGGTTCAGTAAATAAATTTGTGTATATATACATGAGTTATTGCTGGGCATTGATAATTTGAGAGTTTCTCAGTTCTCAACCAGTCACCAATATTATAATAGCCAGACCAGAGCTGTACCTCACCCTTGTGAAGGTAGTGTTGGTAGTTTTCATTCCAGATCACGGCAGTAAGCCACATTGAATTGGAGCACAGTCCTGCCACCGCAGCATTCCTATGCAGTCTGTCAAGCAGTTTAACAGTACTAGTTGCTTTCACTTCCGTAAGGAACTGGTAACTTCTATACATACCAGAGCAGAGGTACAGTGGGAATCGAACCCAGATCGCTCAAATCACAGTCCAACGCTCTGCCTATTGAGCTAATCTGAAGGTGCTGCACCTTATCCATGCAGTCAGATCTGGCTTTTATACAGTGCTGGTTAGCCAACTTTAAATTTTCTATTTCATTTTTCCAAAAAAATGGTGAAGGAGCAAATAAAACAATATGGCCTTAAAAGCCTTTATTTTATTAGTGACATACCTGCACTAAAATGGTTCTAGTGGAAAAAAAACCCATCTGAATACATCAATCTAAAGGCAGAAACCATTCCAACATCAAAGCCCTGATAAAATCTGGCCATTAAATAAATGCAATGATGTAGTTTGTTTTTTTCATTTTCTGCACAAGATTTCCTTGTATTTAACTTTGTTAACAATTTATGGTGGTTGTCATTTCTCGGAAATACATAATACATAATAATTATATATAACTATTTATGGTACAATAAAGTTTCATTTGCAATAAAGTTATTTTTAAACACTGTATCTTCAACATTGTCTGTTTTTCTCATTTCCCCAAGTTCTCTGTTAGTGTTTGCATTGTACGATTTATTTTATTA